>NC_072497.1:4124858-4466643 GCF_027574615.1 Eptesicus fuscus | reverse complement strand
TTGATTTCAGAGAGGAAGGGAGAGGGAGAGAGAGGTAGAAACATCAATGATGAGAATCATGGATCAGCTGCCTCCTGCACGCCCCACCCTGGGGATCCGAGCTTGCAACCCGGGCATGTGCCCTGAACCGGGAATCGAACCGTGACCTCCTGGGCCACGGGTCGACGCTCAACCACTGAGCCACGTCGGCCGGGCAACAATATTTACTTTGTATAGTTTTATTGTTATGTGCCTTTCCGCGTAAATACGCGGACATAAAATGTCCAAGGATGTATATACCAAACCACAATGTCTCCACGGGGGCTTCCTTTTCAGTTTTGCTTAGCTGATTTTCAGACTATTTCACCATGAACTTGTGTCCTAAAGAAATAATAGAAGCGTAAAATGTGTACAGTGCAGAAATTGGAACACTGGTGCGCCCGGATCCCGGGGGGGGGGGGGGGGGGGGTGCATTCGGCTGGTGCCAAGTTCATCTGCATGTGGCTTAGAGAATGAGGGACCCAAGCAAAGAACTAAGATTTTTAAAAGCAGGCAGCAAAGGAGTCTATAATCCTTTCTGCCCCACCCTCCTCCACAGGGTGAATGTCTCTTGTCTACTTCTCTCTCCACTGAGCAAACTCAGCTGGGTACCTGCTCCGAGGGCCCCCTCCCTTCGGCAGGCTAACCTCCCCTGACGAGGCCTGGCCTGGGTAGCCAGTCTCCGCATGCCTGAGAGAACGCCTTGGCCACCTTGATGAGACGCAGGTGTCCCCAATCCAGGCCACCTGTTGGGACACGGGGCGTCTTTCAATGAATGTTCCTCCCACAGCTAGCTCGTCGAGTTTCTGGCGTGGTGAGTCATTTGGAACAGAATCTCATCTAAGGGCGCCTCCCCGATTTATGAAACGAATGAACAGCCTTAGCCGGTTTGGCTCCGTGGATAGACTGTCACAGGCCTGGGGACCCAAAGGGTCCTGAGTCCGATTCTGGTCACGGGCGCGTACCTCGGTTGTAGGTTCCTCCCCGGCCGGGGCCTGTGCAGGAGGCAAACCGTCGATGTGTTGCTCTCACATCGATGTTTCTCTCTCGTCTCTTCCACTCTCCCTGAAAATCAATGGGAAAACGGGAGGCACATTCGTTGAAAGACGCCCCCGTGTCCCAACAGGTGTCCTGGGATTGGGGACACCTGCCTCTCATCCAGGTGGCCAAGGCGTTCTCTCAGGAGCAAGATGGGCATGAGGATTCAGGTGAGGATTAACAAAACAAATCAGCAATCAAGCAAATCTGCAAACAGACACGCTCATGGATAGAAGCTACCGTGTACCATGCTCTGCCCGGGCTCATGTAGGCCTCGTTTTAACCCCAGGAGACAGGTGTTCTCACCCCCATTTTACAGATGGGAAGACAGAGAAGTCAACGTGCCCAGAGATTCGCGGCAAGTCAGCCTGGGCCCTTAAAACAGAAGATGCTATCTCTGCGCAGCCCCCAGATCTTCCTACCCCCAATTTACAAGTGGGGAAACTGAGTCCAAGTTCTTTCCCCGAGGCTGTTACTCACCCACGTTCATGAAGTTAGCAAGTGGGAGAGGCTAAAATCCGACAAATCTCCCTGATACCCGCTGCCCTCCTCCCCTCCGCCCCGTCACACTCCATGCTCTCGCCTCCCCCACGTGTGCCCTGACACTGCACTCGTTCCCCACGCCCCCGCGTGCACTCCCCCCGGGGCGGCACATACTTGTGGCAGTTCCAAGAATCTGTAAGAATGTGCTCTCTTGCCCCTGGGGGCTTTGGACAGGCTGTGCCTGCCTTCCCATGCATTTGCCTGGCACAGGCCTACGCATCTAGATGCCGCCTCTTCCGGGAAGCCCTCCCTGACCACCTTCGTCGAGAGTCCCCTCTTCGGTGCTTCCTCGTTCTTTGCATGCAGCACCTGGCACTGTGGTTGCTGCTGTCTTCCTGCTCATTTCCCTGCGGGTCTGCAAGGCCTCAATGAGGAGGACCTTAGCACCCAGCTCCGTAGCAGGCACCCAGTGGGTACTCGGTAAGCATTTGTTAAACGAATGCTTGACACCATCCCAGCTGTGCTTTGCTTTGTTTGAAGGATACAACTGGGGTGCACCAATCTGGAGGAAAGAAAATGACAGAAATGTGTCATCCTATTCAGGGGGCATAGTGGCCGAAGGCTCTGGGGTCTTCGGGGGCTCCGTGTGCTGGTTTTAAAACGATGGTGTCCTCCTCGCCCGAGCCAAGTCTCCGGCTACTGTTTTCTCACTCCCAGTCAGAAACAAATCATGTTCTGAGTGACTGCAGTCATTGCTCACATCACCAGGAGCTGCTGGTTCAGGGTGGGGTGAGGGGCATTGGCCTTGGGGCTCCAGTCTCTGAAGGCCCAGGCCTCCTGGCTGGGGGTGGGGGGGTGGGGGGGAGGGGTGCCGAGTAGCAGGTCGGTCCGGGGAGGCTGCAGTCACTTGGGGGAAGAGACAATGGGGCTCATCTGCTCCTGGCTGGGAGAAGGGACCCTCCACTGAAAAGCCGGGGAAAGCTGGGAAGTGTGGGAGGAATTGATGAGAAGGGGTGGAGCCAAGGAGATGCAGCCGGGAGGAAGGAAGAGAAGGGGAAGGAAGAGAGGCGGCAAGGCGCCGGCTTTCCTTCTCCTCCCTGACCTGGTCTGGAGCGCCAAGCCTCCTCAGGCATTGTTTCCTGCGGAAACTCCGGGGGGAGGGGGGGGGCCGGCCCAAGGAGACCTCACGTTTGCCCCGCAGCCCCTGGCAGCAGCCCCGGCCCCAAGTCCCAGGCATCCAGCAGGTGCTCAATACTTACTTGGGGAAATGAGAACCGTGGCCAACTTTACTCTGGGAACTTTTCCCCCCGTCCTCTCCCCACTTCGCCAGAGAAGCCGAGGGCAGAGCAGGTCTTGGGAGCACGCCCGGGCGCCCCATGAATAATTGACCCTCCGTGGCGGCTCGGCCCGGGGACAGCGTCGGAGTGGAGACGCGGCCCCGAGTGGCCGGCTGCCAAGGAGGTTGGAGGCCCAGGGTCCGGCCTGCCCCGGAGCCGGCGGGGAAGCCAGGCCGTGCCAAGCCCCCCGCGGGGAGGCGCCAGGGCCTGACCCTGCGCGGCCAATGGCCACGCCTCGACGCCCCCAGCAGTGTCAGCGGGGCCAGGCCGGGCCCTGGGATTGGAGGGCCCACGGGGGGGGGGGCCGACCCCCGCTCCTCCAGCCCCTGCCCCGCGCGCGCGCGCGCTCGCAGCCCGCGCGCCGCGCCCTCGAGCCTGGCTGTCCAGGGCGCCGCAAACAGCTGTTTGCAGGCTCCCAGGCAGTTCCGAGCGGCGCAGGGACGCCAGTTCCGAGCCCATCTGCCTACTTTTAAAAACACAGGAGTCCAGAACACACCCAGCTTCCACCTCGGGCCGGGGAGGGGCGGCTGGGCGGCACCCCGAGCCGCGCCTCCCACCCCACCCCACCCCACTGGTTCCCCTTCTCCAGGGCGCCTCAGGCTCCCCCGGGGCCGGGGGGGCGCGCAGTCCCCCGGGCCCCCTTTGTGCCGGGCCGGGCCCCCCATTTCCATGTGAGGCGCTGCCGCTGCCCCCTTCTCCCCCGCTTCACTTCATCTTTGTTCCCCTTTTCTGAGAGCAGGAGAGAGAGAGAGAGAGAGAGAGAGAGAGAGAAAGGAGGAAAAAAAAAAGGCGTGACTTGATTTTCAAACGAAACTCCCACAGCCAACAAAACCCTTTTAGAGAAATAAGAAAGGAGGAAGAAGGAAGAAAAGAGGGAAGAAAGAAAAAACCGGGCGGGGAGGCGGAGGGGGGTGGGGGGTGGGGGGAGAAGCGAACGCCCGGCAGGCTTTCCATTTGAGTGGGAGAGTTGAAGCGAAAGGCAGAGAAAGAGGGGAAGAAAAAAAAAAAAAAATCCTGTCTGCGGTGGAAAGAGAAAAGAAAACTTGGGCTGACAGGAGGGGGTGGGGGGTGGAAGGAAGTGAGAAAACAAAAGAGAGATAAAAGGGCTGCTTTTTGCCTCTCTTCCTCTGCGCGCTGGCTTAGGAGGAGCTGTTTTCCATCCCTTCAACGTCAGCCCTGCCTCACTCCCTTCTTCCTGGGAGGGAGAGAGAGAGAGAGAGAGAGAGAGAGAGAGCGAGAGGAGGAGAGAGGAAGAGAGAGAGAGAGAGGGAGCAAGAGGCAGAGGGAGAGAGAGAAAGAGAGGAGCGGAGGGCGGGCGCGGAGCAGGCGGCGGGCGCGCGTGGAGGCGGCGGGCGCGCAGCAGCAGCCGGCGGTGGGCACCCGAGCCCCCGGCCCGCGAGGGCCCCAGCGCAGCAGCCGCGCCCGGACCAGGGTGAGTGTCCGCGCGGCCCCGGCCCCGCAGCCCCGGGGCGGGAGGACGGGAGGACGGGCGGGCAAGGCGGGCGGCGGCGGCGCGGGGGGCGGGGGGGGCGCGGGGGTGGGTCGCTGCGGCCGCGGCCGGCCCGCCCCCCGCCTCTCCCCGGGGACGGTCGCGCGCAGGCCCGCGCCGCGCTGCAAACATGTCGCCTTTCCCTTTCACTTCCACATTCCCGCATGCCGGCGAGCTGGAGGGAGAGAGAGGGAGAGCGGGGAAAGACGGAGAGATGGCGTCTGGGGGGGGGGGGGGGGCGGGCGCGGGGGTGAGAGGGGGAAGGGAGGGAGGAGAGCGCGCGAATGAGAGACTGAGAGGAAGAGAGAGAGAGAGAGAGGGAGAGGGGAAGAGAGAGAGAGGGGGAAGAGAGAGAGAGAGAGGAGAGAGAGAGAAGCAGAAATGAAAGGAAAGCAACGCGGTGGCGCGGGAGGCCCGGGCGGTGGCGGCGGCGGCGGCGGCTCGGGGGCCCGCACGTGGGTGCCCCGGCGCCGGTGCGCGCTCCCCCCGCCGCCCGCCCGGGACTCAAAGTTTCGCCCCCTCCGCCGCGCCGCCCCGCCCCTCGGCTGCCCGCAAACTTTATTCTCCGAGCGGGTGGGGCCGCCGTGCGTCCCCGCCACTCGGGGTGGGGGAGGGCGGAGCGCGCCTCTGGGGGGGTGGGCTGCCCCCGAGGGCCGCGCCGTGCGCCCCGGGGACCCCCGGGCCGGGACCTGTTGAAGGCGCTCGCCGGCTGGCCAGGTCCCCATGGCCTGTCCTGAGTCTCCCCGAGTCCCCGGTTCCCCCTTCCTCGTCATCTGCTCTCCACGTCTCCTCGCGGTCATTTTCCTAATTGGACGGCGCTGGTGGGTGTGATCGCCGGCGTCAGATCGGGGGGCCTCGAGGCTGCGGGTGGGCGCGGGGGCCCGGGGACCGTTAGGGCAGCCTGTCCTCTCCACCCCGGGCTCGGAGATCCCATAGAGACGCCCCCCCCCCCCCCCTGCCACCGCACCCCCAAACCGCGGACTTGCTAACTCGTGCGTATCGGGTGTTTTTTTTTCCCCCCAACTTGCCTTTTAAGATGACTTTTATGGTCGCTGCCACTGCATGCCTCCAGTCTGAGCAGTAGTTTGGGGAGATTTAAGAGGCCAGGGAGGTGCTTGCGTGGGTTTTAACTAACCCCAAACGGTCATTAATGTCTCTCCGAGCTCCGCGATGGCGCGGGGAAGGCGCAGGCTTAGCCTCAGTGCGTTTTCACGGGGACACTCCGGGGTGCTGGTCCTTCCAGTGAGTGAGGGGCCACCCTCCTGGGCCTCCCTGGAGTTGGGGCTGAGTGCCCTCACTGCTAAGGGTGCCCTGGGCGCCTTGATTTCTGTGCCAAAATGGGAACGCCCAGCCGGCGTCCATCTGCAGGGGACATGACCAGTTCCAAGGGGGCGCCTGGGAAATGTACAAAATTTCCCCACAGGTGTTCGCAGAAGGACTTTGCAACCCTCGAGGGTCACCCAGCCACCTTTGAAGCTGCTCTTTTCAACCCTGCCTTTGAGTCCATGTAAGTAAAATCCGTCCGAGTTCATGTCTTGCCAAGAAGAAGGCCTTCAAAGGACCTGCTGGGCCAGGTGGGGAGGGCCGGAGAAACCATCCCCGACTGCCATTAGACGGTAAAAAAAAAACACACACGGATCCTTGGTGTCTGTGATCAAAGCCGCGGGCCTGTCTGGTTTTGATTTGGGAGACGCACGGCCTGGCGTGGCTGTCCCTTTCTCACTTGTTTTCAAGTGAAGGTTGTTTTCTGGTGGTTTCGTCACGTGTCACCCTGTGCCAGGCACCTGCCCGTCTTGGATCAGGACCTCTTCATTTGGTCACCTGGAGTTCCAGCTGGATTCGTGCTCCGGGAACCTGCAGGGCCTGGCTGTCCTGCCCGTGGGCAATGGCAATGGCATGGAGCGGCGTTCCCCTTGGGGAGGGGGTCTTGGACATTTAGGCCCCATTTTCTTGCCGCCAGGCTCTCCCCCGAGTGCGGGTGGAGGGAGGCAGTGAGTTGAAGCGGAAGGCAGAGCCTCGCTCTTTTTCCTGGGCGCGAGTCTCTGTCCTGTGGTGCGTGGCCAGCAGGTCACTTGGTTCCGTACTGGGGTCAGCACGTCGCACAACCGGTGAGATTTATTTTTAGGCTCCCTTTCTGGGAGACGAGGAGACAGGAAAGATGTGGAATGGTCCCCGACCGGTGTGGCTCAGTGGATAGAGCGTCGGCCTGCGGACTGAAGGGTCCCGGGTTCGATTCCGGTCAAGGGCATGGACCTTGGTTGTGGGCACATCCCCAGTAGGGGGTGTGCAAGAGGCAGCTGATGGATGTTTCTAACTCTCTATCCCTCTCCCTTCCTCTCTAAAAAATCAATAATATATATATTTTTTTAATAAAGATCTGGAATGGTTTTCAAGTTGGAGGAAGGGAGACGAATGGGGGGCCCCCCTCCCCCCCGAGATTTTGTGCAACGATTTCTATTCTAGCTTTGCTTCATGGCCCAGAGATATTTCTACAGGAGTTGCTCTGAAAAGTTTGAGTGTGACGTCAGGGGGGAGGAGGACAGAAGTACAGTGGGAGTCCGGTGCAATCTGGGAGGATGCCCCGTCTGGCGTGCTGACCCACCTCCCAACCCCAGGGCAGGGCCTCATTTTGTGGAATGAAAGGTTCCGGGAATCTGCTGGATCTCATGCGATTGGTGGTTGATCCCAGCACCTTGGACCTCAAAACCCAAGAGGACCTGAGAGGTTGCCTGAAAGAAACCCAGGCATGCCCTAGCCAGCCCCGTGGTCGGCAAACTGCGGCTCGCGAGCCACATGCGGCTCTTTGGGCCCTTGAGTGTGGCTCTTCCACAAAATACCACTCGCCTGGGCGAGTCTATGTTGAAGAAGTGGCGTTAGAAGGAGTTTAAGTTTAAAAAATGTGGCTCTCCAAAGAAATGTCAATCGTTGTCCTGTTGATATTTGGCTCTGTGGACGAATGAGTTTGCCGACCACTGCCCTAGCCGGTTTGGCCCAGTGGATAGAGCGCCGGCCTGCGGACCAAAGGGTCCCGGATTCAATTTCTTCCAGTCAAGGGCATGTACCTTGGATGCAGGCTCCTCCCCGGCCCGGGCCCTGGTCAGGGCGTGTGTAGGAGGCAACCCATCAATGTGTCTCTCTCCCATCGATGTTTCTCTCTGTCTCTCCCTCTCTCTTCCACTCTCTCTAAGAGATCCATGGAAAAATATCCTCGGGTGAGGATTCACTAAAGCAAATAAATAAAAATTAAAGCTGTCAACAAAACCCAGGCCTGAGACAGGCTCCGGGCCTGGGGCCCCACAGTAAGGGGCAGGGTCAGCCCTTGACCCTGAGCTTTTCAGAGTTCATGTCCCGTGCGTGCTCTTTCCACAAGGCTGCCGCCCCTATTCCTGCTGGGGCGCGTTCCCAAGATCATGGCTCTGGGAACATGAGACCACGGGCGTATGCTGTGCGCAGGAGACGGGTGTAAAGGAGCCTCATTTTCCCGCTGTGTCACGCATACTGTCCTAGAGGGTTTGACCGGCCCGTGTGACTGCTAGGGGAACGGGGGGGGGGGGGGGGAGGGAGGGGGGGTTTCTGGCTGTTTTCACATGGACTTCTTCAAAGTCCACCAGGTCAGCGGGCTGTTCCCAAGCCACGCTTAGCACTTTATTTTTAAAAAATATATATGTTTTTATTGATTTCAGTGAGGAAGGGAGAGGGAGAGATAGAAACATCAGTGATGAGAGAGAATCATGGATCAGCTGCCTCCTGCACGCCCCCTACTGGGGATCGAGCCCATAACCCGGGCATGTGCCCTTGGTCGGAATCGAACCCGGGACCCTTCAGTCCGCAGGCCGACGCTCTGTCCACTGAGCCAAGCCGGCGAGGGCCACACTTAGCACTTTTCGATCTGTAATGCTTTCTTCATGGTTTGGTACTTGCGATTTATTTAGGATTGGTCTGGGGGAGGAGATGGGGGTGTAAGGGGCAGACACCCCAACTCTCTTGGTGGATTCGATCTCCTTGTTCAACATCATTTCATGAGGGTCGAGGTCCTTTTTGGTTCCCTGCGAAGCCCCTGTGCCTAAAACGGGGTCTGGCACGTAGAGAGCCCTCGATCCATGCTTGTTGAATCAATGTATTGGACATGAGGCCAAAGATTTTCCTCGCAGGAGGAGTCGGAGAATGATACAAGGAGGCGGGGCCGGGCGGTGATGGATGGGAGCTGCAGAGTTTTGCAGTGACACATTGCTTCATACATGCTCCGGGCAGGTGATGCTGCGGGAGGGGCTGGGAAGCGAGAACCTTGAATGGGGTGGGGCCGCTGGGTGGAGACTTGCGCGCAAAACAATAGCAAGGCCTCCGATTGGACTGGATGTGGGAGAATAATCATAATTAGATATCTCGGGCCAGGCTTGGCTAAGTGCTTTACGAATATCATCCGCCTTAGTCTTCGCAGGTGCTAGCGACGCCAGTGTCATCCCCACCGGGCAGGTCGGGAAACCGGGGCGCAGGTTGGGTAACCAGGGGCACACAGCTGGCATCTGAACCCAGGCAGACCGGCTTCAAACCGTGCCTCCCTGGCATGGCAAGTGAGGCCAGACAGCTGTGCCCACAGCAAGGCGCTGGCCCTCAGAGCATTCTGGTTCCTCGGAAGGATGGCAGACGAGCCCTAGCCGGTGTGGCTCAGTGGGTAGAGCGTCGGCCTGCGGACTGAAGTTGTCCCGGATTCGGTTCCGGTCAAGGGCACATGCCCGGGGTTCCGGGCTCAACAGCTGATCAATGATTCTCTCTCATCGATGATGTTTCTGTTTCTCCTTCTCCCTTCCACTCTGAAATCAATATAAATATATATATATTTAAAAAAGGATGATAGTAGAAAAAAAAAGGAAATTGTTGGTCTGCAGGGAGCGAGGCTGGGCCCTCACAGTGCCTGAAGGCCATGTATTTACCCAGTGGAGGCTACGAGGGGGTGGGTTTTGGGGGGGCTTAACTATTCCCCAGGCTGAGTGGTTAGCACCAGGTTGGGACTATTTTCCACTTGATAAAGATCTGGGAGACTTTTTTTTGGGGGGGGGACGGAGGGTTAGGTAGGGTATGCTTTTCAACTTAAATTATGGTTGTCATGTATTTGAAACTAGTCGGAGTTTTACTTTTCGTAATGTATGTTTATTGATTTCAGAGAGGAAGGGAGAGGGAGAGAGAGAGATAGACAAATACCCATGACGAGAGAGGATCACGGAGCGGCTGCCTCCTGCACGCCCCACACTGGGGTCGAGCCCGCAACCCGGGCAGGTGCCCTCGCCGGGAATCGAACCCGGGACCCTTCAAGTCTGTAGGCTGATGCTCTGTCCACGGAGCTAAACCAGCGAGGGCGGTATGTGCACTTCACCTTAAAGGATGGTTGTCATGTATTTGAAACTGGGGGGGAATTTTAAAGCTAGATGTGTCGCTCTTGCCCCTGAGGCCAACAGAAGGCGTCTCCCACGCGTGGGAGCCATACCCTCCTCTCCAGGGGCGCCGGTCCAGGCCCTTCCAGACCCCAGCACCTCCCCTTTGACTGACAGCGTGAGATTTCCCACTCGCTGAGCTGGTCCCGTCCGCGTGCAGCTTGCAGTCTCCCCGGGAGACAGACATTAAACTAATCATTACCCAAATACTCTTTAATTACAGTGGTTACCCATGCTTCAAAGGAAGAAGTACAGAGGGCACGGGGGCTGACAGGCCGGGAGGCCGGGGAAGGGAGGCGGTCCTGAAGACAGAGCCTTTAAACAGCCCCGTGCAGCCCCGTGCAGGGTGGGCGGGGAGGCCTTCGCCAGGGTGGGACCGTCCATCGACCTTGACCTAAACCCTTGCTACTCTCTGTGGTCCGTGCACCAGTTAGCACCCCCATTTCCCGGGCGCTCGCTGGAAATGCAGAATCTCAGGCTGCTCAGCAGACTTGCTGAGTCTGCTTTTTTTTTCCTTTTCTTTTTTTTTTTAAATCCTCACCCGAGGCTATTTTCCCGTTGATTTCTAGAGAGACTGGAAGAGAAAGGGAAAGACAGAGAGAAACATCGATGTGAGAGAAACACATCGACTGGTTGCCTCCTGCACATGCGCCCCAACCAGGGCCCAGGCCCGGGCCGGGGAGGAGCCTGCAACCAAGGCACGTGCCCTTGACCGGAATCGAACCTGGGACCCTTCGTTCCGCAGGCGGACGACGCTCTATCCACTGAGCCACACCGGCTGGGGCTGAGCCTGCATTGGGACAGGATTCCAGGGCAGGATAAAGCCTGAGAAATGCTGATGGGATCGAAGTACTGAGTTGAGGTTCTGGTGTTGGCCGGGACGGAGTTGGGTGACCTCGGGCCGGTCGCGTGTCCGGGTAACGAGGGGATCAGAGCAGCTCCCACGTTCCCCCGGGGCTCCTCCGGTGCCGCCTCCAAGGGGATTGAGGTTCCGGGTTCGCGCAGCACCCACCTCTGAGCTGCCTTTGGTGGGGGCCGGGCAGCCTCGTCCACGCTCTGGTCTGACCTCAGGAAGCCCTGAAGAGGCTGGAGCAGTGGGTCCCCACGTGGGGCACACGCCCACAGGGGGGCAATGTGATGTTTAAGGGGGTCAATTCGAGAATGAGTTATTAACAGTGAATGTTTTGCATGTCTCCTGGTTCTAGGGGCCTCCTAGACAGTCTATAAACACATATTGTGCCACATGTATGCATTTCAGTTCTCTAGTCTATGTTTCGAAACTTTATGTGCTATTTTTTAAAAAAAATTTTTTTTTTATTGAGTTCAGACAGGAATGGAGAGGGAGAGAGAAATAGAAACATCCATGATGAGAAAGAATCATGGATTGGCTGCCTCCTGCACGCCCTGCTGGGGATCGAGCCTGCAACCCAGCATGTGCCCTTGACCGGAATCGAACCCAGGACCCTTCAGTCCTCAGGCCGACGCTCTATCCACTGAGCCAAACCGGCTAGGGCTATGTGCTATCTTTTCACATCACTTCATACTAGTATTATTTTTTTTAACCATTTCTTAGTGATTTCTTCCTCAGTACTTCAACTGTCCTTCCGTTCTTTTATCTTTCTCTCTCATGGAGGCCGTGTTCTTTGGAAGCTTGCTTAGACCAAGTTCATGGCCTTTGAGGCTTCCTCCATGTGAATAGGAGTTCACTTTTTGAATAACTAGCATTCCCGTTGCAGGAAAAATCCTGCAATAGGGTTTCTGCTGCACTCTACCCCGCCCCGCCTCCACTCCTCCCTTGTCCCCCGGCCCGCCTTCTCCGCCAGCCCGCCCGCCAGCCCACCCCGCTCTCCTTCCTTCTCCCCCGGCCCCGCCTCCGCTCCTCCCTTCTCCTCCCCCCCGGCTTGCTTGCTTCTCCGCAGCTTTGCTCCCTTCAGCATCTCTTGGCTTCTTTCTATGCTGTCTTGATATGCAAATTAGCCACCATCTTTGTTGGGTAATTTGCATACTCGTCCTGATTGGTTGGTGGGCGTGGCTTGGGCGTAGCGAAGGTGCGGTCAATTTGCATATTTGTCTATTATTAGGTAGGATAAGAATGCTATGTCACGGGGCGGGGTGGAGAGGGAGCATCAGGATGTTAGAGGTGCTTGGCTGGGGCGTGGCCACAAAGAGGCTGGGAACCACTGGGCTAGACCCGTGGCCGGCAAACTGCGGCTCGACAGCCACATGCGGCTCTGTGGCCCCTTGAGGGTGGCTCTTCCACAAAACACCACGGCCTGGGCGAGTCTGTGTTGAAGAAGTGGCGTTCGAAGAAGTTTCAGTTTAAAAAATGTGGCTCTCCAAAGAAATGTCCATCGTTGTGCTGTTGATAGTTGGCTCTGTGGACTCGTGAGTTTGCCGACCGCTGGCCTAGACCATCAGAGCTTTGGAGAAGGAACAGAATGATTCACAAGAAGCGTGTGGGGCTTTTTTTGCACACGGGGAGGTTGTCTTTTAAGGCGACTCGGGAGGATTGGGTCTGAAGGGAGAGAAAAACTGGCCGGGGTCACAAGGTCCTTGAGGAAGAAAAGTGTAACGTTTCTGCCCAAAGAGGAAACCCAAAACGGGGGCGGGAGGAACCTGCTTCGCAGTGGTGCATGGGAACACGATACTTTACGAGTTGCCACGGATCCGAACTGCTTTGGCTCCGTGGATAGAGCGTTGCCCTGCGGACTGAAGGGTCCCGGGTTCGATTCCCGACAGGGGCACCTGCCCAAGTGTTGGGCTCGGTCCCCAGTGAGGGGCGAGCAGGAGGCAGCCGCTCCATGATTCTCGCTCATCATTGATGTTTCTCTCTCTCTCTCTCTCTCTCTCTCTTCCTTCCTCTCTGAGATCAATAAAAATATATTTTATTTTATTTGTTAATATATTTTGTTGATTTTTTTACAGAGAGGAAGGGAGAGGGATAGAGAGTTAGAAACATCGATGAGAGAGAAACATCGATCAGCTGCCTCTTGCACACCCCCCACTGGGGATGTGCCCGCCACCAAGGTACACGCCCTTGACGGGAATCGAACCCGGGAACCTGGAGTCCGCAGGTCGACGCTCTAAAAATGTATTTTTTAAAAATAACGAGGGGCCAGTGCCTTCCTTGGCTGATCTCCCCCAGCACTTACTACGGCCAGGCACCCTTCTGAGCGCTTCCCATGGATTCGCTCATTTGCCTGGGATCACTTTCCAGACGTCACACACCTAGAAAGTGTCAGGACCATGATGGTGGTACCCAGGCAGTTGGGTCCCAGCGTCCCGGCTCCCATGAGCTGACCTAGTAACCGGGCAGGTGGGATGGGGCAGTGGGGGGAGAGGGAGGAACTCCTGTTGGTCGAACAAGAAATGGGATTGCAAAGGCCCCTGCTTCCCGGGGAACAGAAAGGACTTCGCCGGGGAAACGTGTGTGATGAGTAGCACCGGGTTGCCAGGCACCATGAGAGCCTGTGTCAGATCGGGCCCAACTCACGCTTGCTTGCAAAGGAAAACGACGAGGAAAACGAGCCTGGTGCGGCGCTGCACGCCAAATGGAATGTTCTAGAATCGGATTAGCAGGGGCTGGAAGAAT
The DNA here is from genome assembly GCF_027574615.1 of Eptesicus fuscus. NCBI lineage: Eukaryota > Metazoa > Chordata > Mammalia > Chiroptera > Vespertilionidae > Eptesicus > Eptesicus fuscus. The sequence goes on along the minus strand of NC_072497.1, from coordinate 4,453,257 downwards.
TGCACTGTCCAAGACGGGGCGGGGAGGTGGTAGCAGGAAATGGTGTGAGATTCTGAAAGAGGGGATGAAAGGAGGTGTAGAGGCCCAAGCTGGGACAAACGTACATCCAATCAGCAGCTTCAAAAGGGGAAGTCAAGCCGTGGCCGGTGTGGCTCAGTGGATAGAGCGTCGGCCTGCGGACCGAAGGGTCCCGGGTTCGATTCCCATCCACAGCACCTGCTCTGAGTTGCGGGCTCGGTCCCCAGTGAGGGGCGTGCAGGAGGCAGCCAATCCATGATTCTCTCTCATCATTGATGTTTCTATCTCTCCCTCCCTCTTCTTCCTCTCTGAAATCAATAAGAATATATATATATTTTAAAAAAGATAATAAATCTCTTTTTTTTTAAATGGTAAAATCACACTGGTTTTTATTACCCGCTAATGAATGTGTATAGCTCACAGACCTGACCCTTCCCCCAGCCCGGGCCTTCCCCCAAGTACAGAGGACTTTTGTCTTTCTTTTATTCATTTGTGTGCTATTTGAATCTTTATCCGTAGGCATTATCTGTCAAATCTATGTATTTGTAAATGGAGCGAGAGGACGATGGGAAGTGGGGTGACCTCTGGAAGGGGGTGGGCCCCGTCTCCCGTCACCGTCGCCATAAAGGAGTTTCTGATATTAAATATATATATGTGCTCTATTGTGTGTGTATTTTGGGAGTACGCAGGGAGCTGTAGGAACGGTGAGGGTTTTCAGTGCAGTCGGAAGCTGAGAAGAAAGGATCACATTGTAGACCCATTGCCTTCCCGTCTCCGCTCCCCAGCTCCCCGGCTCCCCCAACCCCAACCCCCAAATCCTGGGTAGGTGATAAGTAAGGGGATCAAAACCAGGTAGGAATGATCACCTCGGAAAGCAGGCGTGTCCACCTTCGGGATGTACACGGGAAAACGGGAGCTTCGTTAATGGCTCTTGGTTACCTGCGGTTGGTCTTGTGGGCGGCGCCTGAATGCCCCCCCTCCCGCCCCCGGCCCTGACCCCATCCCATTCCCAGGGCGGGCCTCAAGGGAGTGGGCTTCAGGGTGCATGTGTTTGGTGAAAAGCAATTGCCAGCCCGGCCCGTGTGGTTTGGTGGTTGAGCGTCGACCTATATGTACCGGGAGGTCAAGGTTCGATTCCTGGTCGGGGCACACGCCTGGGTTGTGGGCTCCATCCCCCTGGGTCGGGGCGTGCAGGAGGCAGCGGATCCATGATTCTCTCTCATCATGGATGTTCCTTCCTCACCCTCTCCCTTCCTCTCTGACATCAATAAAAATATATTTAAAAACACACACAAGCCCTGGCCGGCTTGGTTCAGTGGATAGAGCGTCGGCCTGCGGACTGAGGGGTCCCGGGTTCGATTCCGGCCAAGGGCACATGCCTGGGTTGCGGGCTTGATCCCCGGTGGGGGGTGTGCAGGAGGCGGCCGATCAATGATTCTCTCTCATCATAGATGTTTCTCTCTCTCTCTCCTTCTCCCTTCCTCTCTGAAATCAATAAAGAAATATATTAAAAAAAACAAAAAACAAAAAAATACACACACAAAACAGTCGCCAGATGTTAACGGTGATTCCATGTCCCTCTCCAGCTCGTCTTCACAAGGACCCCCTCCTCGCCGGCCCCTCATTAAGCATCAGGTGCCCTTGGACACTGGGGTGCTGGTTGGTGAGCCCCAACCTGTGATGTCCATGTCCCAGGCTGGACGCCCCGCCCCCACAGACATTCCCTAGCTGCAGACCAGAGACCATGGTGGACTTGTCCTGACCTGGAAGCGGGTCCCCCTCCACAATTCTGGACTCTGTCCCTGCTTCCCCCCAGTCCTCCCATGTCACTTCTCTGCACGCTAGGACTTCCCCCTGCCTGTCCCTACGCCCTGACCTCCCCTGCCCTCCTCTCCGGAGAGGATCTCACCCCCCACTCCTGACCTGCACCCCCAGAGGTCCGTGGCCGCCTCCTGATCACACCCAGGGGCCTGTTTTGTGGCCTTTTCTTACCTAGATTTTCTTTTTAATCCTCCCCCCAAGGATATTCTTCCATGGATTTTTAGAGAGCGTGGAAGGGAGAGGGAAAGACAGAGAGAAACATCGATGTGAGAGAAACACGTCGATTGGCTGCCTCCTGCATGCACCCTGACCAGGGCCCAGACTGGGGAGGAGCCTGCAACCGAGGTACATGCCCTTGACCAGAATTGAACCCTGGGACCCTTCAGTCCTCAGGCCGACGCTCTATCCACTGAGCCACACCAGCTAGGTCTTACCTGACTTTTTCGTGGCAGGTGCTGTTGTGGGGGAGTCTTGCCGCCAGTGGGTTTTGGGTCCCCCTTAGATCTTTCTGGTCCTGCTTTTTCTACCACCCCCTCCTCCCCTGGCTGCACTTGGGGGGGGGGGCCGGGGCCATGGCCCCCCGCAACTCGCTCTCCTCCCGTGGCTATGGTTGCAGCCTCCTCGGCCAGGGCTCTTGGCCTATATCCCTGTCCTCATGTCCCCTCAAAGCAGCTTAGAGCTGGGATTACACTTGTTACAGCTTTGGCTACTCCTGGGGTTTCTTTCTGCCGTCTTTATTCTATGCTTTCTTCTTTTTGTGCTATTTTTTTTTTCCTGTACTGCTTCGGAACTTACACACTATTTCTGTTCTCTTCACGCATGCAGAACACATAGGGTTTAAAGTCAGTTGGTGTCTCTATATCTTTTTTTGAGATAACTCGAGAACCTCGGAATGCTTCACGTAAAGTCCGTGCTCATGCTCCGTTGCCATGCAGTGGGTTAGCGACACCGTCTTCCTCTCTTTACCTCTACAAATCGGGCCTTGTTTTGAAATATTTTTAAAAATATATATTTTATTGATTTTTTTTACAGAGAGGAAGGGAGAGGGATAGAGAGTTAGAAACGTCGATCAGCTGCCTCCTGCACGCCTCCTACTGGGGATGTGCCCGCAACCAAGGTACATGCCCTTGACCGGAATCGAACCTGGGACCTTTCAGTCCGCAGGCCGACGCTCTATCCACGTAGCCAAACCGGCCGGGGCTTGAAGTATTTTTTATTGATTTTAGAGAAAGAGGAAAGGAGAGAGGGAGAGAGAGAGAGAGAGAGAGACATCAATGTGAGAAGCATCGATCAGCTGCCTCCTGCAACGCCCCCTACTGGGGATCGAGCCCACAACCTGGGCATGTGCCCTGACCCAGAATGAAACCCACACCCTTCCGTGCTCAGGACGATGCCCAACCATTGAGCCACACTGGCCAGGGTGAACTTTTAAAAAAAAAACAACTCCATCCACGGCCCGCTAACCCAGATTGCTTCCTTCCTGCCTCTGTACCCCCAGATACCTTGCTTTGGCCCATTGTTTTCTTGTTGCCAAATGCCTTCTTTCCATCTTCGGACAAAGTCCTAGTCCTGCCAGGCCCAAACCTTCCCCACCCCATCCCCGTGCAGAATTAGCCTTCCCTTCCCCATTCAGGGCCACTGTCACCTCGCCTCTTAGTCTGTCGCTGTGCATGGTCAGACCCCACACTGGACCCCGAGCGACTGAAAAGCTCAAAGCCGTGTCATTTATATCTGGAGCCCCAGTGCCAGGGCAGAGTGTAGTTGCTTAATAGATACCTATCGATGGAACAGAATCGATGCCAAAAATCAATACTCTCTTCCTCTCGCACAGTTGTTTTTTTAAAAATCACAAGCGCTAACCTGCCCCACGACTTGGGACAAGTCCGCCTCACCTTCCCGGATCTCAGTGTCCCCCGCTGGAAAATGACAGGCTGGCTGCCCCCGCGATCCACACTGGCTCTAACACACGGGGATTCGGTGTCACGTGTGTGACTGTCGGTCATGAGAACGTGGATCAACTCTTGAGTCCCAAGTGGAATGAAGGGTTGAGGGGGCCGTGGAGAGAGAGAGAGAGCGAGCATGATTCTGCAGTAACTGGGCATGATTGGGAAGAGAGGAAAGTGGAGGGACTCGAAGGCAAAATTCATATGAAATAAAGATGGCACTTAACATTTGTGACCTGGTCTTGGCTGGTGTGGCTCAGTGGATAGAGTGTCATCCTGTGGACTGAAGGGTCCTGGGTTCGATTTCAGTCAGCGGTGCATGCCCGGGTCACGGGGTCGGTCCCCATTGGGGGCGTGTAGGAGGCAGCCAGTTAGTGGTTCTCTCTCATCACTGATGTTTCTATCTCTCCCTCTCCCCTCCTCTCTGGAAAAAAAAAAAAAAGAAACAGTAAAATTTGTGACCTGGGACAACTTGATTGGCTTTCTAAAAAAAAATAATGAACACGTTATCACAAAATAAATTTCAGATGGGTTAAAGATGGCAAATATAAAAAAATGGACTCGAGAAAATTCTAAGTTTGACTGACATCCCAGAAGCCATAAAAGAAAAGACAGCCGAAACAGGTTTGGCTCAGTGGATAGAGCGTCGGTCTGCGGACTGAAAGGTCCCAGGTTCAATTCCGGTCAAGGGCATGTACCTTGGTTGCAGGCACATCCCCAGTAGGGGGTGTGCAGGAGGCAGCTGGTCGATGTTTCTCTCTCATCAATGTTTCTAGCTCTCTATCCCTCCCCCTTCCTCTCTGTAAAAAATCAATAAAATATATTTTAAAAAAAGAAAAGATGAATATAATTGACCCAACACAAGTCAAAATTCAGCATAAACAGAGAGTCTCCTAGCTTCTAAAACTAGGAGTACATTTTTGCAGCCTATAGCAGAGATAGAGCTAATTTCCTTAATACGTAAAGAGCTCCTACAAATCAATAAGAAAAAGACCATCGACTCCATTTTTAAAATGGGTACGAACATGGACAGTTCACAGAAAGGGAAATATAAATGTTTTGTTTTGTTTTTTACCACATAAGAATGTGCTCAGCCCACTGGTAATAAGAGAAATGCAAGTTAACTCTGCTATGAAGAAGTGACAACAAGAACAGATACTCATGATTGTTGATGAGAGCGTCAATCACAGAGAGGATTTTGACCATGCTGATTAAAATGAAAAGTACCTGAGTCATTTTGGAAATTCCTCTCACAGATACGTTGCACACATGTGACGCGATGCATTTTTCAAGATAACTCATTGCATCATTGCTTGGAAAAGGAAAGAGGGAACAGATTGAATGGCCATCGGTGGAGAATCGGTAAACAGATTGTCCTGTGACCACACAGTACGATCCTGTGCAGTTGCAAAACGGAATGTGAGCCCTAGCTGGTGTGGCTCAGTGGACAGAACGTCGGCCTGCAGACTGAAGGGTCCTGGGTTCGATTCCAGTCAAGGGCACATGCCCAGGTTGTGGGCTCGATCCCCCGTGGGCAGCGTGCAGAAGGCAGCCAATCAATGATTCTCATCATTGATGTTTCTCTCTCCCTCTCCCTTCCTCCCTGAAATCAATAAAAATGTACTTAAAAAAAAAAAAAACAGAATGTGAACAAAAACTATGTGGTAGGTTCTGAGCTATTTCCTTTAGTGAGAAAATAAAGGCAGTAAGTTCGCCTGGCTATCCAGTAGCTGTGCCAATTCACCTAGTAACGGGTTTCCCCACGGCGGGGGTGACTATTCCCATGTCTCTTTCTACATTTTGAATTTTGTACTTTATGCATGTATTATCTAGTACAAAAAATTTCTTTTTTAAAAAAAATATATTTTATTGATTTTTTACAGAGAGGAAGGGAGAGGGATAGAGAGTTAGAAACATCGATGAGAGAGAAACATCGATCAGCTGCCTTCTGCACACCTCCTACTGGGGATGTGCCCGCAACCAAGGTACATGCCCTTGACCGGAATCGAACCTGGGACCCTTCAGTCCGCAGGCCGACACTCTCTATCCACTGAGCCAATCCGGTTTCGGCCAAAAAAAATTCTTTTTAAAAAAAATTAATTTTAATAATAGATTTTTCTTTAAAAAAATATATATTTTTTTAATTTCAGAGAGGAAGGGAGAGAGAGAGAGAGAGAGAGATAGAAACATCAATGATGAAAGAGAGAAGCATTGATCGGCTGCCTCCTGCACACCCCCCCCCACTGGGGATCGAGCCCGCCACCTGGGCAGGTGCCCTTGACCGGAACTGAGCCCAGGACCCTTCCGTCCACAGGCTGACGCTCTCTCTACCCACTGAGCCACACCGGCCAGGGCCAAAAAAAAAAAAAAAATCCTTAAAGAAGGAAAGGGGTTTAGGGTGGAAAGGTGGGAAGGAGGCTCTCGCCTGGGCTCTGCGTTATTTTGGGTGTGCACCCCCATAACCCTTTGAGGGCTTACCACGTCCACAGACCCAGACCCCGGCGGTCTGAGGTCTGAAACCATTGCCCGGGTTTACGCAGGGAGCCCGGGAGCCTGGCAGCGGGCATCAGCATGTTCTTGTCTGCTTCTCGCATTTTCGGCTGACGTCTCAGAGGTGAGGGGCCCGCGGCGGGCCAGCGGGGCCCCGGCCGCACCCTCTCGGGGAAGTGAGTGTAGAGTTGCATCCGGCTCCACCAGCTGGCCGGCCGGCCGGCGGTGCCTACAGGGCAGAGCGGAGGCAGCAGGTGGGGAGGCAGCCGAGAACCCAGGCCCCCACTTCAGACACAATGAGGGGGGGATTAGGGATGGGCTTTGAGTCCTGCATTTGAAGTGCCCAGCTTTTATCAGGGTGTCGGAACCTTCATGTCATTTCAAGGGAGCTTTCACTGCTGCCTGTGAACTGGCCTCCGGTAGGGCCCAGCTCTGCCTGGTGCAGAGGGAGCCTTCACTTTGCTTTATGGTGGAGGGCTTTTCGGGGCTCACGGCCCTTGGTACTTGGAAGATTCTGGAAGAGTCACTTTTTCTTCTCTTTTTCTTTTTGATTTGCGTAGTCCTCATCCGAGGGTATTTTTCCATTGATTTTCAGGGAGAGTGGAAGAGAGAGGGAGAGGCAGAGAGAAACATCGATGTGAGAGAAACACATCAATGGGTTGCCTCCTGCACGAGCCCCAACCAGGGCCCGGGCCGGGGAGGAGCCTGCAACCGAGGTACGTGCCCTTGACCAGAATCGAACCCGGGACCCTTCGGTCCACAGGCTGACGCTCTATCCACTGAGCCACACCAGCTAGGGCAACAGTGACTTTTTCTCTCTGTTTCTACCCACAGCTGCAATCAGATAGCATCTCTTTATTTTTATTTTTTTTATAGGTCTGATTTATTCACTGCACAGGAATTCCTAAACATATGCTATTTTTTTTTAATATGTCTTATTGATTTTTCACAGAGAGGAAGGGAAAGGGAGCTAGAAATATTGATGAGAGAGAAACATCATCGATCAGCTGCCTCCTGCACGCCCCCCACTGGGGATGTACCCGCAACCAAGGCACATGCCCCTGACCGGAATCGAACCTGGGACCCTTCAGTCCGCAGGCCGACGCTCTATCCACTGAGCCAAACCGGTCAGGGCCAGATAGCATCTCTTTAATTAAAGGAAGGGAGATGTGTTTTTTGTTTTTATTTTTTGGGTGTGGTTTTTTTTTTTTTTTTTGTCTCACAGAAACACCTGTGCTGTTTTCAAAGTAGGGTATTGACTGCTTCCTCTTTGCTGAAACGCAGTGCGGTATGGAGAACAAAGCTGAAGGTGTTGGCACATATAACGCCAGGCCGGCATTTACAGGGTATAGCTTCACCGGGAGAAGAATCTGATGTCTTTAAGAGACAGAATCACCCAGCCCCACCTGTCCTCAGGTGCGGTGTCATATCTAGTTTCTAAGTTGGAGTCATCTCTTAAGAAAGGCAGGGGTGCCCCAGCCGGTGTGGCTCAGTGGGTAGAGCATCGGCCTGCGGACCCAAGGGTCCCGGGTTCGATTCCAGTCAAGGGCATGTACTTTGGTTGCGGGCTCCTCCCCGGCCCGGGCCCTGGTTGGGGCCTGGTGCGGGAGGCAACCCATCGATGTGTTTCTCTCACATCGATGTTCCTCTCTGCCTCTCCCTCTCGCTTCCACTCTCATGGAAAAATATCCTTGGTTGAGGATTAACAACAACAACAACAACAACAAAAAGGCTGGGTGGTTCAGTTGGTTGGAGGATTGTCCTGTACACCAAAAGGTTGGGAGCTGGATTGCAGCTCAGGACACATTCCTAGGTTGCGGGTTCGATTCCCAGTCAGGGCATGTTCAAGAGGCAACCAATTGATGTTTCTCTCACATCAATGTTTCTCTCTCTCATCAATGTCTCTCTCTCTCTTTCTCAAAATCAATAAAAGTATCCTTGGGTGAGGATTTAAAAAAAAAAAAAAAAAGATGCTGAAACCGGTTTGGCTCAATGGATAGAGCGTCGGCCTGCGGACTGGAAGGTCCCAGGTTCGATTCCGGTCAAGGGCATGTACCTTGGTTGCGGGCACATCCCCAGTAGGGGGTGTGCAGGAGGCAGCTGGTCGATGTTTCTCTCTCATCGATGTTTCTAGCTCTCTATCCCTCTCCCTTCCTCTCTGTAAAAAATTCAATAAAAAATATATTAAAAAAAAAAAAAGAATTAGAAAGAAAGACAGAGGCAGCGTCCTTTGGGGCTGAGGCAGGAATGACCCTGGGATCTGTGGCCGGAGCCAGCACGTCCAACACCCTGTCGTCTGTGCTGCTGGCTCCTGAGCCCTAATGACCCACCCTGTCCGTTTTCATCGTCTGGCCGATGGGAGTGGAAATGCTGGGACGTCACGGACTTTGCACCCAGCTCTTTGCTGAGGGCACGGGTAGGCAGGAGACACCCAGTAACCGTTGGCCATGCGGAGGAATCTTGGTATTTGAGATGGACCTTAGAGCTTTCGATCAGAAAGAGGACGGGAGAGATGCTGGCATCTCCCATTGCTCCTCAGCTTTCCCGGCACTTGAATAATTAAGGGCCTGCCCCGTGGAATTGTTCCTTCCTGGGGCTCCAGGCCCTCTCCCGGCACAGCCCGGCTCCTGTAAATGGCACATTCTGAGGATCTGAACGCTCTCCCGTGCGTTCCACTCCGTCACTGACTTGTGTTCTAGCTCGTTACCCAGAAAAACGTCCCAGTCACATTCGCCCAGTTTATTTATTTATTTTTAAATAGATATATTTTAGTGATTTTTTTTACAGAGAGGAAGGGAGAGGGAGAGAGTGTTAGAAACATCGATGAGAGAGAAACATCGATCGGCTGCCCCCTGCACACCCCCCACTGGGGATGTGCCCGCAATCCAGGTACATGCCCTTGACCGGAATCGAACCTGGGACCCTTCAGTCCGCAGGCTGACGCTCTATCCACTGAGCCACACCGGTTTTGGCTTTGTTGTTGTTTTTTTTTTTTAAAATATATTTTTATTAATTTCAGGGAGAGAGAGATAGAAACATCACTGATGAGAGAGCATCATGATCGGCTGCCTCCTGCACGCCCCCCACTGCGGGCATCTGCACTCACTGGGAATCGAACCGTGACCTCCTGTTTCATCCGTTGATGCCCAGCCACTGAGCCACGCCGCGGGGCTCAGCTGAGTTCTTTTGCTTCCGCTGTAGAACTCGTCAGAATTTCTCTGTCAAGCCCTAACCGGTGTGGCTCAGTGGATAGAGCGTCGGCCTGCAGACTGAAGGGTCCCAGGTTCGATTCCGGTCAAGGGCATGTACCTTGGTTGCGGGCACATCCCCAGTAGCGGGTGTGCAGGAGGCAGCTGATCGATGTTTCTCTCTCATCGATGTTTCTAACTCTCTATCCCCCTCCCTTCCTCTCTGTAAAAAAATCAATAAAAAATATATATTTATATAAAAAAATAATTTCTCTGTCAAACTTCTAGTTTGGGGCCTTTTTGCCTTAGTTGTAAAAATGTATTCCCTCTCTCCAGGTAGATTAACCATCTCAGCTCAGGAACTGGTCCCCCCTTTTTTTCCCCTCCCCTTTGAATTCATTGTCGGAAGAGATGGCCATTGTCCTTTTGTTGATCCAGGACAGATGTAACGTTTGTTTTGCCTTTCCACACCTGGACCCCTCTGCTGGCTGCCATCTCCCCCGCCCCCCCGCCTCCCCAGGGACAGAAAGTGGGGTGCTGGGTGTCCTGGGGACGTGGCCCCCTCCTGGAGGCAGCCGATCATGATTCTCTCTCATCTGTCACCCTCTTTGCACAGACTTGAGCCTTCTTCCAGATCTCACTTCCTCATCCCTGGAAACCACCTCTTAGTCCTTGAGATGGTCTGCCGTGGATTTAAGATGTCTCTGTCCAGTTCTGTTTCTTTCCAGATCGAGTTCAGATCCGAGTGTCCAAGGGACGAACAGTCTCTTGGATCTCGGATCTCTTCCTTTTGTTTTTTTTAGAAAATAGCTTTTATTGATTTTTTTTCCCCCTTGTTACCAAGAGATTTATGATGGTTGTAGGAAATTTAGAAAACAAGCAAAAAGGAGAAAATGAAAACCACCTATAATTATTAATATTTCAGTATACTATATATATTCTTCTAGGATACGTTTTTTAATTTTTAAAATACATTTTTATTGATTTCAGAGAGGAAAGAGGATGGAAACATCAGTGAGGAGGGAGAATCATCCATCGGCTGCCTCCTGCCAGGCCCCCTGCTAGGGATCGAGCCCGCAACCTGGGCATGTGCCCTGACCGGGAATCGAACCGTGACCTCACTCAACCGCTGAGCCACACCGGCCCGGCTATATGTTTTTTGTTTTGTTTTTTAAATATATTTTATTGATTTTATTACAGAGAGGAAGAGAGAGGGATAGAGAGTTAGAAACATCGATGAGAGAGAAACATCGATCAGCTGCCTCTTGCACACCCCCTACTGGGGATGTGCCCGCAACCAAGGTACATGCCCTTGACCGGAATCGAACCTGGGACCCTTGAGTCCGCAGGCCGACGCTCTATCCACTGAGCCACACCGGCTTCGGCGCGGCTATATGTTTTTAATTTTAAAACATGAGCTCATAATGGATGTACCATCTTGTTACCTTTTTTTGCTTTTACTAAAAAATTCCATCGGGCCCTGACCAGCGTGTTCAGTGGTTAGAGCGTTGGCCCGGACACCAGAGGGTTGCCGGTTCGATTCTCAGTCCGAGGCACATGCCTGGGTTTTGGGTTCGCTCCCCTGCCCCTAGTGGGGGCTCGTACGGGAGGCAACCGGTTGATGTGTCTCTCTCGCGCATCAATGTTTCTCTCTGTCTCTCTCTGCTACCTCTCTCCTTCCTCTCTTCCACTCTCTTTGAAAAGCCATTGGGAAAAAAAAAATATCCTTGGGTGAGGATTCTGAAAAAAATATTCCGGTCGCTGTGCTGTTCTTTGGAACAGATGGACCCTGTACATCCCAGCAGCCGCCCGCCTGTAGGCCGTGCCTTTGTCTTCTAAGGAGTTCTGCGGCGGCGTCCTTGCCCGTTTGTGCCCACAGCCTGGTGCCTTTCCAGGAGGGAATCCACCCCTGGGCCAAGGACACGTTCTAAAGGCTCTGCATAGAGAGCGTTAAATCGCCTTCCAGAAACGTCGTCTCGTATTTTTGCTTCCCTTGGGGTGACCACCAAGTCTTCTTCTTTTTAAAAAAAAAAACCTGGTTGTACGTTCTTAAGACATCGCTTTCCAGATGTTTCTCTCGTGTGGGTTAAGAGTAACGGATGGGGCCCAGCCGGGTGTGGCTCAGTGGATAGAGCGTCGGCTTGCGGACGGAAGGGTCCCAGGTTCGATTCCGGTCAAGGGCATGGACCTTGGTTGCGGGCATATCCCCAGTGGGAGGTGTGCAGGAGGCAGCTGATGGATGTTTCTCGCTCATAGATGTTTCTAACTCTCTATCCCTCTCTCTTCCTCTGTGTAAAAAATCAATTATATATATATAAATATTATATATATATTAAAAGAGTAATTGATGGGGCCCAGCCGGGTGTGGCTCAATGGTTGAGCATTGACCCAGGAACCAAGAGGTCACCGGTTTGATTCCCAGTCAGGGCACGTGCCCGGGTTGCAGGCTCAATCCCCAGTGTGGGGCGTGCCGGAGGCAGCCGATCCATGATTCTCTCTCATCATTGATGTTTCCGTCTCTCTCTCTCCCTCTCCCTTCCTCTCTGAAATGAATAAAAATATTTTAAAAAAAAACAAGCATTGTGGCCCCACCTCGAGACCAGAGTTGGTTCTCCCTGGCTGTGCTGGTATCGGCAGGGGGTGGTGGGGGAACGGAGGGTTTCCTGTGGAGACCTCAAGCTCTGTCCCCCAGGTCCTGGCCAGGGCAGTGCCTCTGCCCATACCTTCAGCCCTTGCAGCCCAGTTCCTCAGGTGCCACCTTGGGCAGGTGGGGGGACAGGAGGGCGGTTTGATGGCGTTACCAGGGCAGTCACATTGCTTAGGCTGAATGGCTCTTCCTCCCCGCACATGCTCCGTGGTAGAGGGTGAGGCCTCCGAGGACTTCTTCTATTTCTTTCTCTTTTAAAAAAAAATATATATATATATATTTTTTTAAAAATATATATATTTTATTGATTTTTTACCGAGAGAAAGGGAGAGGAATAGAGAGTTAGAAACATCGATGAGAGAGAAACATCGATCAGCTGCCTCCTGCACACCTCCTACTGGGGATGTGCCCGCAACCAAGGTACATGCCCTTGACCGGAATCGAACCTGGGACCCTTGAGTCCGCAGGCCGACGCTCTGTCCACTGAGCCACACCGGTTAGGGCTTAAATATATTTTTATTGATTTCAGAGAGGAAGGGAGAGGGAGAGATAGAAACATCCATGATGAGAGAGAATCATTCATCAGCTGCCTCCTGCACGCCTCCCATCGGGGATCGAGCCCACAACCCGGGCATGTGCCCTCGACCGGAATCGAACCCGGGACCCTTCGGTCCGCAGGCCGACGACGCTCTAGCCACTGAGCCACACCGGCCAGGACCCTCCCCTACTTCTGAGCCACCTTCTTTCCTCTCCGCTCCTGGTGACACGCAGGCTGGTGGTGCCCAGTGGGTCACTGCTCTTTCCCTGCACCCACCCTGCTCTGGCCCTCAACCCCCGTCCCCCTCCTGTCCCAGGGGCCCCGGTCCCAGCCTTCGCGGCTCTCTCAGGCCTGGCGGGAAGGCCACGGGCTGCGTCCCCCCCGCAGAGACACGGCGTGCCAGCTGCTGCCCGTTGGGTCACAGGCAACAAAAACACAGGACCCGGCCCCTGGAGACGAGGGTCGTTTCGGTTTCTGTGAACCAGATGACTCGTGTGTCGGAAACGAGAGGCGCGGGTGGGGGAGCCGAGGAGGCCGGAGGCTCCCCGGGGGGCGGGGGGGGGGGGTGGGCTTTGTTTAAAATTTAATATGCTCTTCCTTTCTCTCCACACACACCGCGCCGGCTCCTAGCTGCTTTGTCATTCTAGCCCCGTTGTTATCTGTCTGGTGGGTGAGATCCCTTATCGGCCCGGTCCCGCCTCTCTGCCCTGGGCGACCCGCCCCCATCCCAGGCCTCCCCGTTTCGGACGTCCATCCCCTCCTGCCACCTTAGATTCCCGTGACACTTGTCACTTCGCGTCCCCGGGCCATTAAGATTTGGGGAACTGCCCTGACCGGGTTAGCTCAGTGGATAGAGCCTCGGCCTGCGGACTCAAGGGTCCCGGGTTCGATTCCGGTCAAGGGCATGTACCTTGGTTGTGGGCACATCCCCAGTGGGAGGCGTGCGGGAGGCAGCTGATCGATGTTTCTCTCTCATTGATGTTTCTAACTCTCTATCCCTCTCCCTTCCTCTCTGTAAAAAATTAATAAAAAATATATATTTAAAAAAAAAAAAAAGATTTGGGGAACTGCCCTGACCAGGTTAGCTCAGTGGATAGAGCCTCGGCCTGCGGACTCAAGGGTCCCGGGTTCGATTCCGGTCAAGGGCATGTACCTTGGTTGCGGGCACATCCCCAGTAGGAGGTGTGCAGGAGGCAGCTGATAAAAAAAAAAATAAATAAAAAATAAATAAATAAATAAATAAAAAGATTTGGGGAACGTAGGGGTGCCCTTTATTATTGTTGTTGTTGTTGTAGTTTTATTGATTTCAGAGAGGAAGGGAGAGGGGGAGAGAGAGAGAGAGAAACATCCATCATGAGAGAGAATCATGGATCGGCTGCCTCCGGCACGCCCCACACTGGGGATCGAGCCCACAACCCGGGCATGTGCCCCTGACTGGGAATCGAACCCTGACCTCCTGGTTCCTAGGTCGACGCTCAACCACGGAGCTACCCTGGTCAGGCCAGGGATGCAATTTTACTGGTGTTGGACCCACGAGGGCACACGTAGTGGAAAACCCTGGTGTCCCGAGAGAGGCGTGGCACCGCCGCTCCCAGCAGCGCGAGGAGCGTTGGGTCCCAGGGTGAGGGTGTCGGGTCCGGGTGCCCTGAGGTGGCGTTGCGTGCTGGCTCCCTGGGTGTCCAGCTTCTGACCTGGGGAGTTGGCCTTGGGCACTTCTGCGGTATGAAAAGTAAGAAACACAGAAGCTGCCCTTTTCCCCAAAGGCAGGATGGATAGAGAAGATGGCTCCCCACGGCAGTGGGCCCAGACGCTTTCCGTCTCCTAGCCCCGTGGTCGGCAGACTGCGGCTCGCGAGCCACATGCGGCTCTTGGGACCCTGGAGGGTGGCTCTTCCACAAAATACCACGGCCCGGGCGAGTCTGTGTTGAAGAAGGGGCGTGAGAAGAAGCGTAAGTCTAAAACATGTGGCTCTCCAAAGAAATCTCAATCGTTGCCCTGTTGGTATTTTGGCTCTGTGGACTCATGAGTTTGCCGACCGCTGTCCTAGCTCAAGTGAGCCACAGCCCTCCCATCGAGCCTTGGTTTCCACCGCCTGTGAAATGGGTTCGTGAACCCATTTGCCGTGGCTGTGCTCTGCGCTGTGTAAGACGCGGTTATCATTATCGCCTGGGAAGTCAGGGGAGAGGCCCAGGCCATCCTGAATCCTCCTTTTTCTTACGTCTCCCTGAGTCATTCCTTTATTCCTCTATTCCAGTGGTCGGCCAACTGCGGCTCGCGAGCCACATGTGGCTCTTTGGCCCCTTGAGTTTTTAGCAAAGGCCAGCTTTGGGGTACCCTAATTAAGTTAATAACAGTGTGCCTGCCTATATAGTTTAAGTTTAAAAAAAATGTGGCTCTCGAAAGAAATTTCAATCGTTGCACTGTTGATATTTGGCTCTGTGGACTAATGAGTTTGCCGACCACTGCTCTATTCAGTCAGCAAACGTTTTTCAAGCGCCCAGTATGTGCTCCACTCCGTGACATAAAGGGGGAACGACATGGCAGAGGGGGATACTGGATGTGTTCACAAGAGCACGGGAAGTTAGCTCTCGGGACATGGTGAGGGCAGGGAGGCGTGCAGGCAGGGAGGGCTGCCTGGTGGAGGTGGCGTTTAGCCGAGTCTCAGCCGTCAACGGGAGCGAAGGCAGAAAGGAGAGGCGCGTTGGAAGAGTCCGTGGTGGTTGGAGAGGATGCGTAGGTGGGACGGCAGAAGACGGAGCTGGAGGGGGTCGGTAGGGGCTGATCCGGGAATGTGTCCAAAGGCCTGGACTCGGTCCAGGGGTCCCCTGTGGGAGCCGCCAGGGAGTTCTGAGCAGAGAAGCGATGTGACAGCTCACTCTGGCACAAACCGGGGGCCTTGGGGCTTGGGTTGTTGCTGGATCCAGCGGGGGAATCCCCCTTGGAAATGTTGATCTGAGAGCGGAGAAACCCTTTAGAGGCGTAAGTGTAACACTCGCTTGCATTCCTTCTCACTTCAACCAAACTGCCTGCTTTGCACCAGCTTTTTACAGATAATTTGCAAAAGCACGTGCTCCCTGCTTGGCTGTGTTTCCTCAAACTCCCCAAGAAATAACCCTGACTGAAATATTTCCACCAGGGTGTGTTTTTTTGCCTTTTGTTTGTTTGTTTCTTACTTGATTTGAGAGAGAGGGGAGAGACATCAATTTGTTGTTCCACTTATTTTTTTTTAAATGTTTTTTTTTTTTATTGATTTCAGAGAGGAAGGGAGAGGGAGAGAGAGAGATAGAAACATCTATGATGAGAGAGAATCATGGTTCGGCTGCCTCCTGCACGCCCCACACTTGGGGATCGAGCCCGCAGTTCGCAGAGATTTTTTAAAAATAAAAATGTATGCACGGTATGCTCCAATTTGGAAACCCCCATTAAATGAATACTTTTCTGAAAATGCACATGTTGCCAATGGGGAAAAAAGTTGAGGACAGTATCTCTTTTTTTTTTTTCTTATAAATATATTTTATTGATTTTTTACAGAGAGGAAGAGAGAGAGATAGAGAGTTAGAAACATCCATCAGCTGCCTCCTGCACACCTCCGACTGGGGATGTGCCCGCAACCAAGGTACATGCCCTTGATCGGAATCGAACCCGGGACCCTTGAGTCCGCAGGCCGACGCTCTATCCACTGAGCCAAACCGGTTTCGGCATGAGGACAGTATCAAAGCATTACCGCCTCTGCCCAAAAACACTGGTCCCAAGTGGTTTTGCCAGGTAATTATGTCCATTTTTGATCCTACTAATAACGCTGAGCTATTCCATGGCTTAGCAAAAGGCGGAGAGCTCGCCAATTCATCCTACAAAGCAAAATAAGCCTGATATTAAAACATGATAAAGAGGCCATATTAAAGAGTGAAAATGCTACGTCGGAAACAGAATCCAATACTATATTAAACAAGTCATCCACCATAACCCCGTGGGGCAAGCGGGGGGGGGGGGGGGGAGGGCGCCGATGTTAGGAAAGCTTAATATAGTAACTACGTCATTGCTAATGGGTTACAGAAGCAAAACCGATGGATTCCAATGCATGCAGGGGGAAATTGATTAAAATCGAATAACCATTTCTGCCTAATCGGTGCACCAAGAAAAGGAACAGAAGGGTGCATTTTTAGCATGATTAAGAATATCTATTTCAGCCAAAACCGGTTTGGCTCAGTGGATGGAGCGTCAGCCTGTGGACTCAGGGGTCCCAGGTTCGATTCCGGTCAAGGGCATGTGCCTTGGTTGCGGGCACATCCCCAGTGGGGGGTGTGCAGGAGGCAGCTGATCGATGTTTCTCTCATTGATGTTTCTGGCTCTCTATCCCTCTCTCTTCCTCTCTGTAAAAAATCAATAAAATATATTTAAAATATTGAAAAAAAAAAAAAGAATATCTATTTCAGCCCTGGCTGGTTTGGCTGGGTGGATAGAGCGTCGGCCTGCGGACTGAAGGGTCCCAGGTTCGATTCCAGACAAGGGCATGTACCTTGGTTGCAGGCACATCCCCAGTGGGGAGTGTGCGGGAGGCGGCTGATCGATGTTTCTCTCTCATCGATGTTTCTGACTCTCTATCCTTCTCCCCTCCTCTCTGTAAAAAATTAATAAAATATATTTAAAAATATGTATATATACATATACTTAAAAAAAGAACCACGCGGAGGAGATAAACTCCAGCTCCTGTGGAAACGGGTTTTATGTCCTCGTCAGACTTTCAGCGTTGATGGTGGTTATATGAAGTTGTTATTGATTGAGTGCTCGCTAGAGCGCAGGCTCAGTGCCTTTACACCATCCCCTCCGTCAGTTTTCTCAGCAGCCACAGGAATTAGCCACTCCGCTCTCCACCGAGGACACGGAGGCCCAGAGGCAGGAGGCCCGAGTTCCAGGGCACGTCCTGGTCTCGCTAAGCATTGGGCTTTCAGCCAGTCACCCGCCTCTGGCCCCTCACTTCCTCCTCCGGAACAATGACAGTTGACGTTAGCCGAGTGTTTGTGACCAGGCCCAGCGGAGTGCGGAGCGGAGGGACAAATAAGCAAACTGGATTTATTAGCCTCGCGATGCCAGGGCTTCGCGAAGCAGTTGGTTTTGCTTGGGCTTGTTTTGCTTTTTCCAGGACCAAAATTGGGAGCCACTGGGTCAACCCCCATTCATTGCTCCTGGCTCCTGTGCAGCAGGGGGCATTTGTAGCGGCCACAGCATTTGTTCTTTCCTGCTGGGGAGAAATCGTGAAAATGCAGTTCCTGCCCTGACTGGGTTTGGCTCAGTGGATAGAGCGTCGGCCTGCGAATTGAAAGGTCCCGGGTTCGATTCCGGTCGGGGGCATGTGCCTTGGTGGCGGGCACATCCCCGGTGGGGGGGGGTGTGTGCGAGAGGCAGCTGATTGATGTTTCTCGCCCATCGATGTTTCTAGCTCTCTATCCCGCTCCCTTCCTCTCTGTAAAAAAAAATCAATAGAATATATTGAAAAATAAAATAAAATAAAATGCAGTTCCCTGTGGCCAGCCCCAACTCCCCGGGATTTGGGAAGGACCCAGGACTCGGCGTCTTAGAATGCCGTCAGGTGGTCCCTAGCTGTCAGTCTTGTTGTGGCCAACTTGGGCCGATCGGGAACTGTTGCCGTGGCCTTTTTCTGGCCTTTTTCTTCCGATGAAACCTGCAAGTGCTCGGGCTGGGGTCCACGGAAGCCCGTTTCCATCTGGGGGAACCCAGCGGAGTTAGGAAGGCGGCGGAGGGTTGCAAGCTTTGTCCTCTGTCCTGAGGACCTGGGCGTTGCTCCTTGGCAGACGGTCGTCCGCTCCGTGGAGCTCAGCAGAAAGCCACGTGGAGCTGAATGTAAATTCCAAGAACACTCCAGAAACTTAAATGTATTATTTTCTGTTTTTACGAGAGAGGAGAAGCAGGCGAGACGACCTGTGGAAAATTAAATGCGCCCCCCCGCCCCCCCCTGCAAAAGGTGGCAATTAAGGAAGTATGCATGTTTGGAATATTAAGAACAGGCAAACTTGAGGTTCTCTTACCTATGAGTAGAATATACATCCAAGAGGAAACATATACGTCTGCATTTAAAATTCTTTTTTGTAAAGGTATGTTTATTGATTTTGCTTTATTATTACTTTTTAAATTTTTGAGTAATCCTCACCCGAGGGTATTTTTCCATTGGTTTTTTTTTTAAAATTTTTTAAAAAATATATTTTTATTGATTTCAGAGAGAAAGGGAGAGGGAGCGAGAGATAGAAACATCAATGATGAGAATCATTGATCAGCTGCCTCCTGCACGCCCCCCACTGGGGATCGAGCCCACAACCCGGGCGTGTGCCCTTGACCGGAATCGAACCTGGGACCTTTCAGTTCACAGGCTGACACTCTATCCACTGAGCCACACCGGCTAGGGCTCCATTGGTTTTTAGAGAGAATGGGAAGTAGGGGGGAGAGACGGAGAGAAACATCGATGTGGGAGAGACACATCGATTGGTTGCCTCCCGCATGGGCCCTGACCAGGGAGGGCCTTGACTGGAATCGAACCCGGGACCCTCCAGTCCGCAGGCTGACGCTCTAGCCACTGAGCCAAACCTAGCTAGGGCTGCATCTAAACTTCTTAAATGTATAAACACTGCCCTACAACCTTAGGCCGGTAGCGTACAAAAGTACGGGGCGTGGACGGAAGCTGCTCTGTGGGGCGTTGCCCGGCCAAGAGGAGCTAAGTGTGGAAATGGAGAGGGATGCTTAGAGACTCTTATGGTGGGCGACGTTGCCATGACGACATCCCAGTGGGTGATTGGCAGCCGCATCTTGAACAGGGGGGTATGGGCCAGCGTGGGCATCCTGGACCTCATGTGGCCAGTCCCCAGGACCAGGATCTGCCTGTTAGTGTTGGTTCTTCGAGGGACTCGAATGAATGACACTGACCCTCCACCCCGGGGCGTTTGAGAAGCGCAGGGCATGCCTGCCACAAGCGGTGAGAGTTTGAGAGGCGGAAGAGGGCCGGGGAGAGGTGGGGGAATTCGCACCCTCACCCTCAACCCCAACAGGCCGGTGCGTGCAGAAGGGTGTCGGCCGCCACGCCAGCTGCCGCTGTGTGGAGCCCCTCAGCTTGTCCCACGGGACCCGTCTGAACACTGGTTGTGCAGCCTGTGGGAGGGACTCTGTCCACGGGAGAGCGAGGTGGTTTAAGAAGTGGCCTCAGGGTCTGGCCAGACCTGGATTTGGAAAACTTAGACACTTCCAGCCTGTATGGAGCCTGGTCCGCTCACTTTCCTCCTCCTCCTTCTTCCTCCTCCTCCTCCTCTTGTTGT
Source organism: Eptesicus fuscus (assembly GCF_027574615.1). Lineage (NCBI taxonomy): Eukaryota > Metazoa > Chordata > Mammalia > Chiroptera > Vespertilionidae > Eptesicus > Eptesicus fuscus. The sequence goes on along the minus strand of NC_072497.1, from coordinate 4,433,293 downwards.
TGTTGTTGTTGTTGTTGTTGTTGTTGTTGTTGTTGTTGTTCTTCTTCTTCTTCTTCTTCTTCTTCTTCTTCTTCTTCCTCTTCCTCTTCCTCTTCTTCTAAATAAATATTTTTAATTGATTTCAGAGAGGAAGGGGGAGGGAGGGAGAGAGAGAAACATCAATGATGAGAGAGAACCATGGATCGGCCGCCTCCTGCACGCCCCACACTGGGCATCGAGCCTGCAACCCGGGCATGTGCCCTGACCGGGAACCGAACTGTGACCTCCTGGTTCCTAGGTCGACGCTCAACCACTGAGCCACGCCGGCCGAGCACCACTTGCCTTCTTCACGCCTCGGAATCTAGCCAACGGGGAACAGCGGTCCCTCCTGCAAGGGTTCTCGTAAGGGGAAGGCAGGCTTCTTCGGGGTCGCTTTGTCTACGTTGTTTGAAAGAGTGGATTGCACTGTGGGGCTCCAGGAAATTGCCAGCTGCCCTCCCATTTCCGAATTCCTGTGTGTGTGTGTGTGTGTGTGTGTGTTGCCGGTGGTGGGGTTGTCAGGAAACAGCCATTGGTTTCCTGCTGATTCACTCGGTTCCTGCAGGGTCCGCCCCCCAGCAGCGAGGAGGCCTGCCCCCTTCCACGAGGCCTGCCTGCCCCTCCCGCTGCCCTGGGGCCAGGACACCCTTGCAGGACTCCGAGCCTGGCTTTGCTCTGGCCCCTGGGTCCCGCCTTCCTCGGGGGCTGCCTGCAGGTGCGTTTTCCTCCGCACACTCGGCACCTGGGAGGATCTGGGCCTCTTCCAAGTCACCCACAGGTTGGGCCTCAGAGGTTCCGATCATCTGACCTTGGACGTGATGCTGTCGGGTCCCCTGCCCCTCCAGAGGAGGCTTGGTGGCAGGAAGGAGACAGTCGTCGGTCCACGGTGGAGCGAGATCGTTCAAGACAGTGGTCGGCAAACTCATTCGTCCACAGAGCCCAATATCAACAGGGCAACGATTGAAATTTCTTTGGAGAGCCACATTTTTTTAAACTTAAACTTCTTCTAACGCCACTTCTTCAACATAGACTCGCCCAGGCCGTGGTATTTTGTGGAAGAGCCACGCTCCAGGGGCCAAAGAGCCGCATGTGGCTCGCGAGCCGCGGTTTGCCGACCACGGGTTTAAGAGATGGCCTCAGCCCCTGGCGGCTTTGGCTCAGTGGATAGAGCGTCGGCCTGCGGACTGAACGGTACCGGTTCGATTCAGGTCAAAGGCACATGCCCGGGTTGCGGGCTCGATCCCCAGGAGGGGGTGTGCAGGAGGCAGCCGATCCATGATTCTCTCTCATCATGGATGTTTCTGATTCTATCTCCCTCTTCTTTCCTCTCTGAAATAATAATTTAAAAAAAGAGGTGAATATTTGGGCACTTTCAGCCTGTGGCCCGGCCCCCTCCCTTTCCTTCCTCATGCCTGTGACCCCCACACCCCAAGATCTCCCTGCTGGTGGAGGGGAGTCTGAGGACCTGTCTTTGGTCTTCAGAAGGAAGGTTCCGGTGGGTGGAGAGCCCAGTAGAGTGTTGGGATTTGGGGTCCCTGGCCTGCACCTGGGCCCTAGAGTGAAGGACCAGCAGAGAAGGGGTGCACGGTCAAGGGAGGGGCTGGGCTGGGCATGGCCACGGGGCTGTGGTCTTGGTGGCACCCACTCTGACTTGGGGGTGTCAGTGATGAGCTGAGGCTGGCTTCCCTCACCATCTCCTCTCTGCTGCTCGGGGACGTGGACCCCGGCGCCTCCAGGTCCCCCAAAACTAGGCACGTGTCATCGGGCTGCTCTCGGGCCTCAGCATGACCCATGCTTCTTGCATGCAGGGCCAGGGCCAGGGCCATATTGTGCCGTGTGTGTGTGTGTGTGTGTGTGTGTGTGTGTGTGTACAAACCTCACGGCTTCTCCAGTGATTACAGTCCCCGCACAGCTCCTCACGTATTTATTTTTTAATTTTTTATTGATCTCAGAGAGGCAGGGAGAGGGAGAAAGAGGTAGAAACATCCATGATGAGAGAGAATCATGGATCGGCTGCCTCCTGCACGCCCCCTACTGGGGATCGAGCCCGCCACCCCGGCATGTGCCCTGGACCGGAATCGAACCGGGGACCCTCCAGGCCTCAGGCTGACGCTCTATCCACTGAGCCACACCGGCCAGGGCTCCCTCACGCGTTTCATCCGAGGCTCTTCGGCTGGGAGGGAGGCCCGGTGCTTGCTCAGGCCTAATGGCTGAGTCAACAGTGCCGGGGACCTGTGTTTGGTCAGCAAACAGGCAGCAGCCGCAGAGCCGCCCCTGCCTTCCTGCTCTGCTTCCCAGCAAACGTCCTCCGAAAGGTCAGCCCGGACCGCGGCTGCGCGTGCAGGGCCCGGGGCGCCGTGAACGTGGGGCCCCTGGTTGGAAAAGGAGTGCGAGTTTCCAGATGGCGAAGGCACAGCCGTGAGACCCAGGCACCCTGGCCCCGGCCGGTGTGGCTCAGTGGGTAGAGCATCGGCCTTCGGACCTAAGGGTCCTGGGTTCGATTCCTGTCAAGGGCACGTACCTCGGATGCAGGCTCCTCCCCGGCCCAGACCCTGGTCGGGGCTCGTGCAGGAGGCAACCGACCCCTGTGTTTCTCTCACATCGATGTTTCTTCTCTCTGTCTTTCCCTCTCTCTTCCACTCTCTCTAGAAATCAATGGGAAAATATCCTTGGGTGAGAATTTTAAAAAAATTATTTAAAAAAAAAAATTAGCCCTAGCTGGTTTGGTTCAGTGTATAGAGCAGGGGTCCTCAAGCTTTTTAAACCGGGGGCCAGTTCCCTGTCCCTCAGACCGTGGGAGGGCCGGACTATAGTTTAAAAAAAAAAACTATGAACAAATTCCTCTGCACACTGCACATATCTTATTTTGAAGTGAAAAAACAAAACGGCAAAAACACCCGCATGTGGCCCGCGGGCCGTAGTTTGAGGACGCCTGGTATAGAGCATTGAGTGCAGACTGAAGGGTCCTGGATTGGATTCCGGTCAAGGGCACATGCCTGGGTTGCGGGCTTGATCCCCAGTAGGGGGGCATGTAGGAGGCAACCAATCAATGATGTTTCTTTTCTTTTCTTTTCTTTTTTAAATATATTTTATTGATTTTTTTTTTACAGAGAGGAAGGGAGAGGGACAGAGAGTCAGAAACATCGATGAGAGAGAAACATCAATCAGCTGCCTCCTGCACACCCCCCACTGGGAATGTGCCCGCAACCAAGGTACATGCCCTTGACCGGAATCGAACCTGGGACCCTTCAGTCCGCAGGCCGATGCTCTATCCACTGAGCCACACCGGTTTTGGCCAATCAATGATGTTTCTCTCTCTCTCTCTCTCTCTCTCTCTCTCTCCCTTCTTATCTGAAATCAATAAAAAAAATTTTTTTTTTAAATGGGGCTTCTTTTTGGTCGAAGAGGGACTTTACATCCAGACCCGCTGAGTCCCCAGATATGTCCTCCCCACCCTGTCCCTCGGGCACTCCTGTCGAGGGGGGGAGTGTGACTTCCTCGGCAGCTTCTCCTTTCGCCCTTCCCGCCCCCGTCTCTCCCTTTCTCTGTAAACTCAGGAAGCCTCCTGCCCGTTCCTTCTGTCTTCCTTCCCCTCCATCCTTGCTGCCCTCCCCCACCCACCCCTCCATCCCCATTCCCTTCTTCCTCTTGCCATTGCGTGTATGGGAGGAAAACCCTTCCCGTGTTTGCTGTGTGACGCGGCTCCGCCGTCCATTGGGTCCTGTTTGAGTTTCACGCCCCTCCTTGGATACCAAGGCCCTCTCCCCGGCGCGGCTGGAGCCGGCGCCTTCCCCCACCCGAGGGACGTCCCTCCATCCCTTCGGCGGCCTCTGGCTCAGTCCAGATGGTCTCCGGCCACCACCGGGAGCCGGGAATGAATCTCATTGTTAAGCGCTTGCGCTCCCCACCTCCCCCCCACATTCAGCTGTCAGCCCTACTGGCCGCAGTGGAAAGAAAGCCGGCTCCATTCTTCCCCGTGACACCCCCTGAGCCCTGGCGACAGACCTGGCTGTCATTCTCAAGATAGTGGCTTCTGTGAAGGCCTGGGCTGGGGCTGGGGCTGGGGCTGGGGCTGGGGCTGGAGCAGGGGCTGGGGCTGGGGCTGGGGCTGGGGGGGGTGAAGGGGTTAACCAGATAAGCCCAGTAGGACACTGTCCTGTCTTCCCTCACCCTCTTCACATTGTCACCAGAGGGTTTTCAGAGCAGCCATGGGATCCTGACACTTCCCGCCGCCCCCACCCCCCCCCACCCCCACCCTCCGCCTGGCCTCCGAGTAAAACCCTCCTCTGGTTTCCTGCTGCCCGACAATGGCACCCAGACCCTGGGTGTGGCCTTCAAGGCCCCGTCCTCCTGGGGAGAGGCTGGCATGGCGTGGGCTTGCTGAAAAGACATTTGAGCCCAGCCGGTGTGGCCCAGTGGTTACGCATTGACCTATGAACCAGGAGGTCGCGGTTCGATTCCCGGTCAGCGCACACGCCCGGGTGGCGGGGGGCTCGATCCCCAGTGTGGGGCGTGCAGGAGGCAGTAGCCGATCCATGATGCTCTCTCATTTGTTGGTGTTTCTCTCTCTCTCCCCCCCCCACTCCCTTCCTCTCTGAAATCAATAAAAATATTTAAGAAGGAAAAGACCCTTGAGTCCCCCCTTGAAGAATGCAAGGGGTTTGGAAGGTGGAGAGAAGGCGAGGGGACCCTGATGGGGGAAGGGATGGCCCAGAGGATTGCCGGGAGGTAGACATCAGCAGAGGCTGGGAGGAGGGAGCGTCTGGAGGACCCGGCCCCCGGGAGACGGTACTCAGCCCTGGTGCACCTTCCCATCACCCAAGGGGCTTTTAAATATTAAAAGTCTCTGGGGGTGGGCCTGTCATGAGTGTTTGCATCTGCTCCCCCGGGGCCACCAGACGGGGGAATCCCCTGGTGGCCAAAACCAGCTGTTGGTCCTTTCTTGACTCTTCTCTGTTGACGGGCGGCTGTCTTGCTGGGTCAGCGTCGAGCCGAGCCCCCGGCCCAGATGAGCGAAGTGAGCACGAAGCAGAGATAGGGCCCCTGGAGAGGGAGCTGGAAGGGACCTGCTCCAGAGAGGAAACTGGCCCCCAGCCGGTGTGGCTCGGTGGATAGAGCGTCGGCCTGCGGACCGAAGGGTCCCGGGTTCGATTCCAGTCAAGGGCGCGTATCTTGGTTGCAGGCTCCTCCCCAGCCCGGGCCCTGGTCGGGGCTCGTGCAGGAGGCAACCCATCCATGTGTTTCTCTCACATTGATGTTTCTCTCTGTCTTTCCTCTCTCTTCCACTCTCCCTAAAAATCAGTGGAAAAATATTCTCGGGTGAGGATTAACAAGAAAATAAATAAATCTATCAATGTGAATGAATAGATTAATTATTTTTAAAAAAGAAAGAGAGAGCCCGAACCGGTTTGGCTCAGTGGATAGAGCGTCGGCCTGCGGACTCAAGGGTCCCAGGTTCGATTCCGGTCAAGGGCATGTACCTTGGTTGCGGGCACATCCCCAGTGGGGAGTGTGCAGGAGGCAGCTGATCGATGTTTCTCTCTCATCAATGTTTCTAACCCTCTCTCCCTCTCCCTTCCTCTCTGTAAAAAAAAATCAATAAAATATATTTTTTAAAAAAAGAAAAGAAAGTGAGTTGGGGGCAGCATCATGGTTCACCCCCTAAATACTTGGGCAAGGACTTTCCCCGATGGAGCTGTGATACTATCATCGAGCCTACAATACCACCATTATTTAATAATCCCATGTAAAGCGAGCACGGTCCTATGCAAATCTCCCCAGTTCCCTTCCAAAAACAACTTTCAGGCTCTTCGCCTGATGCAAAAAGGCTCGTGCATTTGCATCTGGCTGTTGTGTTTCCTTAGCTCCGTGGTCGGCAAACTGCGGCTCGCGAGCCCCGTGCGGCTCTTGGGCCCCTTGAGTGTGGCTCTTCCACAAACGACCACGGCCTGGGCGAGTCTGTGTTGAAGAAGTGGCGTTAGAAGTTTAAGTTTAAGAAATGTGGCTCTCCAAAGAAATTTCAGTCATTGTCCTGCTGCTATTTGGCTCTGTGGGCTGATGAGTTTGCCGACCACTGCCTTAGCTTCTTCTGATCTAGAACAGTCCCCCTGCTGTGTGTGTGCAGTGAGAGTGTGTGCGTGTGTGTGTGTGTGTGTGTGACCTTGGCTTTGAAGAGTCCAGCTGGCCAGCTGTCTTCTAGAATGGACTCTGGCCTTGCCTGAGTGCCTTCAAGTTTGCATCGTCGTGAGACTCCCCTGATAATTGCTTCCTTGTGTTGAAAAACATCCTAAGGCAGAACATACATGTGTCTCCTTTGTCCCCTAGCCCTGACTGAGTTATAGGATGTCCTGTCCAGGCACCAAGAAAAAGAGGTGGCTTTAGTAACATCATATATAATATATATATATATATATTATTGATTTGTGAGAGGAAGGGAGGAGGGAGAGAGAGACAGAAGAAACATCAGTGATGAGAGAGAATCATTGATTGGCTGCCTCCTGCTCAAGCCTGCAACCCGGGCATGGCCTATGGCCCGACCTGGGACCGAACCGTGACCTCCTGGTTTATAGGTTGACATGCAACCACTGAGCCACGCCAGCCGGGCCTAGTCACATTATATTTGTAAAAGTTCCGGCATTAAATATTCCACGTGATCTGCAGCGAGCCTAGCCTTTGTTCGGTGGGTGGGTGGGGTGCTGAGAGGCTGAGCTGGTGCCCAGGTCCATGGCATTAATGCATATTTTTTAATTGATTTCAGAGAGGAAGGGAGAGGGAGAGAGAGATAGAAGCATCCATGCTGAGAGAGAATCATTGATCAGCTGCCTCCTGCACGCCCCACGCTGAGGATCGAGCTGGCAACCTGAGCATGTGCCCTGACCAGGGATTGAACCGTTCATAGATCGATGCTCAACCACTGAGCCATGCTGGCCGGGCGGGTCCGTGGCATTAGAAGCGGCTCAGAGCCGGGCCCTTCTGACCCTCGATGGGGCTCCCGGCGGCCACCACTCTGCAGCGGCAGCTGGGAGACGGGGCGGAATTTATGCCTTTGCTGTGCTTGCACTGGGACGGACTAAGTTACAGGGTGGTGTCGCCGCACACCGGCCCTGGGCCCGCCACCGCGGCCCCGCGTCCCTGAGTGCTGGGCTGGGGATGTGGAATGCTCTCGAACGTGACCTAACCCGTCCTGATGACTCCGCGCGCCACGGTTCTGGGTTTAGTCACTGAACTGTGGACGGAGGTGTCGGCACGGCTGGCCCCACCCCGAAGGCTCCGAGGCCCGCCCTGGGTCATTTTTCATCCTGCACCCTCGCTGTCAGCTGTCACCGCCTCCAGCACCCTCCCACCTCCCTCTGCCTCCTTTGAATTTGCATCTCGCATCTGCCGTGGGCTGGGGAGAAGCAAGCGTGTCTGAACTGAGGCCGAGGGCTCCGAGCAAGGGTCTCTGTCCCTGGAGGGGAGCGTGCGGGTGACACCAGGCCCCCGCTGCACAAGTGGGGTGTGGCTGTGATGTTTTCCCAAGTTCAGAATTCCTAGAAAAAAAATCTTTTTCTTTTTAACCCTCACCCGAGGACACTTCTCTTTCTTTTTTAAAAATATGTTTCTTGATTTATTTCAGAGAGGACGGGAGAGGGGAGAGAGAGAGAGAGAAACATCAATGATGAGAGAGAATCATGGATCAGCTGCCTCCTGCACACCCCCTACTGGGGGTTGAGCTCACAACCCCGGGCAGGTGCCCTTGACCGGAATCGAACCCGGGACCCTTCAGTCCGCAGGCCGACGCTCTGTCCACTGAGCCACACCGGCCAGGGCTCCTCGTCCCTTGATAACCCCAGCCCAGGCCGCTGAGCCCGGCGCAGACTGGTTGCTCCGTAGATGAGCGAGGCTGAGGCTGGCTCCGTCAATCCATCATCGATTCAATCATCAATCAAAAAGCCCGTCAGCCTCCCTCCACGCGGCCTCTCGGGTCCCAGGCACTTCTCATCACCCAGCGCCCGGATGATCAGAGGGAAGAAGACACCCCTGCGGAAAGGTGACCCCGCGTCAGGGCTCGCCTCGACTGGCTGAGCATTGAAAGGCAGGAGGAGCGAGAGAAGGAAAGACAAAGGGACCCCGGCTGGTGTGGCTCAGTGGATAGAGCGTCGGCCTGCGGACTGAAGGGTCCCGGGTTCCATTCCGGTCAAGGGCACATGCCCGGGTTGCAGGCTCGATACCCAGTAGGGGGCGTGCAGGAGGCAGCTGATGGACGATTCTCTTTCATCATTGATGTTTCTATCTCTCTCTCCCTCCCCCTGCCTCTCTGATATCAATAAAAATATATTTTTTAAAAAAAATAAATAAATAGCCCTGACCGGTTTGGCTCAGCGGATAGAGCGTCGGCTTGCGGACTCAAGGGTCCCGGGTTCGATTCCGGTCAAGGGCATGTACCTTGGTTGCGGGCACATCCCCAGTAGGGGGTGTGCAGGAGGCAGCTGATGGATGTTTCTCTCTCATCGATGTTTCTAACTCTTTATCCCTCTCCCTTCCTCTCTGTAAAAAAAAAAATAATAATAAAAAAATAAATAAATAAGTCAAAGGGGACCAGGATGGTTCCCCTGGGATCTCAGAGGGACGTCTTGGGAGCCCGTCGGTCACCAGACCGAGGGCCACGTGTAGGCAGGGCTGTCCTGTGCCCCGGCCCCGGCACCCGGGGGCACCCAGTGCTGACTGCTGTCTGAAGGAGGGGGGGGGGGGATGGAGGTCTAAAGCCAGGCCTGTTCTCAAACAGGGACTTGGGGCTTCTCCGGGAACACCGGGTGTCTCGTCGTCATTGGGTGCTGATCTGGGATTGATAACGAGCCTCAGTGTCCACAGGGAGAAGGGCCCGCCCAGCCTGTCGCCCTCCTGGGCCGGGGGCCTGGCCGGAGCCGGCAGCCAGGCCTCCCGGGAGCAGCCGCTGGACAGGGCAGCCCACCCCAGGCCCGTGTCATCCGTTCCACGTGTCCCCAGTGTCCCCTGCACGGGTCCCGCCGCTGGAGGGCCGAGGGACACGCACGGCCCAGGCCACACCTGCAGCCAGAACAGCTGCTGGGCACAGGCCTTCCCCACCGGGGCTCACCCAGGGCCCGTGGCAGGGACATGAAGCCGATGGCCACCAGCCCGTGCCCCCCGCCCCCCGGGAGGGAGCCCTTCTCCAGGGAGCGGGCCTGGAGAGCAGCTCTTGGCGGCTTCTCCCCTGGAACCGAATTTCTTTTCTGTACTTTTCGGAATTAACTCGCCATGCTCAGCCTGCCCCTCCCTCCCTCCCTCTGTCCCCGGAAAGGAGAGAAGGAGAAAAGGAGAGAGGGTGTGCATTGTTGCCGTGATTGGCACCTCCTGTGAATGGGGGGGTCCCTGCGCCGGCTGCTCCCTTTCAAGCCCTCCTCTCCCCACCCCGCTCCCCTGCCCCCCGCATCTTCCCCCCTCCCCCCCCAGCACTCCTTCTCCCAGCTCTTGTCTCTCTCTCCCTTTGTATCTGTGCTTTCTGGCCCTTCCCTCCCCTGCCTTTCATTCCCCGCTCTCACCCTCTCCGCGGGGACCACTCCTGTCCCCTCTCCTCCCCCCCCCTTTTTTTCTCCTTCTATTCAGTTCCTTTTTCTTCTTCTCCTTCTTGCCTCTCTTTTTTCTCCCCCCCCCCCCCCCCACTTCTTTTTTCTTTTCCGTTTTGAATAGTGCTTCTGTTTTCGAGGGACTGGGCGAGTAGAGAAGTTGGTTTATTTGAGGAAGGGAGAATGTGAATGTTTGCATTTTTTTCTCCGTGGCTCTCCGTGCGCTAAGAAAGAAGAAGAAGAAGAAAAAAAAATCGCCACGCGGGACGCTGGCTCCCTTTGGGCCCCTCGCTGTTGAGAGGGAAGGGAACAACTCAGGGGTTGAGCATCGACTTGTGAACCAGGAGGGTCCCGGGTTCGATTCCCGGTCGGGGCACAGGCCCGGGTTGCGGGCTCGATCCCCAGGGTGGGGCGCGCAGGAGGCAGCCGGTCCATGCGTCTCTCTCATCGTGGATGTTTCTATCTCTCTCTCCCCCTCTCCCTTCCTCTCTGAAGTCAATAAAAATATATTAAAAAACAACAAAAAGCACCCTATAAAAATAAAAGGTGGGGGGCAGGGGCTTGTTCATCCCCATTCGGTGGCTCTCGTGGAGAAATCCCGGACGGGTCACCAGGACAGCGGGTGCGAGGCCTGGGCCGCCGCCCGCAGGATTCAGACTTTTCTGCCTGGGCCGCCGGGCCTGGAGCTTAGACGGGCGCTGATGGATGGGAGGTTTGGCCTGTAGGAATCGGCAGGGCCTGGGGAGCGCCATGGGTCTGGCGACATCTGTACGGAGGTGAGAGGGAGGCCAAGTCCCCCCTTCCCCTCTGGGGCCTGTGGGATGAAGGAGGCAGAGGAGGGGCAGGGAGAAGGCAGCTGGGAGCCGGGGGCTGAGGGAGGGGGCAGGGCGACTGCCAGGTCAGGGAGGAGGCTGGGGCCTGAGCCTCTGTGACCTTCAGAGAGGACAGTGGAGCTCAGTGCGGGGTGGGGAGCAGGGGTCGAGGAGGCGATGGATGTGGCACGGGGACCCCCTGTTCAGGGGGATGGAGAGAAGGCAAGAAATTCGGCAGTGCCGGGGCTGCCCCTGGGCGAGAGCGGAACAGAGCAGGGCAGGCCTGGAGGAGAGGGGTCCCGTTCTGGGGGCCCATGTCCTCTCTGTGGGGGAAGGGGGGAAGGGAGGGACCTTAGGCTGCGGATCTGGAAGACCCTCCGCACCTTCCCCCTTCCCCTAGCACAGGACCCAGGGCAGGTCTGCACCTCCAGGCACCGGCCATGGAGCCCCTGTCCAGCCCAGAATTGCCCAGGGGCCCCAGGGAGGGCCAGGCACCTGGAGGACCCAGGGGTCTCTGGGAAGGAGGGCTGGCGGGGTGAGTAGCCTAGGCCCTCGGTCGGCAAACTGCGGCTCGCGAGCCACATGCGGCTCTTTGGTCCCTTGAGTGTGGCTCTTCCACAAAACACCACGGCCTGGGCGAGTCTGTGTTGAAGAAGTGGCGTTAGAAGAAGTTGAAGTTCAAAAAGTGTGGCTCTCCAAAGAAATGTCAGTTGTTGTCCTGTTGATATGTGGCTCTGTGGACTGATGAGTTTGCCGACCACTGGGCTAGGGGATGGGAGAGAGGACCCCGGCCTGGCTGGCTGGGCTGGCGGGAGCCTGGGGAGGGGGGCGTGGGGGTGCAAGCCCTGCCATAGTGGTGTCCAAGTGTGAATTGAGTGTCCCTAGCAGGTGTGGGATGTGTCCTTAGGTACCGACAGCCCAGTACAAAGGGGTGGAAGCCCCATGGGAACTGGGGGGTAGGGGGGGGCATCCCCTGCCCCTCAGAGCACAGGGCACAGAGGGTGGGGGACGATACCCCCGCCCCAAGGAAAAGTGGGGGTGGCCCAAGCTCAGAGGGGCCATGGCCGAGCCAGACAGCACAGGTGGACGGTGTGCAGGCTCATGGGTGGAGCCTGGGGACGGGGGGGGGGGGGGGCAGGGGGGAGGGAGACTGTCAGGGAAGTGGGTCTGAACCCCTGTGAAGAGCGGTGTAGACGGGTGGGGGGGGGGCAGGGGGGCATCTGTTGCGCACCTACTGGGCGCCCGTTTGGAGGCTGACACGCCCCTCAGAGGACAGCCTGGGGCTCCGAGGGGCTGGGAGGGGGGGTGCGCGGCCCTCTGGTCCGGGTGCCTGAGACGAGGTGAGCTGTGGGCAAGGGCAGCAGGCGTGTGCTTGGCTCTCGGGGGGACTCCAGGGGCGGGGTGGGGAGCAGGTGCAGCCTGGCAGAGCCCTCCTGGCCCCACCTGCTCCTGGGGCACCTGCTCGCAGACCAGACCGGGGCCTGGCTGCCCTGCCCGGCAGGTTTTTCCGGTTTGGGCGAGAATAACTCCTTACACCCCATGAAGTCACCCGCAGCCACCCTGGCTCTGACACGAAAGGGGGGGCCCCCTCTCCCTGAGGGCGGCTCCCTCCTGGATGGGGAACCGGGTCGTGTTTTCGGGGGTCCTGGGCGGCAGAGGACCGGGGGTCACTCCCGCTTGGAGAACGGGCGTCCCCGGAGCCTGGCTCCCCCGGTAACGAGCTGTGTGGCCTCGGGAACGTTGCTGAGTGCTGGCAGGCTCTGCTGCGAGCGCTTGGCATCGTTCCGTGAGGACGGCTCGTGCCAGCGGCTCTTGGCATCGCCCGCACGGAGTGAGGAGGGAAAGTCTCGCCGTGGCAAAGCGGCAGAGGCGGGATTCGAACTGCGGGCCCTCGGGTTCCAGCGTCCGGGCCCTAAACCAGCGCTTCTCACCCTGTTTCTCTCTTTTTTTAAAATTTAATTTATTTTTTAAAATATATATTTTTATTGATTTCAGAGAGGAAGGGAGAGGGAGAGAGAGATGGAAATATCCATGATGAGAGAGGATCATGGAACGGCTGCCTCCTGCACGCCCGCTACTGGGGATCGAGCCCGCCACCCGGGCATGTGCCCTGACCGGGAATCGAACCGGGACCTCCTGGTTCCTAGGTTGACGCTCAGCCACTGAGCCCCGCCGGCCGGGTTCGTCCTGTTGCTTGAATTATTACTTCTCATCCCTGCAGACCAGTATTTCATCAGCCCTGCCCGGACGCAGGTAGAGTGGGCACAGGCTGGCACTGTCTCTGGACTTGGCGATCGGTGGGACGGGCATGAGTACCGCCCGCTCGGCGGCGGCGTGCGGGGAAGGGCTCCGTGGGCTGTAGGGGGCTGTGCCCGGGGAGCAGCGGGCTCAGTCCCCTGCCAGGCCTGTCTCTCTGAGTCCCAGCGGGACTGTTTCATCCTGCCCGGGGGCACCCGATGCGGGCCCTGGGTGCTCCTGGGCCGGGCACTGCCCGCCGGCCCCTGCCGCCGCCCGGGCGTGCGGACTGAGCTCCTGCCCCTCACGTGGGTCCCGTCCCTCCCCTCGCCGTCTGAAGTACGTTTGTGAGGCGACTGAGAAGGCATCCTGGTGTCGCTCCTGCTTGTGGCTGGTTGCAGCATGTGTGTGTGTGTGTGTGTGTGTGTGTGTGAGTGGATGTGTGTGTGTGTGTGATGTGTGTGTGTGTGTGTGTGTATGTGTGTGTGTGATGTGTGTGTGATGTGTGTGTGTGAGTGGATGTGTGTGATGTGTGTGTGTGTGTGTGTGATGGATGTGTGTGTGTGTGGATGTGTGTGTGTGTGTGTGATGGATGTGTGTGTGATGTGGATGTGTGATGTGTGTGTGTGATGGATGTGTGTGTGATGTGTGTGATGTGTGTGTGATGCATGTGTGTGTGGTGTGTGTGATATGTGTGTGTGAGTGGATGTGTGTGTGATGTGGATGTGTGATGTGTGTGTGTGATGTGTGTGATGTGTGTGTGTGATGTGTATGTGTGATGTGTGAGTGGATGTGTGTGTGTGGTGTGATGTATGTGTGAGTGGATGTGTGTGTGATGTGTATGTGTGTGTGTGTGTGTATGTGTGATGTGTGTGTGTGAGTGGATGTGTGTGTGATGTGTGTGTGTGTGATATGTATGTGTGATGTGTGTGTGTGTGTGTGTGTGTGATGTGTGTGTGTGTGTGTATGTGTGATATGTGTGTGTGATGTGTGTGTGTGTGTGTGATGTGTATGTGTGTGTGTGTGTGATATGTGTGTGTGAGTGGATGTGTGTGTGATGTGTGTGTGATGTGCGTGTATGTGTGATATGTATGTGTGATGTGTGTGTGTATGTGTGGTGTATGTGTGTGTGCACCGTCAGCCCAAACATCCCACCAGCTGTCCGTCCCCCGGAGACCCAGGGAGGCCTACGTGAGCGAGAGGCATGCGGACGCCTCTCCTGGCGCCGGGCCGCACGCGGCGGGTGTGCGCGGCTGCAGAATAAACGCTGATCGCCTCGGCGGCAGCTCCGGGCGGTGGCGGCCGCCAGGGCTCGGCTGGGATGGGTTCACGCCGGCTGCCGAGAGGGGCGAGGGCTCTGCCCAGGCCACGCTCCTCGCCGGCCGTCCCGGCGCCTCCTCTGCCCACGGCTTTCCTGGGTTCCCGCCTCCCTCCTGCGTCTCCGGCCGGGACAGGCCCCCATCACCTCCCCCTGCATGGGTGGGGGCGCGGGTCCGAGCCAGGCTCGCCCATCGCTCGGCCTCCCCTCCCCCACCCCCGACCTTGGCATACTGCACACCACGGACCACGCTCCCTGGGCTCATGGGCTCCGTTAAACCTCCCAGCAGCTCTGGGAAGTGGGAACCATGGTCCCTTACCCCAGGTGGGGAAACTGAGGCACGCACAAAGCCATGTGCCCCTGGACTGTGTGAATTCCTGCTGGGGCCTCACTGAGGAAGGAGTCCGGGCCGGGCTCACCCACCATCAAGGTCCTGCCCTGGCTTCATCCTGGGGGGTCTCCAGCTGGGGGTCCTCCGCCCCCCACGGTGCCCCCCTCTCAGTGAGCCCTGCCCCTGGAGGTGAGGTCCATAGAGGGCCTGCCTGGTGGCAGGCAGGGGGTCCATTCTGGGATTTCCGGGTTGACCCTCAGAGATGCCCCGAGAGAAAGAAGGCTGGGGCTGAACTGTAGAGGCAGGGTTGCTAAAATGGGGTTTCTTTCCCCTCCTTCCCTCCTTCCTTTATTTTTTTTTTTATTTTTTAAGCAAAAGATAAATAAATGTCGCCCCGAGATGACAAGAGAAACGCTGAAGGAGATAAAAAAAAAAGAGAGTAAAAGGAAGCGAGAGAGACCGGCAGCAGAGGACAGAGGGGGCCTGGGACCGTCCCCTGTGATGAGGGAAGAGATGAAAGAGGGAAAAGATGGGGGACACAGGACCGAGCAGCAGAGCGGAGGATGGGGTTGCCACGGAAACGGGAGGAGGGGAGGGATGGAGGGAGAGGAAGACGGGATGGAGGAGGCTGAGCCGGAAGGGAAGCCATGAGCGGCTCCCAGGGCAGCATCAGGCCCCATGCGGGGAAACTGAGGCCCGCAGGGGATAGAGACACGACCCGCAAAGCTCGTGCCCGCCCCGACCTGGCAGGGTGGAGGGAGGGAGGTGGGCCGGGGCCCTGGGCTGACCTGGCCGGGATCTGCTCCGCTGCCTGCAGGGCCCGCCTCTCTCCCAGCCTCAGTTTCCACACTGTGACTTAGAAGAGGCGCTGCCCAGTCCAGAGGGCTGCCCGGAAGCCTAGGAATTGCGTGCGCTCGTCACAGGTCCGGTCAATTCAAGCCCGACTGATGCCCTGGCGCTCCCCCCTTCCCTGCGCTGCTTGCCGGTGTCCCGTGAACTTGGGAGCCCGCGTTCTGTCGGTTTTTCCCTGTTGGTGCGAGCTGGTGAGCTTTGGGCTCAGCGTGGTCACCCTGCATGGGACACAGAGGGAGGCTTTTTGCTTGTAGAATGGGAGGAAAGAGGCAGAGCCTTCCTGAAACCCCAGGCCCGCTCTCCTGGCCCCTGGGCACCGGCCCTGGTCCTGAAGCTCAGGGGGCGAGGCTGTCCAGAGGGGGTGGGGGTGGGGTGGGGAGAGCTCGGAGCTCCTAGGCTGAGCCCCGGGCAGTCTGCACTCCCAAAACCGCCGGGAGGCCTCTGCCAGCCACGGTTGCCCGGTGGCTCTGGTCGACCAGTTGTCCGGCTGGACTTGGAAGGGTCTCCGTGCAGCCTGGAGGCCGCCCTGGGGAGGAGGCAGGTCTGGGGGAGGAAATCATTTGCAAGGATTTCCCGTCTCATTCGTTCGTTCATTCATTCATGGATTTCCCGTCTCATTCATTCATTCATTCATTCATTCATTCATTCTAGGCCCCCTTTCCTTCTCCTAGGGCCCACTTTGCTCCCCCGTGACCCGTGAATCCGTGTGATTGTATCGGGGTTCTCCAGAGAAATCGAACCTGTAGGGATATGTACCTACAGAGAGAGGGGGAGGTTTATTTAAGGAATTGGCTCGCGCGATTGTGGGGGCTGGCGAGTCCGGAATCTGCAGGGCGGGCTGGCGACTCAGGCGGAGCTTCTGAGGTGCGCTCTTGAGGCAGAACCCCCTCCTTCTCTGGGAAACCTCCGCTTTCCTCTGAAGGCTCCACCTGATTGGATGAGACCTGCCCACACTAAGAAGGGACAGTCCGGCCAGTGTGGCTCAGTGGTTGAGCGTCAACCCACGAACCAAGAGGTCCCTGGTTAGATTCCCAGTCAGGGCACATGCTGGGGTTGCGGGCTAGAGACCCCCAGTTGGGGGGGGGGGGGGGGCGTGTGGGAGGCAGCCGGTCGATGATTCTCTTGCATCGTTCAAGTTTCTATCTCTCTCCCTCTCCCTTCCCCTCTCTGAAATCAATAAAAGTTTTTTTTTTAAAAAAGAAGGGTAATAGCTTTAGCCCATTTGGCTCCATGGTCAGTATCGGCCCTCAGATCCAAGGGTCACAGGTTCAACTCCCAGTCAAGGTCACATACCTCCCTTGCAGGTTTAATCCCCTGGCCTGGGTCAGGGTGCATGTGGGAGGCAACCAATTGATGTGTGTCTCTCACATCAGTGTTTTTCTCTCTCTCCCCCCTCCTTCTCTGTCCCTTCCGCTCTCCCTAAAAATCAATAGAAAAAAAAAACATCCCCAAGCCAGGATTAAACAAAAACAAAACACAAAAGAAGGGTAATAATCTACAAATAGCTCACAGCCATACTGATGTCAGTGTCGGACTAAATAGCTGTGTACCACGGCCCAGCCAAATCGCACATAAAATTCACCCGCCGTTCTGTGGCTGCGGAAGAGGCCCTCGCCCTGCTCTAGAGGCTGCACTGAAATCTACAGGGTGGCGATATCCACCCAGTGCAAGGAAGGGCAGTCCTGGCGGAGGGATCAGCCTGTGCAAAGGCCCTGAGGCAGGAAGCCGCCATGGGAGGGGAGAGAGGGTCCGGTGGAGCTCAGCCCTCCGGGACACGTGGCTGAGGATCGGCTTGAAGGCCAGCAACCTGATCCTCGTCCCGTGTGGCCTTGGACCTGCCCCCTTCCTTCCCTTACGCCTCCGGGTCCTTGTCTGTAAAGAGAAGTGGCCGGCACAGCGCACAGCAGGCTCCCCGGTGGGTTGGTCCTGCACTGGAAAAGGGGAAGCTGAGGCAGAGAGAATCCTCTCAGAAAGGGATTCCCACACTTCCCCTGGCCACCCCCTCCCACCGCCCCCCGTGACTGCCCCATCCCTTGCAGAAGTGAGACTGGGCAGGGGCCTGAGGTTTGCACAGGCCTCCGGCTTTTGCTTTTGCTTCCTCTATCTTTCTGGGGATGTGAGCAGAGTTTACCTTTAAAAATAAATAAATAAATAATATATATAATTTTAATAAATAAATCAATATATATATTGATTTCAGAGAGGAAGGGAGGGAGAAAGAGGTAAAAATGTCAATGATGAGAGAGAATCATGGATCGGCTGCCTCCTGCACGCCCCACACTGGGGATCGAGCCGGCACCCCGGGCATGTGGCTTTGACCGGAATCGAACCCGGGACCCTTCAGTCCTCAGGCCGACACTCTATCCACGGAGCCACGCCGGCCCAAGTCCACGGTGAGGCAGGCAGCAGAGGAGACAGGGCGGCCTTGCTACCCGTGGGAGCCCACGAGGGTCCTTCACAGCCATGTCCGTCCCTGGGGCTCCCTTTTCCCTCTCGGGGCCCAGCTCCCCGCCCTGCCCCCTGCAGCGTCACCTTCTCTGGGAGCCTGGGGCTCCTGAGGGACAAAGGACCCCCCCCCACAACACACACACACACACACACACACACACACACACCAACAGGACAGCTGGTGACAGGTGACAGGTGACAGGGCAGGAAATGAAGCTTGGCCAGGTCCCAGAGGCCCCGAGCGCCAGGCCAAGGAGTGGGACCTGACCTCGGCCGGGCCCCAGCCCACCCCGCCCGCCTGCACCTCCCGCCTCCCAGCCATCCTCGTGCTTCCACTGTCGACTGAGACGAATCCAGGCAGCTCCCCAAGTTTGGAGACTTCGTGTGGCCCCCCCACTGTATCCTCACGGCCCAGCCCAGGACCAGCGCCCCGGAGGCACGCAGTCATCGTGGGTTAGATCAGTGATTCGGCTGCAGAACGAGATCCCGGCCTCTGAGCCAGCCGCCCGGGGGCTCAAGGCCCAGATGGGGGGGCCCAGGGGCAACCCCATCCTCCCAGCAGCAGCCGGCACCTGCTAGAACCTCCAAATTAGCCACCTAAGTGCATCCATCGATGGCAGTGCTTGGGGACATCTCCAGCCTCGGGGGGGGGGGGCAGGAGCCCCCAAGACTTCCTATGCCTTCAAGTTGGTTTTTGAGACGTTGGTGGTGGAAGTGAATCAAAGAAAAGGCAGGGCTCTACCTACCCTGGCCGGGGTAGCTCAGTGGATGGAGCGTCGGCCTGCGGACCAATGGGTCCCGGGTTCGAGTCCAGTCTAAGGGCACAAGCCTCGGTTGCAGGCTCCTCCCTGGCCGGGCCCTGGTCGGGGCGCGTGCGTGCGGGAGGCAACCCATCGACGTGTTTCTCTCACATCGATGTTTCTCTCTGTCTTTCCCTCTCTCTTTTCACTCTCCCTGAAAATCAATGGGGCCCTAACC
Organism: Eptesicus fuscus; assembly: GCF_027574615.1. Lineage (NCBI taxonomy): Eukaryota > Metazoa > Chordata > Mammalia > Chiroptera > Vespertilionidae > Eptesicus > Eptesicus fuscus. The sequence continues at coordinate 4,414,738 of NC_072497.1, read as the reverse complement.
GGTTTGGCTCAGTGGATAGAGCATTGGCCTGCGGACTGAAAGGTCCCAGGTTCGATTCCGGTCAAGGGCATGTACCTTGGTTGCGGGCACATCCCCAGTGGGGAGTATGCAGGAGGCAGCTGATGGATGTTTCTCTCTCATTGATGTTTCTAACTCTCTATCTCTCTCCCTTCCTCTCTGTAAAAAATCAATAAAATATATTTTTTTAAAAATCAATGGGAAAACATCCTCGGGTGAGGATTAACAACAACAAAGAGAATAGGCAGGTCCTGCTGGTTCGTCCTTCAAAACAGTTCCCGTCCCACCAGCCAGACCAGGCCCCGAGTGCCGCCCACCGAGCTCTGCCTCTGCCCCACCCTCCGTGTCTGTGGTGGCATCCTAGGGAGGGGACCCCTGACAGGCAACAAGGCCAGGGATTAACCCTCCTCCCTCAAGGGTCCAAGAAGCTTCTTGTGCCCACTTTACAGATGAGGAAATCAAGACCCCGATGGGGCCCTGGCCGGCTTGGCTCAGTGGATAGAGCGTCGGCCTGCGGACGGAAGGGTCCCAGGTTCGGTTCCGACCAAGGGCACATGCCCGGGTCGTGGGCTCGATCCCCAGTAGTGGGGCGTGCAGGAGGCAGCCGATCCATGATTCTCTCTCATCATGGATGTTTCTCTCTCTCTCTCCTTCTCCCTTCCTCTCTGAAATCAAAAAAGAAATATGTATTTTTTAATATATTTTATTGATTTTTACAGAGAGGAAGGGAGAGGGATAGAGAGTTAGAAACATCGATGAGAGAGAAACACCGATCAGCTGCCTCCTGAACACCCCCTACTGGGGATCGAGCCCACAACCCCGGGCATGTGCCCTTGATTGGAATCGAACCTGGGACCCTTCAGTCCGCAGGCCGACGCTCTATCCACTGAGCCACACCGGTTTCGGCTAAGAAATATATTTAAAAAAAAAAAAGACCCGATGGGCTTGTCCAGGGTCACCAGGCAGGTCAGTCATTCATTCACTTGAGAAGTGGGGGTGGGTGTTGGTCGCAGTGGATGAAGCAGCCCTGAGAGTTCTGGGGCCTGCCTCGGGGCGGGGGTGGGTGGGGGGGAGGCTTTCTGTTGGGCCTCAACCCTGAGACTCTGGCCCCTCCCCTGGGGCTGGCCTGGCGCTCAGGCCCAAGAAGGGGTGATGCTGAACCCTGAGAAATGGGGCACCCCGCCACATCCTCTCCACCCTCCTTCCCCTGCCCCCTCTGCTTTTGTTTCTTGGCCTCCACAGCCCCTTTCTCTCTTTTTCTCTCCCTTCCTCCCTCGCTCCCTCCCTCCCTTCCGCCTCCCCTCTTTCTGAGGCTGCCCCCTCCCCCTTCCCAGTGTCTTCATTCTCTCTCTCTCTCTTCCCTCTCCCTCTGCCGCGGCCTCCCTTCCCCCACTCCCTGTGCAAGTCTTTAAACTATAATCAGGCAGCGATTCCATTTCCTCTGTTTCCCTGCCTTTGCCGGTTCCTTTTCCTGCGCCCCGGGGCCCCGGTGCCCGGGGAGGCAGCCCAACTGCCTTCTGCCTCCGATGGACACCCGGTCCCAAAGCCAAGGGCAGGCTGATCGCCTCTCCCCCTCGCACCCTGTGCCCAGCTTTGCTCTGAGCCCCAAGCACCAGTGGTGAGGAGAGGCCTCGCCCCAGAAGGGAGGTGCCCCACAGGGGCCCCGGCCGGGGGGGGGGGGGGGGGGGGGGGGAGGACAAACAGGCCTGCCCTGGCACGCAGTGGGTGAGAGCCGGGCAGGCTCGCCGCCTCCTGCCCTGGGCAGCCCTGTACCAGGCCCCAAAAATAGGAGGAGGGTCGTAGCCTGTGAGAAGGAACCAGATGCGGGGGGGTTTGGGGACCAAAAGGATGGCCCAGGAGGGGGGCGAAGAGGGGACATCGGGGCTGCAGAGCCCCCAGCTTCCCGCTCGTCATTTCCATGTGCGACAGACAGAACACGCATGCGGAATGCAGGCAAATTAGATTCCCCCGGTCTTCTTTCTCTCGGCCTCTGTCTCAACAAACAGAGCCCTTCCTACATGTGTGCATGCACGCACACACACACACATGCACGCACGCATGCACAGCCTACCAGCTGCACCAGGGAGCAGGGCAGCATGGACGTGCATGCGGGGCGAACCGGCTGGCTTCTCCCCACCTGCAGGGAGCAGGGCAGCTCCTGGGGGACCTGGGGCTGAGGCTGGGCTCAGAGCCGGACCTGACCTCCCAGGCTGCACCGTGATGGGACCCACCCCGTGCAGAGCCCGCTCCGCCTGCAGGGACAGGGCCCCCTGGGGAACATTCATAGACCCCTGATCCCTGGGCTGTGAAATAGGTGCACACCACCCTCACCCCCACCCATGATTAAACTAGAGGCCCGGTGCATGAAATTCGTGCACAGGCAGGGTCCCTAGGCGTGGCCGGCAATCAGGGCTGATCGGGACCTTCCTTCGTGCTGCCCCGCCCCACCCCACCCCCGGTGGCCAGTGCACCTCATAGCGAGCAGTCGAACTCCCAGTCGGTCAAGCTCTCGGGGGGCCAATTTGCATATTAGCCTTTTATTATATAGTTGGCTCACCTGGGTGAACACTCGGTAATGCAAAGCTAGCTCTCCTGCACCTGGGTCTCCTCCTCCCCCCTCCACTGACCTGGGCACGAATCCCTCAAGAGCGAGGCCTTGGGCAGGTCCCCTTACACCCAGGTACAGGCTCCTAACACAGAAACACCTCTGATCCTCAGCCCCAAAGTCACCACCAGGTTACCATCTGCCTGTTACCATAGGAAGGGAATACCTGGTTGGCGGGGGGGAGGGGGCAAGGGAGAGGCTTGGCTTGTGCCTGGGGCCCTGGGGTCCTCCTTAGGAGTGACCCCTCTCACTCTTAGAAGGCCCCTCCTAACAGGGACAGTAAAGTTCACTACTACCCTCCCTGGAGGGACCGTCCCAGAATGGGTCCCGGGCCCACGGGCAGGTGCTGGCTGGCTTTTTCACAGGCTTGTCTGCCGATAGAGCGATGTTAACAGTTTCTCTGCTTCCATTGCCTTGAGGTGGCTGCCAGGAGAGGGGCCCAGGAGGCAAGGACAGGGAAGGGGGCTGATATTTACTCTGATTGCCTCATTTCCCCAGAAGTCAGGCGTCTCGTAGAGACGGAATAGCGACTTTAGTCCATAGAGACGGAAGAGGGACCTTGGTCCATAGAGATGGAAGAGGGACCTTGGTCCATAGAGACGGAATGGGGACCTTGGTCCATAGAGACGGAATAGGGACTTTAGTCCATAGAGACGGAATAGGGACCTTGGTCCATAGAGACGGAATGGGGACCTTGGTCCATAGAGACGGAATAGGGACCTTGGTCCATAGAGACGGAATAGGGACTTTGGTCCATAGAGACGGAATAGTGACTTTAATCCATAGAGACGGAATGGGGACCTTGGTCCATAGAGACGGAATGGGGACCTTGGTCCGTAGAGACGGAATAGTGACTTTAATCCATAGAGACAGAGTGGGGACCTTGGTCCATAGAGACGGAATGGGGACCTTGGTCCATAGAGACGGAATAGGGACCTTGGTCCATAGAGACGGAATAGGGACTTTAATCCATAGAGACGGAATAGGGACCTTGGTCCATAGAGACGGAAGAGGGACCTTGGTCCATAGAGATGGAATGGGGACCTTGGTCCATAGAGACGGAATAGGGACCTTGGTCCATAGAGACGGAATAGTGACTTTAATCCATAGAGACGGAATGGGGACCTTGGTCCATAGAGACGGAAGAGGGACCTTGGTCCATAGAGACGGAATAGGGACTTTGGTCCATAGAGACGGAAGAGTGACTTTGGTCCATAGAGACGGAATGGGGACCTTGGTCCATAGAGACGGAATAGGGACCTTGGTCCATAGAGACGGAAGAGGGACTTTAGTCCATAGAGACGGAATAGGGACTTTAATCCATAGAGACGGAATGGGGACTTTGGTCCATAGAGACGGAATGGGGACCTTGGTCCATAGAGACGGAATAGGGACTTTAATCCATAGAGACGGAATAGGGACCTTGGTCCATAGAGACGGAATGGGGACCTTGGTCCATAGAGACGGAAGAGGGACCTTGGTCCATAGAGACGGAATAGGGACGTTGGTCCATAGAGACGGAATAGTGACTTTAATCCATAGAGACGGAATGGGGACCTTGGTCCATAGAGACGGAATAGGGACTTTAATCCATAGAGACGGAAGAGGGACCTTGGTCCATAGAGACGGAAGAGGGACCTTGGTCCATAGAGATGGAATGGGGACCTTGGTCCATAGAGACGGAAGAGGGACCTTGGTCCATAGAGACGGAATGGGGACCTTGGTCCATAGAGACGGAATGGGGACCTTGGTCCATAGAGACGGAATGGGGACCTTGGTCCATAGAGACGGAATGGGGACCTTGGTCCATAGAGACGGAATGGGGACCTTGGTCCATAGAGACGGAAGAGGGACCTTGGTCCATAGAGACGGAATAGGGACTTTAGTCCATAGAGACGGAATGGGGACCTTGGTCCATAGAGACGGAAGAGGGACCTTGGTCCATAGAGACGGAAGAGGGACCTTGGTCCATAGAGACGGAAGAGGGACCTTGGTCCATAGAGACGGAAGGGGGACCTTGGTCCATAGAGACGGAATGGAGACCTTGGTCCATAGAGACGGAAGAGGGACCTTGGTCCATAGAGACGGAATGGGGACCTTGGTCCATAGAGACGGAAGAGGGACTTTAGTCCATAGAGACGGAATAGGGACCTTGGTCCATAGAGACGGAAGAGGGACTTTGGTCCATAGAGACGGAATAGGGACGTTGGTCCATAGAGACGGAATGGGGACCTTGGTCCATAGAGACCCCGGTCCATAGAGATGAGGAAACTGAGGCTCGAGATGCAGTGGGATGCCCGGGCTACAAAAGGGCAAAGCCCGGATTCGAACTCAGATCTCAGGGCCGAGTCCCCAGCATGGGATCTGCTATGGAGGGTCAGTTCCTCCCTTCCCGCCCCCCTCTCCTCCCGCCCCCCTCTGGCCTTGCATTGGAGAAGTCTAGAAAAAATGCTGAGCTCGTGGTCTGTCCAAACCCACAGCAGACACGAAGGCTTGGGCAGCTGGCTGCTGTCCGGGTGCAGCTGGTGCTGTGTCAGGCGGGTCGCTGTGGCCGGAGGCAGTGACGCGCCCCGCAGAGGGGCTGCGGTGGCACAGGGGTCTCCTCTGTGGACTCGGGGAGAACACCCCCTTCCCTGTCTCCCTCCCGGGTCTCACCGCCTGCGTCTCCAGGAGCAGGGACTTAGCAAATAGTATTGGTTGCACGAATGGCCGAGTGGGCTCTCTGTTCTAGAGGTTGTCTGAAGAGTCCCCCAAACCTTTGCTGGACTCGGGGCCCCAGAGTGGAGAAGTGGTCTTCTCAGCTCTGTGGTCTTCATCAGAAAAGGCTCCTTCCAGCCCTGGCCGGTGTGGCTCCGTGGATAGAGCGTCGGCCTGCGGACCAAAGGGTCCCGGGTTCGATTCCGGTCAAGGGCATGGACCTCCGTTGCAGGCTCCTCCCTGGCCTGGGCCGTGGTCGGGGCTCGTGTAGGAGGCAACCAATCAGTGTGTTTCTCTCACATCAGTGTTTCTCTCTGTCTTTCCCTCTCTCTTCCACTCTCTCTAAGAGATCCATGGAAAAATATCCTCAGGTGAGGATTGACAATAAAGAAAATAAGAAAAGGCTCCATCAAAAGGCAGACAGTAAGAGTGATAGTTGTTGGTTCTTCTTAAATGTTTTTATTGATTTCAGAGAGAAGGGAGAATGAGAGAGAGAGAAGCATCAATGATGGGAGAGAATCATTGATTGGCTGCCTCCTGCACGCCCCACCCTGGGAATCGAGCCCGCAACCCGGGCATGTGCCCTGACCGGGAATCGAACCGTGACCTCCTGGTTCATAGGTCGATGCTCAACCACTGAGCCACGCTGGCCCGGCAAGAGGGATTCTTTATATCCGCCGAGGGCTTTGCCACGAGCTGAGCCCCTTCGCCTGAGTTACACCCCTTCCTGGGTAGGATTTCCACCCCCATTTTTAGATGGGGAGACTGAGGCCCAGCAGTGACTTTGAAATGACATTGCTCCGTCACGTGTAAGTGGCAGCGTAGACTTGAGGCTGAGCTGCCTGACTTTCCAACAGGGGCTGGGCGGGGGGGGGGGGGGGGCGATGAGTGGACCCTGAGCCCCGAGCCTGAGCTTTGTTCCCTCAGACCCCCCCCTTCCACAAGAACCCCACTTCACGCTTAATAGTCTCGTCTTCAGTGTCCATTTCAAGGAGGCTACGTTCCCGTCTGGGGCGTTTTATTTTTAGCCCCTTCAGGAAGGGGAGGCTCTGCCGGCCTGTGGGGGGGGGGGGGGCGGGAGACACCCGGCCGGAGCCTGTTTCCTGAGGAAGGGCCTCTGATGGGCCTGGCGCCAACCCGCCAAGCGTGGCCCCGGGCAGGGAGCAGGCGAGGCGGGCACAAGTCACCCCAGTATTGTCTTTCTCCTTCCTAGGGCGTGCCTCCCATGTGCGTGGCTCTGAGCTGCGGGTGGAGGGTTAATTCATGAGGATCAAGCTCAGGCCCTCCCACCTCTGGGCCCTGCTCCCTGCGCGCCCGCCACGGGAGAGGCTGGGAGAGGGCACTGGCCTGGCGGGGGCGGGCAGGGAAACCCAGGAACAGGTGGAATTGGAGAGAGGCCTGGGAGGCTGGGAGGAGGAGCCAGGAGCTCAGCAGGTTTGGGAGAAGGGCACCATGGGAAGGCAGGACGCCCTGCACCTGGGGGGTGGTTTGGTGGGCACATTAACTTTTTTTTTTTTACTATATTTTTATTGATTTCAGAGGAAGGGAGAAGGAGAGAGAGAAACATCCATGATGAGAGAGAATCATGGATCGGCTGCCTCCTGAACACCCCCTACTGGGGATCGAGCTCACAACCGGGGCATGTGCCCTTGACCAGGGATCGAACCCGGGACCCTTCAGTCCACAGGCCGACGCTCTATCCACTGAGCCACACCAGCTAGGGCCACATTGATTTTTAAAAAAATGTATTTTATTGATTGTTTACAGAGAGGAAGGGAGAGAGAGAGAGTTAGAAACATCGATGAGATTGAGAAACATCCATCAGCTGCCTCCTGCACACCACCCCCCACTGGGGATGTGCCCGCAACCAAGGTACATGCCCTTGACCGGAATCGAACCTGGGACCTTTCAGTCCGCAGGCCGACGCTTTATCCACTGAGCCAAGCCGGTTAGGGCCCCATTGATTTTGTAAAGAACCTGTTAGGTGGGTGAGTGTGGCTGTGACGCTGGGGGCCGGTGCCCTCATTTCGGAGGGATTCTTTATATCCGCGAGGGCTTTGCAAGGAGCCGAGCCCCTTCACCTGAGTTACAACCCTTCACGGGCCTGTAACCCAGCCTCTGCCGAGTGCTTCTTTCAACTCGGATCTTGCGTGGAATCCCAGTGTTCAAATCAGAAAAAAAATCGTTTTCATCAGTATACATGTAGATATTGAAACGTGTAACGTTTAGCTCCTTCTGGGAGGGGCACATCACTGAGCCTGAGGGGTGACTGGTGGGAGCCGCCGTCTGCGGTCGGCCCTGTCACCTCATTTATTTTTCTGTGTTGCCTTGGTTTTGCCCAATATATATTTCCCTGCCGAACCAGAACACCTCATGCGTATGGACAGGCCATTGCGAACGGGGACAGCGGTTTAACCCCTCCCTGTGGTCTCAAGGTCCGAGCAAAAATGAGTCTCCTTGGCAACAAAGCCGGTGGGGCCGCCGAGTGTTGGAGTGGGGTGTGCCACTGTGTGTACAATTGAGTCGATGGGTTTTTGTTTTTTTTTTCTTCTAAAATCGGCTTTTAACCTTTTGCACTCGGATGTCGAGATTAAAGTTACTCTTTGAATGTACCAAGAATTTGAAATATAAAAAAAAAAAATCCAAATAAATAAGCGTGTATGAAAAGAAACCCCGGTTTTTTATTCTACTGCCGCGCTTTGTGAAAATCTGGGGTATTTAAGAAATTAAATCCCGAGTAGAATGAAGGAACCGAGGAAAAAAGCAAGCGAGTGCAAAGGGTTAAAAAAAAACCAGAAGAATCGTTAGTTTCTGCGAGTTTTGAGGGTGCTTTCTGCCGGGCTCCCCAAGGACACGCAAAGCATAGCTTCGGAAATTGCTGGGGAAACCCCAGCCTTCCCATTTTACAGATGGGAAGACTGAGGCCAGCAAGGGGGCGGGGCTTAGCCAGAACCCCACGGGGAGGTGGAGATGGGCGGTGGAGATGGGCGGATACGGGGAGGTGGAGATGGGCGGTGGAGATGGGCGGATACGGGGAGGTGGAGATGGGCGGTGGAGATGGGCGGATACGCGGAGGGTGTCCGTGCCCCCCATAATGATGTGCCCTGTTCTCCCCCCCCCCCCCCCACAGCGATGCCCTCCTAGCCCCCCCGCCCAGGGATGGAGGGCTTTATGGACTCAGGGACCCAGACGGACGCGGTGGTGGTGCTGTCCCTGGCCCAGGCTGCCGTGCTGGGCCTGGTGTCGGAAAATGAGCTCTTCGGAGCCACCATCAGCGCCGAGGCCTTCTACCCGGACCTGGGCCCCGAGCTGTCGGCGGCCTCCCTGGGGGAGCCGGGCCCCCCGGACCCCGAGGTCTACCAGCTGGCCTGCAACGGGCGCGCCCTGGAGGAGCCTGCGGAGGAGGAGGTGCTGGAGGTGGAGGCGGCCTTCGAGAAGCACACGCGGCGGAAGACGCGGCCGCCCGTGCGCCTGGTGCCCAAGGTCAAGTTTGAGAAGATAGAGGAGGAAGAGGAGGAGGAGGAGCAGGAAGTCTACGAGGTGTCCGTGCCCGGCGGCGGCGGCGATGACAAGGATGCGGGCCCCGCCGAGGTCCCCGCCGCGCAGGTGGCCGGCGGCTGCGAGTCCCTGGTGCAGAGCAGCGCCGTCAAGATGATCGACCTCAGCGCCTTCAGCCGCAAGCCCCGGCCGCTGCGGCCCCTGCCCCGAGCCCCGCGGCCCGAGCTGGACCTGGCCGCCCCCTACGACCCCCACTTCCCCGATCCCGCCCGGGAGATCTTCCCGGAGCCCAGCCTGGCGCTGCCGGGGGCGCCCGCCGCCTTGCCCGCCGCCGCCGAGTGTGGCTTCGAGCCGCCGCCGCACCTGGCCCCGCTGAGCGACCCCGAGGCGCCCCCCGCCGTGGGGTCCCCGGAGCCCCCCCTGAAGCCCGAGGGCTTCGCGTGGCCGGAGGCGGGCGAGCTGGAGGCGGACGCGGCCGGCGCCACGGCCGAGCGGCACAAGAAGGCGCAGCTGGACCGGCTGGACATCAACGTGCAGATCGACGACTCGTACCTGGTGGAGGCGGGCGACCGGCAGAAGCGCTGGCAGTGCCGCATGTGCGAGAAGTCCTACACGTCCAAGTACAACCTGGTGACGCACATCCTGGGCCACAACGGCATCAAGCCGCACTCGTGCCCGCACTGCGGCAAGCTCTTCAAGCAGCCCAGCCACCTGCAGACGCACCTGCTCACGCACCAGGGCACGCGGCCGCACAAGTGCCAGGTGTGCCACAAGGCCTTCACGCAGACCAGCCACCTCAAGCGCCACATGCTGCTGCACTCCGAGGTCAAGCCCTACAGCTGCCACTTCTGCGGCCGCGGCTTCGCCTACCCCAGCGAGCTCAAGGCCCACGAGGTGAAGCACGAGAGCGGCCGCTGCCACGTGTGCGTGGAGTGCGGCCTGGACTTCTCCACGCTCACGCAGCTCAAGCGCCACCTGGCCTCCCACCAGGGCCCCACCCTCTACCAGTGCCTCGAGTGCGACAAGTCCTTCCACTACCGCAGCCAGCTGCAGAACCACATGCTCAAGCACCAAAACGTGCGGCCCTTCGTGTGCACCGAGTGCGGCATGGAGTTCAGCCAGGTCCACCACCTCAAGCAGCACTCGCTCACGCACAAGGTACGCCGCCCCCCCCCCCCCCCACCTGGGTCTCCCTGCGCCTCCCCCCTGGCTCCGCCCTCTCCGGTCCTTCACCCAGGGCTTCCTTGAGGTCAATCCTAGAGTTGGTTCACAGATGAACAGTTTTGTTTGTGTTTTTTTTTTAATTAATATTTTATTGATTTTTTTTACAGAGAGGAAGGGAGAGGGATAAAGAGTTAGAAACATCGATCAGCTGCCTCCTGCACACCTCCTACTGGGGATGTGCCCGAAACCAAGGTACATGCCCTTGACCGGAATCGAACCTGGGACCCTTCAGTCTGCAGGCCAACGCTCTATCCACTGAGCCAAACCAGCTAGGGCATATTTTTTATTTTTTAAATATATTTTATTGATTTTTTACAGAGAGGAAGGGAGAGGGATAGAGAGTCAGAAACATCGATGAGAGAGAAACATCGATCAGCTGCCTCCTGCACACCCCCCACCTGGGGATGTGCCTGCAACCAAGGTACATGCCCTTGACCGGAATCGAACCTGGGACCCTTGAGTCCACAGGCCAACGCTCTATCCAGTGAGCCAAACCGGTTAGGGCTGAACAGTTTTTATTTATTTATTTTTATTGATTTCAGAGAGGAAGGAAGGGAGAGGGAGAGAGAGAGCTAGAAACATCGATGATGAGAGAGCATCATGGATTGGCTGCCTCCTGCACCCTCCCTGCCCCCTTTCTGGGGAACGAGCCCCCAACCCCGGCATGTGCCCTTGACCGGAATCGAACCCTGGACCCTTCAGTCCACAGGCAGACGCTCTATCCATTGAGCCAAACCAGTTAGGGCTTATTTATCTTTTTAAATATATATATTTTTTTATTGATTTCAGAGAGGAAGGGAGAGGGAGAGAGAGAGAGGAACATCAGTGATGAGAGAGAATCATGGACCGGCTGCCTCCTGCATGCCCCCTACTGGGGATGGAGCCCAGAACCTGGGCATGTGCCCTTGACCGGAATCGAACCCGGGAGCCTTCAGTCCTCAGGCTGACGCTCCATCCACTGAGCCACACCAGCCAGGGCCGGCCCGGGGTTTCCACCCCAAATTAGCCGACTGCATACATTGAAGCTGCTGTGCATAGAGCTTCCCTCCTCATAATGGTGGCCTTAGAGTTCTCACAGGGGACATGACAGTGAGGTGCGGAGCAACAGCCTGCTGGGTCAGGAGCCCAGCCCCCTCCCCCCCACCCCCCACCCCACACCCAGTCCTGGGACGCTTTTCCAACAGAGCAAGAATGACTCGTAGGTTTCAATGCAGGTGCTCCCGCAGTCGGTTGATGTACCTGCCAAGAGCATCATGTTCAGGATTCTGAAGCTAAACGGGGAATATGCCCCAAGTAAAAACCAGATGACTGGTTATTAGTGTCTGGGGGGTCGGGGGGGGGGGGTGAAGTGAAGAGTGGTTAAGTTCATGGATGATATAGTTGCCATTTTTCTCTTCTCCCGAAAGTCCCACCCCACCTGTCTGCAGAGCGTTAAGAGATGAATAATACAGCAAAGGTGAGCTGAGAGCAAAAAAAATCAAAGGCAAATCCACTTGGAGACGTCCCTCACGTCAGCCTAAACGTAGACAGCCCTTGCAGACCAAGTTCCCAGAGGGCAGGGCCCCCTGGTGGTCGTACACATCGTCTGAGTCTCCAGCGGGCCTCTAAGACGTGAGACACGCCCCTGGCCGCTAAGAGAAAGACAACAGGAACCATTAAATTATGGTAGGAAGCTTGGTAGGAAACAGCCGTTGGGATGGCAGCTGTCACCACAGAAACGTGTCTGTCCCGCTGGGGTTCTAGCGAAGAGACTGGCCCCCACGTTTTGTCCCAACATTTCTCCCTAGGCCGTGAAGTGGGTCCCCTGTGCCCTCAGCACCCTGTTCTGCTCTGGGGCCCCCTCCAGACCCCGGCACAGCCCAAACCGAGAGGGTTTCCCTGGAGTCTTTGTCTCTGTTCCAAACTCCATCCGTAAGAATTGCACAGGGAACCTGTTGAGACTAAAACTCCCACTGAATGGGGAGCTCTCTCGGGGTCAGTGATGGGGTCAGTGAGAAGTTTGAAGGGTCTAAATTCTACACAGGCACGAGTGTCACTTTTCCTGGGGCGTCCGTACCTTTAATCATATTCTCAAAGGGGTCGGTGAGGTGGTCTCCAAAGACCACTCGGAGAGATGCATGTGGGAGAAAAAACACATTTACACATCCCGGAGCTGAGGAAATAGACCACGGCCACCAGGCTATGGCTGTGTCTTCTTGGCCAAAGGCCCCGGATGCTTGGTGTGATGCTGGCTTGTAGGAGGTGCCTGGTAAATGGCTGATAATCAATGAATCAATGAATCAATGAATGAACTAAAAACCTCTGCCGGGAGAGCAGGAGACAGCAGGTGTGTAGGTAGGAACAATAAGGCCCAGCCAGCCCTAGCTGGTGTGGCTCAGTGGATAGAGCGTCAGCCAGTGGACTGAAGGGTGCCGGGTTTGATTCCGGTCAAGGGCATGTACCTCGGTTGCAGGCTAGATCCCCGGCCCTGGTCGGGGCGCATGCAGGAGGCAACCAATCGATGTGTCTCTCTCACATCGGTGTTCCTCTCTGTCTCTTCCCCCTCCGTTGCACTTGCTCTAAAAAAATCTATAGAAAAATATCCTAGGGGCCGGCCGGTGTGGCTCAGTGGTTGAGCGTCAACCTTTGGACCGGGAGGTCACGGTTCAATGCCCGGTCGGGGCACATGCCCGGGTTGCGGGCTCGATCCCCAGTGTGGGGCATGCAGGAGGCAGCCGATCCATGATTCTCTCTCATCACTGATGTTTCTATCTCTCTCTCCCTCCCTTCCTCTCTGAAATCAATAAAAATATATTCTGAAATCAATAAAAATATATTTTAAAAATTATTGAGGACTAATAAAAAATAAATAATAATAAGGCCCAGCCGGTCTCTGCCTAGTTAACCCTGGAGGGCTGCCTGGAGGCAGTGGCCCTGCCCGGCATTCTGAACAAGTGTGCCTGTTTGGAACACCCCCCAGGAAGTCATTTCCCAGAAGCTGTTGCAGACGCTCTGACCCTCTCTGGTCCACACACAGGCTGTGCCCATCATGTGGCCCTGATCATTGCCACCCTCCCCGACCCCCCCCCACAGGGTGTGAAGGAGTTCAAGTGCGAGGTGTGTGGCCGGGAGTTCACGCTGCAGGCGAACATGAAGCGGCACATGCTGATCCACACCAGCGTCCGGCCCTACCAGTGCCACATCTGCTTCAAGACCTTCGTGCAGAAGCAGACTCTCAAGACCCACATGATTGTACACTCGCCGGTGAAGCCATTCAAATGCAAGGTACCCCGGCCAGCAGGCCCCAAGGCGGCAGGCCTGTCCCCTGGGGGGCCTGGATGGAGTCAGCAGGACATGCGGCAGCGAAAGCCCACCCACAGGTGGCCTGGCCAGGGCGGGCATGTCTGTATGCAATGCATACAGGCGGTGCTGGTTGGGTGAAACCGCCCGGGCTTTGGGGAGATGGAGTGGGTGGTGCGTTTCAGATCTTACAAGCTGCTGAAGTTATGTTTTCTGAGAGGTGGGGAGTGGGGGAGGGTGAAGGTCAAGGTGCAGCCACAGGGAGAGAGCCCAGGCCCGGGGATTTGGTGCAGTAGGAGATCCGAACTCTGGGTGCTAAGAGAAATTGTCCCAGCTCAGGCACAATGACGGGCAAGGAGGCTTAGGTCTCTGCCTCTCAGACCCCTGGGGTCACTTAGGAAAGAATGAAACTAGGGCTGGCGGTAGTGGGTGGGACTGCAGCCCGGCCACAGAGGGGTGGGCGGGGGCGGGGCTTCTGGAGGGCGGACTCCCCTGTGGGCGGGGCTTCTGGAGGGCGGACTCCCCTGTGGGCGGGGCTTCTGGAGGGTGGACCCCCCTGTGGGCGGGGCTTCTGGAGGGCGGACCCCCCTGTGGGCGGGGCTTCTGGAGGGCGGGTTCCCTGTGGGCGGGGCTTCTGGAGGGCGGACTCCCCTGTGGGCGGGGCTTCTGGAGGGCGGACTCCCCTGTGGGCGGGGCTTCTGGAGGGCGGATTCCCCTGTGGGCGGGGCTTCTGGAGGGCGGACCCCCCTGTGGGCGGGGCTTCTGGAGGGCGGACCCCCTGTGGGCGGGGCTTCTGGAGGGCGGACCCCCTGTGGGCTGACGGTGCCCGTGGTGTGTTCCAGGTGTGCGGGAAGTCCTTCAACCGCATGTACAACCTGCTGGGCCACATGCACCTGCACGCGGGCAGCAAGCCCTTCAAGTGCCCCTACTGCTCCAGCAAGTTCAACCTCAAGGGCAACCTGAGCCGGCACATGAAGGTCAAGCACGGCGTCATGGACATCGGCCTGGACAGCCAAGGTGGGTGGGCCACGCGCAGTGGACGGACCAGGAGCGGTCCTCTCCCGGCACACGCTGGAGCCTCCTGCCCAGGGAGGGGAGGCGGGAGGCTGGCCCGGCCTGAGACCTCGCTGGGGTGGGCTCAGGTCTGGAGAGGGGGCCCCCTGGAGGGCCAGCGTGGTGATGCCGGGATGTTCCTGTATTCTTCCAAGGACCTCAGTGGGCTCACGTAAACAATATAATAAAAAGAATGCCGTTTGTTGAGCGCTACCCGTGTGCCAGGCCTTTATTAACTCACGGGACCCTGAAAGGTGAGGTTGGCTCTGTCGCTATCGCCGTTTTACGGACGCGGAAACTCGAGGACGGAGGGAGACGTTAGATAGACTCGTGTCACATCACAACACGCGGGAACGATACCTGATCTCATGACTGAGAGATGACGTAAAATAAAGGGGCGGGGAAGGAATTAGCAAATGGGAACGTGGCAACTGGAGTGATAAGGGAAAGCCAGGCGAGGTCCCAGCTCCACGTGCACCGTGGGAAGCCGGGCGGGCATGCAGAAGGGAGCTCTGAGCTTCCCAGCAGCCAAGGCAAAAAGGGTGAAGCCAACCAGAACATTCTAAGAATTCACAGGCCAGCGGGGGTCCCAGGCTTCGTCCTGAGCCACTCGTTGGGCAAGGGGTGGGTGGGGTTTGCCCTTAGACCTGAGGTTCTCAACAGAGCGGGGAATTCTCCCCCCAAGGGATGTCTGGTCCGTGTTTGGTTGTCACAGCTGGGGTGATGCTACGGGCATGGAGCTGACAGAGGCCGGGGATGCCGCTCAGCACCCTACAGTGCACAGGCCGGGCCCCCCAACAAACAATTACGGCCCTGAATGTTGGTGGGGCTAGGGTTGAAAGCCCTGCCGTAGACTTATCAGGGTACCCCGGTCTGGGATCCACGTCTCCCCAAAACACTTACATGTCCGAGGTGGGCAGGGGCAGAATGCACACTGAGGCTTAGCCCCAGCCCTGGGGGCCACCCTCCCAGGGTCTCCAGATCATCCCCCGGGCTTCCCCCTTCTCTTCCCCGCCCTCCCAACCCCCCACCTCCATGACTCACTGGAAGACAGCCCGGGCCACCTCTGTGGAGTTTTCTGTCTGGCTCTTGTTCTGACAGTAAGAGCATTAGAATAAGATTTCAGCTGGATAAAATGACAGGAGGCCTCTTCGAGTTTCTGCCTCCTCCTGGGTGTGCGTTTGTCCTTGGAGAGCAAGGCCCGGGGAGCCCACTGGGTAGAGCTGGCTTCAGGCACAAATGCTGGCCCCCTGGCTGGGCAGCTCAGCTGGTTAGAGCATCCTCCCGACCCCAAGGTCGCGGGTTCAAACCCCAGTCAGGGCACATGCCAGAAGTAACCCATGAATAAGTGGAACAACACATCGATGTTTCTCTCCCTCTCGAATCAATTTAAAAAAAAAAAATCCACGCTACAGGAGGTCAGAGGCGATTGCCCCCCGACCCCCCCGAACCCCCCAGCCAGTGGATGAAATCGGCAGCATTTGCTGGGTCCCCTTGACAAGCTGATGCACCCCTCTGACCTGCCCTCTGACCTCCTAACTGGGGTTGCTGTGAGCACTCATGAACTGATATGTGTGCAGTGCCCGGCACCAGAAGGCGCTAAATGAGTGATGATGCTGAGACGGGACACAGTGCAGCAAAGGGGACGGATGGGAAACATTGCAGAAAGGAAATAAGTTTAGTGGCTTAGGAGAGACAGCAGAGGCGGGACCAAGAGGCCAAGGCCAGGCCTGCCCCCTGCCCCCTCCCCCCCCCAACACACACAGGGCTCCGATCTGATGACCCATCAGAGTAGCCCCCAGCGCCTGGGGCCTCCCCGAGGGGCGAGGCCGGGGCAGCCTCGAATCCTGTGGGCACACTGCCTGGGAAGTTAGTTCTTCCTTGAAAAGGCCACGCGCTTCCTATGTGGGGCGACGGGCTCCTCCCGGGAGAGGTGGCCTCGGGGCTAACTGTGCCCCTGTCTTGCAGACCCCATGATGGAGCTGGCGGGCACCGACCCCTCGGAGCTGGACAGCCAGCAGGAGATGGAGGACTTTGAGGAGAACGCCTACGCGTACGCGGGCGTGGACGGCAGCGCCGAGGCCAGCGTCCTCACCGAGCAGGCCATGAAGGAGATGGCCTACTACAACGTGCTATAGCGAAGCCGGGCCGCCCGGAACCCGGTGGGTGAGGGGGGGCCTGGGCGTGTGGGGGTGAGACCCGCGGGCTGCGGGCTGCGCTCCTGCAGCGGGGACACGAGCTACTGCCCCACGGCCCGGGGCCCTCCCCCGACACGGAGTCGTTGGCACCACGAGGGACTTGTAGACCAAATGGACTGTATCACTGGCCTCAGCTGTGAACGGGGCCCAGGCCCCGCGGGGAAGGAAGGGGGACAGGGACCCAGGTCTGCGTCTCCTGGGCCTGCTGCCGTGGGAGGGTCGGGGAAAGGGCCAGGTCACCAGGGCACAGGTCCTCAGATGTCCCCAGGCCCACAGCGCTGGGGCAGCCAGGGTGTGCAGGGCCAAGCTGATGGCTCCTCAGGGGTCCTGACACTGGAAAAAGGAACGCTGGAGCCAGGCCTTGTTCCCCCCGCCTCCCTGCCTCTAGGGATGTGGGGGCTCCCAGCTGGCCAGCACTGCCCACCCCTACCCATGAGCCCCCGGGCTGGGAACAGCCCAGGCCCAGAGCCGTCTTCCCCACCCTGCCCACGGACAGGACAGCCAGGCGGGGCCCCGCCTTCTACCTCCCGGTGCCTCCCCGGCGCCCCCCGGAGCCAGGTGCACACGCGGCCCCCCAACCTGGCCCTCGGGACAGCAGGGTGCAGCCCACCCCCCGCAAACGCCTTCTCCAGTCCACCCGCGGCAGGCCCCCCCTCTTACCGCCCTAAGGTGGGTGTAAGTCACCCAGTTCTGTCTTAGCTGGGGCACCACACGGTGTCCCCGCTCAGGGTCCCCAATGCGAGCTGAGCCGGGCCGCGCCATGCCAGGCCACACTAACCGGGACAGGCCGAGGCCCCTGGGGCGAGGGGCCGGGGCACCGTGAAAGGTGAAAGGTCCCCAGGCATTTGTCTTATTTAAGGTGTAACGGTATCCGTGCTGAGGACGGGGCAGCCGGGTCTGCAGGCTCCCGAGACAGCAACATTTAAAAAGGAGAATGAAGACCATAGAGAGAAAAAAGAATTTTTTTTTTTTTTTTTGTTTGTTTTTTTTTTTTTTTTTTTGAGCAAATGGGGGTATTTGGAAGGTAATTTATTTTACGCTTTTCCTTTTCAACTCTGTGTCGCCTGTACCTTCCTGATGGAGACCGGTTTCTTTTCCCCAACGGAAGCTTTCTCCTGTGCTGTGTGCGCTCCGTGCCCCCACCCTAGAGCCGCCTGGCCTGGCAAAACTCGGGGTGGGGGCTGCGCTTCGGCCCTGGGGGCCCAGCTGCTGGCAGGGAGGCTCAGGAGGCGGGTGGGAGGCAGGAGGAGGCACGGGGCAGGCCCTCCACCCCCACCCAGCCCCTCGCCAGTGACTCGCTCTGCATCACCCACCAGGGGCCGGAGCTCGGTCAGCAGCTGGCTCCCTCCCCGGCCCTGTCCCCAGCCGGCTCCTGCCCCTGGAACTGGAGGCTGCAGGCCCCAGGCAGGGAAACAGCACATTCAGGAACCAGGGCACCCACACCCCTGCTCACAGCCCCCCCCCCCCCCGGAGGCCTCCGTGGGGAGGGGCGGGCAGGGCTGTCTTCAAAGGCCCAGAAGGAGGTGAAGCCACCAACTTCAGCCCAGGAAATAGGTGGGGGGACAGCTGGGGGTGGGGGACCACTTTGCAATGCCGCCCCCTCCAAGGCTGTACCTTAGTGGAGGGGCCTCAGGGTGGCTGTGATCAGGTCTGCGGGGAGCACACGGCAGCCTCGGGGTCAGGCAGCCAGGGGCCCCTCCTTCTCTGCTGCAGCTCACACGAAGCAACAGACCACGGGGGCCTCTCCCCAAGTGTGGCTCGCCAGACCCCCAGCCCCCTGGCGCCCAGGTGCCCGCCACGATGACCCTCAGGTGGCAGTGACCCCATCACTGTAGACGACGTTTTCTCCTGCTGAGACGCATCATCCCTGCAAACTACCTCTTCCCACGACGTCTTTCTCCCCTGGTACCAAAAAGAACCCTGTACCTCCTCCTCCTCCTCCCCCTCCCCCTCCTCCTCCCTCCTCCTCCACTTCCTTCTCCCTCCTCTACTTCCTTCTCCTTCCCTCCTCCTCCTCTTCCGTCCTTCCTCCTCCTCCTCCTCCTCCTCCTCCTCCCCCTCCCTCGCTCCTCCTCCACTTCCTTCTCCCTCCTTCCTCCTTCTCCTCCCTCCCTCCTCCCTCTCCACTTCCTTCTCCCTCCCTCCTCCTCCTCCCCCCTTCTTCCTCTTCCTCCCTCCTCCCCCTTCTCCCTCCCTCCTCCTCCCCCTCCCCCTCCCCCTCCTCCTCCTCCCTCCGCCAGCGCAGTGGCCTTGGAAACCCAAGGGAGAAGGGCCGGCCCCGGGCTGGGGCTCTCCTTCCCGCCCGCAGCCCCGCGCCCCGCGGCAGCCGGCCCTCTGCGAGTGCGATACTTGAACGCCCGGCCCTGTGCCTTGGACCTGGGCGAAGCTAAGAGAAGGGGACAGCACAACTCGCAGTCTGAGCTGGGGGGAAGGGCGCGGGGGGGGGGGTGGTCTGGCAAGGCTCCTGTCCTCACCCCTCGCCCCCAACCTTTGCAAAGGAGGTGTGAGGCCCCCCCGGGGGGGACGTGGAAGCTCCTGGATGAATTCCATTCTAACTTATTTTGACGTGTATACAGACCAACTGTTTAGAAATTCCCACTTGTGCAAAGCCCTACTGTGTTTTTATGTTCCTGTTTAAAAGAGACGTTTACTTAGCAATAATTATAAATAAATGAATATTCTTTAGCGAGGCGACTGCCGGTGCTTCTTCCCGTGGTTCTCGGGGACCTGGCCCTCCCCACTCCCCCGGAAGGAACTCCTAACAAAGCTTTGCAGCCCGCGGAAGCTGGTGTGACTCAGTGGTTGAGCGTCGACCTATAGACCAGAAGGTCAAGGTTCGATTCCCGGTCAGGGCACGTGCCCGGGTTGTGGGCTCGATCCCCAGTCGGGGGGCGTGCAGGAGGCAGCCGATCCATGATTCTCTCTCATGATGTTTCTATCTCCCTCTCCCTTCCTCCCTGAAATCAGTAAATATATATATATTTTTAAAAAGCTTTGCAGCCCTTCCCAGCAGGGCATTGCTCTCTGGGGACTGGAGGAGACCCACATCATCCTCCGCACCCACCAGAGTGAACCCCCCGGCAGAGCCCGGCACCCCCAGGGAGCTGCTCCAAGCCCAAGCCAGGGGCGGGGGGGGGGACAGGGGGGTGGGGAGGAGGAGGCAGACCAAGGCCCCAGAATTCCCACCACTTGCAGAGAAGAGCGGCTTCCCCTCCTTGCCCACCAGCAGGGCCCAGGACAGAAGCCAGCTCACCATGCCAAGCTGGGCTTCCGAGGCTGTGCGTCCTGGGGAGCTGCCAGCCCTTTGCTACCGATGGGCACGCGGGGCTGGAAACCCCAAGCTTCCCCACCCCCCCCCCGGAGCTGGGCCTCGCAGAGGGAGCGTGCCAGCCTTTCTCCCCACGGCCCTGGGGGCCCACGGCGATGACCTAGGAAGAGAGGTCCTTGGGACAGAAGGGGGCGCCTGTGTGTGTGTGTGTGTGTGTGCGTGCACGTGTGAGTGTGTGTGTTTGTGTGCGTGTGTGTGGCTACAGCCCATCTCAAAGCTACCAAGGTCCCCAACTGTTGGGTTTCAGGAGCTCTGAGAGTCCCCCCAACACATGGGAAATGGACTTAGGATGGCCAGCTATTTGTTTATCAAGTGAACGTGGTACAACTCTTCCCCGGACATTTTAACTCCAAAGTATGCTAGAAGGACAGCCCTGTAAATGGGATCTATGTCGCTTTACAGAAATGTGCTAACTTTAATTTTTTTAGTTTTGCTAAAGCAAGGTGAGGAGGTGACCCGGCCGGCGTGGCTCCGTGTTTAAGCATCGACCCATGAACCAGGAGGTCACGGCTGGATTCCAGGTCAGGGGCACATGCCGGGACTGTGGGCTCGATCCCCAGTAGGGGGCGTGCAGGAGGCAGGTGATCCATGATTCTCTCTCATCACAGATGCCTCTATCTCTCCCTCTCTCTCTCTTTCTGAAATCAATAAAAACATACATGTAAAAACAGAAAAAAAAAAAGAAAGAGAATTGAGGAGATGAACTCAAGTCCGGGGCTCAGTGTCCTGGACCCCACGGGGGCCCTGTTCATACCCCAGACCCAAACCCCCAGCAGCTGTGAGTGGGAAACCAGAGTCGGCTGCCAAGCAGGGGGTGGGAGGCCTGTGTTCCGTACCAAGAAAAGGGCAAGGGGTCTGGAGATGTCTAGAAGGTGAAAACCGGACAGAAAAAGGAAAATAAAGCCTGAATCTATGGAGACGTGATGGACCCCCAAATGATACAGGAACCATGCTAGGGAATTCCAGGGAACCCACAGGCCTGCGACCCCAGAGTCACAGCGGCTATTCAGGTAGCCCCTGTAGAATCCTGCTCGGTCCCCACCCCCCACGGGCCCTCCCCAACTGGATGGAGCCTGGGAGAGACCTCCTGTGGCCTGAGCCCTGTGGAGCCCCGCCCTCTGATGGCCTCGGCCTCCGGGCCCCAGCTGCCTCCTCCCGAGGGACAAACACAGCAGACAGCTTTGTGAAGAGGTTTTAGTAGCTAAATATGGCACCACGTGTTCCAAGGCGATATAAATTACAGTATGCGGAACATACTGACGGGCTGAGGTAAAACACACGGCTCCTGCCTCACGTCACCACCGCCAGGGGAAACGCAGAGACTGGGGGAAACTTGTCGCTTATAAAAAAAAAAAAAATGTCCCCTAGAAAGGCCTCCTGAGAGGGCTGAGGCTCACCCTCCGCGAGTCCGGGGGCCGGGCGCGCTCGCCGCCCCCTACTTCTGGCCCAGGGCTTTGTCCAGGTTGTTCTTGATGGTGTCCAGGAAGTCCGAGGTGTTCAGGAAGTGTTCGTTGAGCTTCACGCTGCCGAGAGAACACCGCTCACGTGAGGGGCAGAGCCTGAGCTTGGGTATCTTGATGGCAGCACGCCCCCCCCGGCCCCACCCCGTGGGGAGGTGTGGCCAGGCCATCTGCGGGTCACAGGTCACCTCCCCCCGCCGCCCACCGCCCAGGGGCCGCAGCAGAGTCAGCGGGAGGCTGGGAAGGTCGGCCTGTTCTTTTGCAGATGAACGGGCCGCTGGGTACAAGGTCTCCTGGGAGATGCTGGGAGATGGGGACCGGAGCAGGTGGATGGGGACCAACGCAGTGGGCCTGGTCTGGGAAGCGTGGCCCGAGCCATCCCTCAGGGCTGTGGACCTGTCCTGCCCCAGGCTCCTGATGGGGAGCCTCGCCCTAGCCAGTGTGGCTCAATGGATAGAGCGTCAGCCTGCAGACGGAAGGGTCCCAGGTTCGATTCCGGTCAAGGGCACATGCCCGGGTTGCGGGCTCAATCCCCAGTAGGAGGCTGATCAATGATTCTCTCTCATCACTGATGTTTCTTCTCTCTTTCTCTCTCTCCCTTCCTCTCTGAAATCAATAAAGGTTAAAAAAAAGACAGGGGCCCCTAAGAAGGGTCCCTCAGCTTCTGCCCACTGGCCCCCGAGGCCCCCGAAGGCCAGCCCTGCCCTCCTCCCCGGCCACGCACTTGCTGAGACCGTGGATGCAGCCCGCCAGGTCCTTGGTCATGGCTCCGCTCTCCACTGTCTGCACGCACACCTTCTCCAGGGTCTGGGAGAACCTGCAGGGGGCGGGGCAGAGTGAGACCTGGGCCGGGCAGCATCCGGCCCAGGACCTGCCCCGGGGCCAGCGCAGCCCCTCTCCTGCGCTCACCTGATGAGATCCTGGTTCCCGTCCAGCTTTCCCCGGTGCTCCAGGCCTCGCGTCCAGGCGAAGATGCTGGCGATGGGGTTGGTGCTGGTAGGCCGGCCCTGGGGGCAGGGGACACGGGGGAATTAAGAGCCAAAAGGCCAACAAAGGGGGCGACCTGGAGGCAGCTTCCCACCCCTAGACCGACAGGGCCAGGCCCGCCCTCCCAGCCCGTGGGGCACGCTCCCCGCGCTTACCTTCTGGTGCTCCCGATAGTGGCGCGTGACTGTCCCGTGAGCAGCCTCAGCCTCGATGGTCTTTCCGTCGGGGCAGACCAGCACGGACGTCATCAGGCCCAGGGAGCCGAAGCCTGCGGGGTGGGAAGGGCCTCCTCTGAGTGTGGGTGCCTCTCTCCTCGGGTAACCTGGAGCCAGCCCACCTGCCTTCTGGCTGTCACTCAACTGAAGACTCCGCCCACCCTGGGAGGGCAGGCACTGTTTCCGGTTTGCCCACACCCTGGTCGTGGGACTCCAGGGCCCAGCCCAGGGCAGAGGTGGCTAGAGCTGGCCTGTTAGCATATACAGGTTTTCCATTTCAAACTCACCCTTCTGCAAATCTCGTTTGCTTTGCAAAAGGGGCGATTTGCTTTGCAAAAGGGGGGATTTGCTTTGCAAAAGGGGGGATTTGCTTTGCAAAAGGGGGGGTTTGCTTTGCAAAAGAGTGAACTGGAAGTGGAACACCTGTGTCTGTGGCCCCACCTCCGGGTGTCCCACAGCCCGTGGCCCCTGCCCCCCCCCCCCCCCGGGGCCCAAGAGCCCACAGAGTTCTGCGCCAGGAGGCACATTGGCGCAGAAGGAAGAAAGCCTGCTGGCAGCATTTCCCAGCGACCGCTTTATCGGCTGCTCTTGCCGGCTCCTGGCAAGCTCTGTGATATGTTTCCAACGCTCCCCAAATCCACGTGTGAAGCTTTTCTGTTGCCAAGGTCCCCACGGCACCAAAGTAAGAACTGTCAAGTCCCAAGGAAGGAAAAGTCCTCTGGGGAAATGCTCTGTCCAGGAAGTTTTGCTTCTGGCCCAGGGGGAGAGGGGTCCCTTCACGGTTACCTGGACCTTCCCACGCACCAATCCCTTATCTATTTAGGGGTCCCCTGCCATGCCTTTCTCTTGCCTGCTGTGGCTTTTCACCCTGCCAGCCCAGATGGGAATCGTTCTACTGAGAGGATCGCCGCTGAACTTGGCAAAATAAAAGCCGGAGGCCAGGCTGCGATGGACAGGCAGAAGGTCTCAAAGCTTTGTAAGCCCCCTGGGCGGTTCCTTACGGTTCCTCTCTGCTGGAATCTGATTTACACTCTAGGGCTGAGGGTTTTTCCATCTTCCCTCATATTCTCCTACGTCTGAAAGGTGTACTGCGCACGCCCTAGCCGGTTTGGCTCAGTGGATAGAGCGTCGGCCTGCAGACCGAAGGGTCCCGGGTTCGATTCCAGTCAAGGGCACATGCCATGGTCGCAGGCTCCTCCCCGGCCCGGGCCCTGGTCGGGGCTCGTGCAGGAGGCAACCAATCGATGGGTTTCTCTCACATCGATGTTTCTCTCTGTCTTTCTTTCCCTCTCTCTAAAAATCAATGCAAAAATGTCCTCGGGTGAGGATTAAATAAATAAATAAAAGGTTTACTGCGCAAAACAAACTCTCTGCAATTTAAAGAGCACCCGCCCTAGCCGGTTTGGCTCAGTGAATAGAGCGCCGGCCTGCGGACTGAAGGGTCCCGGGTTCGATTCTGGTCAAGGGTACATGCCCGGGTTTCGGGCTCAATCCCCAGTAGAGGGCATGCAGGAGGCAGCCGATCCATGATTCTCTTTCATCATTGATGTATTTATCTATCTCTCCCTCTCCCTCCCTCTCTGAAATCAATAAAAATATTTTTTAAAATAATAATAATAATAAAGATCACCCAGTTTGCTCAATCCCATTTGGTTCCATGGGAGCCAAACCTAGTCACTCGGCCCCTCCCTGGACAGGAACCTCAGGGTCAACAGGCCTAGCCCCTGAGAACCTGAAGTCCCGTGTCCTCCTTCCTCTTCCAACGACAGCCTTAGTCATACACCGGTCCAAACCGCTCAGCTCCCAGGGAGCTCCTGCCCCCTGCTGTCCACAGGGGGCGTTGCAACCAGCCGGCAAACCTGAGTGTTGCTGCTACACTAGAGAGGACCTTATCTACCGAAAGGGTCTAAAAATGACCTCGGCCAGAGAGGCCGAAGGACCCATCCCCACAGGGAGCAGGATGCTCCCGGCGTACCCTGGGCCAGGATGTCCGACTGCACGTCTCCATCATAGTTCTTGCAGGCCCACACAAAGCCGCCTGAAGACTTGAGGACCTGAGCCACCATGTCATCAATGAGCCGGTGCTCGTACCAGATCTTATTCTTCTCGAACTCGGTCTTATAATGCCTGGAAGCAGAGGGGGCCTGTTGTGGGGAGGAAGGCGGGAGGCTGACAGATTTGGGGATTCCCTTCCTGAGCCAAATGCACGGGGACAGCGCCCTTCCCGGGGAGGATGAGGGCTGGGGTGGGGGGGGGGACCAGGAGGGAGGGCTGGGGCATCTTATAAAAGGGGGAGGCTGTTACTTCTCATAGATATCCTGGAAGATGTCTTTGAAGCGCCCGTCATAGGCTTTCAGGATGGTGTTCTTCGTGCTCATGTACAGCGGCCACTTCTTCTGGATGGCGTACTGGAAGCAGCTGTTCGCAAAACCCGAGATGGACTGCAGGGAGAAAGACGGGTTTCTGGCATGGCCCCCCCGCCCCGCCAGGGCCAGGCCCCACCCGGGATGGCACCCCTTCCCTCCACCCGACCCCCTCTTGCAATCTGAGCTCATCCGGCCACCTTCAGCAAGCATCTGTTGTTTCTGCTGGCCCAGCTTCCCCCCTCCCAACTTCGGGGAGGACCCCGTCCCCCAGCTTTATCTTAATATAGTTTATTAATTTTTTACAGAGAGGAAGGGAGAGGGATACAGAGCTAGAAACATCGATGAGAGAGAAACATCGATCAGCTGCCCCCTGCACATGTCCCACTGGGGATGTGCCCACAACCAAGGTACATGCCCGTGACCGGAATCGAACCTGCGACCCTTGAGTCCGCAGGGTGACGCTCTATCCACTGAGCCACACCGGTTATGGCCCCCCGCTTTTGTTTTGGAAAGCTACCACCCCCCCCCCCCACCCCCCGCTCTGCCATTCTTAGACCCTAAGGCTGGGATGGGATCTGTCTCTAGACTCTGTGTGTCTGGCTTATCCAATCAGAGCTCCTCCCCTCTCTCCGGGCCTCTGTGATTGGCTCAGAGGTGGTCATGTGACTCAGGCTAGAACTCTGGCGGGAACCGGTGGAGCTGGCAGAGATAAGCCGGGAGCCGAAAAGGCCAGGCTGGGGGAGAGGAACTCAGGTTCTGTGCCCACCTCACCTCGTCCGTGTTGTACATGCCCATGCCCACGCCGCCAGCAGGGAAGTTGAACACCTCCCACTCCTTGGCACCGCTGCCATCCTTTGGGGTGAACACCATCTTGAAGGTGCCGGCCCGGTCGGCCACAAAGTCCGTGGCCTTGTACTGCAGAGACGAGAGGGTGGCTCAGGCTGCGGCTCCCAGATGGGGGGGGGGGGGGGGGGGGGGGGGCGGTCCGGGCCAGCAGAGCCCAACTCCCGCCTCGGCCCACCTGGTCGCCATGGGCGTGCCTGCCAATGGTGATGGGCATGGTCCAGCCGGGGACCAGACGGGGGATGTTCTTGCAGATAATGGGCTCCCGGAAGACAGTCCCGCCAAGGATGTTCCGGATGGTTCCGTTGGGACTCTTCCACATCTTCTTCAGCTTGAACTCTAGGGGAGCGGAGATGAAGTGGCCCCACCACAGCCCCCACCTTCTAGCCAGAATCTGAAACACCGAGCAAGAGTGCAGCCAGGGGAGGGGTCCTGCAGATGATTCCGGGGAAGAGTCTGGAGCAGTGGTTCTCAACCTCCCTAATGCCGCGACCCTTTAATACAGGTCCTCATGTCGTGGTGACCCCCCCCAACCATAACATTATTTTCGTTGCTACTTCGTAACTGTAGTTTTGCTACTGTTAATGAATAGTCATGTAAATATCTGTGTTTTCCGATGGTCTTAGGCGACCCTGCTAGTGGTTCTCAACCTATAGAGCCTAAGACCATCGGAAAACACAGATATTTACATGAGGAACATCACCACAACATGAGGAACTGTATGAAAGGGTCGTGGCATTGCCCTTACTGGTTTGGCTCAGTGGATAGAGTGTCAGCCTGGGGACTCAAGGGTCCCAGGTTCGATTCCGGTCAAGGGCATGTACCTTGGTTGTGGGCACATCCCCAGTGGTGGGTGTGCAGGAGGCAGCCGATGGATGCTTCTCTCTCATCCATGTTTCTAAATCTCTATCCCTCTCCCTTCCTCTCTGTAAAAGATCAATAAAATATATATATTTAAAAAAAAAAAAAGGGTCGCGGCATTAGGAAGGTTGAGAACCACTAGTCTAGAGTGTGAATGTGTGGGCCCTGGAACCACATTGCCTGGCTTCAGGGTCCACTCCACCACCTCTGACTGTGAGTCTCATGAGGAGGTCTAACCCAAGCTACAACATGAAAGTAGTCATAAAGCCTTAGCTGGCCTGGCTCAGTGGATAGAGCGTTGGCCTGTGGACTGAAGGGTCCCAGGTTCGATTCCGGCCAAGGGCACATGCCTGGGTTGCAGGCTCGATCCCCAGTAGGGAGCGTGCAGGAGGCAGCCCACCCATGATTCTCTCTCATCATTGCTGTTTTTATCTCCCTCTCCCTTCCTCTCTGAAATAAAAAAAATATTTTCAAAAAGAAAAGAAAGTAGTGATAAAATATCTAATCTCTTGGATCGCTGTGAGGATTAAATGAACTCATACATGAAGTACTCAGACCAGTGCCTGGCACGTGGTCTGACTACTGTGACTCCCACATGGCACTGGGACGAGTAGCTTCGTCCGGCGAACCCTGGCCGCACACGGCCTCACCCCGGGTGCCCTGGTTCTGGCCCCAGGACTGCCACTAATCGCAGGGCCAGGCCTGAGTTATCAAGATTGTGCCTTCAACATCCTTATCCAGAAAATGCGGATATATACATCCCAGGGTTTGGGAGGAAAAAAAAAAAAAAGAAAACCTTGTGAGAAGAAGAGCTTAGCACTAAAATGATTCCGCCTGGCCAGCATGGCTCAGTGGTTGAGCGTCAACCTATGAACCAAGAGGTCACGGTTCAATTCCAGGTCAGGGCACATGCCCGGGTTGCGGGCTCGATTCCCAGTGTGAGGGATGCAGGAGGCAGGCAATCAACGATTCTCTCTCATCATTGAAGTTTCTATCTCTCTCTTCCTTCCTCTCTAAAATAAATAAAAAATGTATTAAAATAAAATTGAAAAATAAATAAAATGATTCCAATACCTTAAGGCCAGTACAACCCAAAGACAGGAGGAAGCCTGGCCGGGGGTGTCTCAAATGCTTCCTTCTAGGTCCCTGATTCTGCCGGAATTAGGGGGACAGAAGTCTGTAAACTCCTACACCACCCTTGCTTTTCTTTTTTTTTTTAATAATATATATTTTATTGATTTTTTACAGAGAGGAAAGGAGAGGGATAGAGAGTTAGAAACATCGATCAGCTGCCTCCTGCACACCCCCTACTGGGGATGTGCCTGCAACCAAGGTACATGCCCTTGACCGGAATCGAACCTGGGACCCTTCAGTCCGCAGGCCGACGCTCTATCCACTGAGCCAAACCGGTTAGGGCTACACCACCCTTTCTTGGCCTTTCCAAACCTGGCCCCTCTATCCACACACCATTGTCATTTCACGGAAGCCTCAGGAGCAGCCCTCAGGACCAGGGACCGGCAGTCAGGACCAGGGACAGCAGCCAGTCCAGCCTGCTGGGGGGCACCTCGCTGAGGCCCCTGGATGGCCACCGGGGCAGGGGTAGACCTGCAATGCCAAGACCGTGCGTGCAGGACGCTAGTCACGTACCCCGGAGCCCCCAAGGCCCTGAAGAATACAGGCCTGGCACACAGTCCTCCTCCGGACAGAGGTGGCCCGGGTCTCTCTGTCCACCTGCCAGCAAAAAACAGTCCAGGAGGCCAGAGCGGCAGCCACCCCAAGAGCCATTCTCACGGTAACAGCACCGGCATCGGCTTCCTCCTCCTACTCCCTGTCACCAATGGCGCCTCCACTGGCCAGAGCCACACATCACAGCGGGAACCCCACTGGCCTGGGAGCAGGGAATGGATTCCGGTCTCTGCTCTATCACACCCTGACTGCGGAAGCTGAAGCCAGCCCCTTCACTGCCCCTCCCCAACCCCATCTACAGGGACCACTGTCCCCCAGGCATTCCCAGGGAGACTGGGGTCACGCCCCAGCCCACCCACCCCTCATGCCCCCCCTCTCCCCCCGTACCTTCCACCCGGGCCTCATCAGGAGTGATGGTGGCGCACTTGACGGCCACGCTGTACTTCTGGGTGGCCAATGCCGAGTCGATGGTGACCTGGTCGTCAGTCTTGTCACGGTTTGGGAGCCCCAGGTCGAAATACTTGAGCTGGACATCCACGTGGGGCAGGATGAGCTAGAGACAGAGGCCAGGACAAGGCGTCAGCCCAGATACGATGGCTCAGGGGCATGTGCAGGCTGCGGCAGGGGACACTCAGGCAGGGCAGGGACGAGGGAAGGCCAGCAGAGGGAGGGGCAGCGCAGCAGAAGGTGAGAGTCGGCCATTCCTGGGTGGGGCCTGGACAAAGCTGGCTGGAGGCGGGGGCTCTGGAGAGAGGCCGGCAGCCCCTCAGAGGGCTCATCCCCTAGCATGGACCGTATGCCCCTGCTATGGCCCATCAACTCAGCCAAACCCCAAACCCCAAGTGCATCGCTATTCTCTAAACCAGGGGTGGGGCCCGGCCGGTGTGGCTCAGTAGTTGAGCATCGACCTGCGAACCTGGAGGTCACAGTTCGATTCCCGGTCAGGGCTCATGCCCGGGTTGCGGGCTCCATCCGCAGTAGGGGGTGTGCAGGAGGCAGCCGATCCATGATTCTCTCTCATCATTGATGTTTCTATCTCTCCCTCTCCCTTCCCCCTTCCTCTCTGAAATCAACAAAATATATTTGAAGCAAACAAACAAACAAACGAGGGATGGGGAATATCTGGCCTGCAGGCTGTATAAGGCCCACGGAATCATTTGGTCTGGCCCTGCCAAGACATTAGGGGTGATTTAATTAAATGTCTGACCAAACACAGCAGGATAATTTTTTAAGCTGATAATTCTGTATGGCCCATGAACGATGTTATATATCTTACTGATTTTTTCACAGAGAGGAAGGGAGAGGGATAGAGAACTAGAAACATCGATGAGAGAGAGACACCGACCAGCTGCCTCCTGCACACCCCCTACTGGGGGATGTGCCCGCAACCAAGGTACATGCCCCCGACCGGAATCGAACCTATGAACGATGTTATAAACATCCAAATGGCCCTTGGCAGAAAAAGGGTTCCCCACCCCTACAACGGTGGGTTCCCTCGTCTCCCCCATCAGAAATGGCGCTTCTCAAGCTTCTCCTTGGGAACATAGGTAAGCTGTGGGGTCTTCCCCTGGACAACACACTCTCCCAGGCAGAACCCAGTGACTTGGAGAAGCCAAGAAGCCACCCTGGGAACCAGGGGCTGTGGTGACTCAAACTTAAGTCACTGCCCTACAGCCACCACTCACGAGGACATCCCCGAACCACTCAGAAAAGGTGACCTCCGGCCCGGCCGGTGTGGCTCCGTGGTTGAGCATCGACCTAGGAACTAGGAGGTCACGGTTCGATTCTGGTCAAGGGCACGTGCCCGGGTTGCGGGCTCGATCCCCAGTGTGGGGGGCGTGCAGGAGGCGGCCGATCCATGATTCTCATCATTGATGTTTCTATCGCTCTCTCCCTCTCCCTTCCTCTCTGAAGTCAATGAAAAAAATACATAAAAAAGCCCTGACCGGTGTGGCTCAGTGGATAGAGCACCAGCCTGCGGACTGAAGGGTCCCGGGTTCGATTCCGGACAAGGGCATATACCTTGGTTGCAGGCACATCCCCAGTGGGGGGTGTGCAGGAGGCAGCTGATCGATGTTTCTCTCTCATCGATGTTTCTAACTCTCTATCCCTCTCCCTTCCTCTCTGTATAAAAATCAATAAAATATATATATTATATAAAAAAAAAAAATACATAAAAAGAAAAGGTGACTCCAGGCACAGCTGCACCCACACCAGCCCCGCGCTCCTTCAACCCCTTGAGGCAGCTCGTCGGGACAGAGGGGGTGAGGAGGACAGGATACAGGGGCGGCCCTGAGTCTGCACACAGATGGAGACACGCAGGCTTCGGCACCAGCAGGAGGCCCAGGCCGCTGCCAGACGTCCCAAGAACCACGCACGAGCGGTCTGGACACAGCGGAAGGATGGGTGGGAGGAGGAGGGAAACAGAACTGCGGCCACCCACCAGGGGACAGGGGCGTCAGGTGATGGGGGCGCCTGAAGCGGGGCGGAGCGCTGAGCCCGGCCGGCCACGGGGAGAGCTCCCACCCACACCGGAAGGAACTACCTTGTCCTTGATGAACTGCCAGATGATACGGGTCATCTCATCGCCGTCCATCTCCACCACCGGCTTGGCCACCTTGATCCTCTTGTCGGCATCTAGGACGGGGCACAGACACTGCATGAGGCCCCTGGGAAGGAAGGGGAGGGAGCCCCCCCCCCAAGGGGAGAGCAGTGGTCAGCCAGGCCCAGCGGCCCAGCGGCCCAGCGTTCACACTCAGGAACAGCTCTCGGACAGCTCGGGGGACCTGAACCCCCCGCGCTGAGCATGGCCAGCCAGCCTGGCCAGTGAGATCTCCTCCCTGGGGATCTGAAGGCAGAGACCCCGAGCCAGCCGGGGCCGCCCTGTCCAGCAGCCCACCAGGAGAGGCTGTCCTGGGGTTCCCCAGGGTGGCCCAGGATCCCCTCTAGTCCAATCCACGCAGTTCTACGAGCTACCGTGTCCTTTTTTTTTTTTTTTTAATTCTCACCCGAGGAGATTTTTTCCATCGACTCTTAGAGTGGAAGAGAGAGGGAAAGACAGAGAGACATATCGATGTGAGACAAAGACATCGATGGGTTGCCTCCTGCACGAGCCCGGGACAGGGAGGAGCCTGCAACCGAGGTACGTGCCCTCGACCGGAATCGAACCCCCGGGACCCTTCGGTCCGCAGTTCCGACGCTCTATCCACTGAGCCACACCGGCTAGGGCTTCCCTGCGTCCTTCTCATAACAGCCTCTCACACTCGGCCTGTCACTCACTCGGTCTGTTGCTTGCAACCTGAGAACCTGACTAACTTGCAATGAGGAGGGATTGTATTAACACCTCCTCGGGGCCGGACAGTGTCCCCCACCGTGTACATGATTCCATTCACTCCTCCCCAGGGGAGTATCATCACCTCCACTTTGAATGTGGGGGGAGCTGAGGCTCCCGGCTTACAGTTTGAAAACAGGAGGATTCGCACCTTGCAGGAGAGGAAACACGGGCTGAGGGCACCTGGGAAGGGAACTCAGAACGGGTCCGAGTGGCTCAGCTCGGCCAGTCCTGCCAGAGAAGCATCACAAGACGGGACGAGGGGGAGGGCGGAGTGGAAACCAGAGCCAGGAAAGCTCTTCAAGGAAATTCTGACACGAGAAAAACCAGCAGTCTGGGAAGTGCATTCCAAGGAAAACTCAAGAAAATGGCCCAGCCCCCGCTGGTGTGGCTCAGTGGATAGAGCGTCGGCCTGCGGACTGACGGGTCCCGGGTTCGATTCCGGTCAAGGGCACATGCCCGGGGTTGTGGGCTCGATCCCCAAGTAGGGGGCGTGCAGGAGGCTGCCGATCAATGATTCTCTTATCATTGAGGTTTCTCTCTCTCCCTCTCCTTTCCTCTCTGAGATAAATAAAAACATATTTCGCCCTAACCGGTGTGGCTCAGTGGATAGAGCATCGGCCTGCGGACTCAAGAGTCCCAGGTTCGATTCCGGTCAAGGGCATGTACCTTGGTTGCGGGCACATCCCCAGTGGGGGGTGGGCAGGAGGCAGCTGATCGATGTTTCTCTCTCATCGATGTTTCTAGCTCTCTATCCCTCTCCCTTCCTCTCTGTGAAAAAATCAATAAAATATATTTAAAAAATAAAAAATATGCCCCCGCTGGTTTGGCTCAGTGGATAGAGCGTTGGCCTGCGGACTGAAGGGTCCCAGGTTCGATTCCAGTCAAGGGCACATGCCTGGGTTGCGGGCTCGATCCCCAATAGGGGGTGTGCAAGAGGCAGCCGATCAATGATTCTCTCGCATCATTGATGTTTCTATCTCTCTCTCCCTCTCCTTTCCTCTCTAAAATCAATAAAAATATATTTAAAAAAATAAAAACATATTTTTTTAAAAAAAGAAGAGAAAACGGCCCATCTAATTCATCAGTGCAGGCCGCCTTGGAGGAGGCTTTTTGACCCTCTGAGAGGGGCACCCCAGCACCAAAACATCCCTCCGCCCGCAGCCTGGAGGAATCAGTGACTGCCCAGCAGGATGATCCCATCTATGCAAAACCTGCAACCGGGTGGGAGCTCAGCTGCTTAGAGCGTGGTCCCGATACGCCAAGGTTGTGGGTTCGATCCCCGGTCAGGGCACATACGAGAAGCAACCAATGAAAGCATAAATAAGTGGAACAACAAATTCATGTGTCTTCCCTCTCTCCCTTCCTCCTTCTCAAAAAAAAAAAAAAAAAAAGAGTGTAGAGATTATTCAGAGACAGGAGGGAACGCAGATCCCTTGCTCAAGTGCAGCCTGGGATGCCCTTGTGAGTCAGAGATGAAAAAAGCAGAAAGCAACACAGCCTGGAAAGACTTCACTCCCTGGAGAACAAGGGATTTGGGGCCCAGGCTACAGCATGCCTTCACCCTTTCTGGTCTGAAGCTTGACGGGAGCAGGTTCGAGGACCTGCAGAAAGTCTCCTGGGCTGGGGCAGGGCGACCTTGATTTTTAGGGGCACTTCCTGTGAGTTCATTTGAGGAGAGCCAGCCCAATGTTTAAAGAACATGTTGAACCCTAATCAGGATCCCTAAGGAGAGACTCATTCAGGGGCCAGTCCTAAAGGTCGCACACGTGAGCTCCATTCAAGTGTTGGACTTCCTGCCGGCGGCCCGTGGGCTGTGGACACCACGCTTCCTCCGTGAGGGAGTTGAATGTCAAGGTCACCGCAGTGCACATGGGAGTCCAACCCTCAGAGACCACAGGACCCGCTTACTTACAACCAGATGCTAAGCGCCTCTTCCTGAAACACCTAAAACGCAACAGCGCCCGCCCCCAAGGAGTGAGGATGGCAGGGAAGACCCACAGGTCATGAGGAGACAGCAAGCAGCGCCTTTATCAAGGTCAAGGAGCTGGGAACGGTGATGAGAACCAAAGCAGCAGGCTCATTCTGTTTGACCCACTTAGTGTTGTGTGTTTTTTTGTTTGTTTGTTTGTTTTTATATATTTTATTGATTGTTTTACAGAGAGGAAGGGAGAGGGATAGAGAGCTAGAAACATCGATGAGAGAGAAACATTGATCAGCTGCCTCCTGCACGCTCCCTACTGGGGATGTTCCTGCCACCAAGGTACATGCCCTTGACCAGAATCGAACCTGGGACCCTTGAGTCTGCAGGCTGACGCTCTGTCCACTGAGCCAAACCGGTTAGGGCCGTAGTGTTTTTCTTAAGTATGAATTGGTGGCCACAGTTTAAAACCAGGAGTTTGTAACAACAAAATAACCCCAAAAAGCAAGCGGGCAAAGGACTTGAATAGATAAGTTCTCCAAAGTGATGGATAAAAAGCCAACGAGCTCGTGAAAACATGCTCAACGTCACTAATCATGAGGGAAATGCAAATCAAAACCACAATGAGATACCACCTGACACCCCTTAGAATGGCTACTGTCAAAAAACAAACACACAAACAAACAGAAGACAACAGGTCAACACGTGGTGGGCTCATGCCGGCAGCCCGTGGGCTGTGGACACCACGCTTCCTCCGTGAGGGAGTTGAATGTCAAGGTCACCGCAGTGCACATGGGAGTCCAACCCTCAGAGATCACAGGGCCCCGCTTACTTACAACCAGATGCTAAGCGCCTCTTTCCTGAAACACCTAAAACGCAACAGCGCCCGCCCCCAAGGAGTGAGGATGGCAGGGAAGACCCACAGGTCATGAGGAGACAGCCAGCAGCGCCTTTATCAAGGTCAAGGAGCTGGGAACGGTGATGAGAACCAAAGTAGGATGTGGAGAAATTGGAACCCTGTGCACTGCCGGTGAGATGTGAACTCGTGCAGCTGCTACAGAAAACAGTTCCATACGGTGCCATTGGATCTACGAATTAAAAACTAGAGCCTGGCCGGCGTGGCTCAGCGGCTCAGCATTGACCTGTGAACCAGGAGGTCACGGTTCGACTCCCGGTCAGGGCACATGCCCGGGTTGCGGGCTCGATCCCCAGTGTGGGGCGTGCAGGAGGCAGTGGGTCAATGACTCTCTGTCATCATTGATGTTTCTATCTCTCTCTCCCTCTCCCTTCCTCTCTGAAATCAATAAAAATGTATTTAAAAACAAAAACTAGAAATCACCATGTGGCCCACCAGTCCTACTCCTGGATATATATCTGGAAGAACTGAAAGCAGGGTTTTGCACACCCATACTCATAGCAGCATTACGCGCAATAGCCAAGAGTGGGGAGCAACAGATGAATGATGAACAAACCAGATGTGGCATGGACCTTCAGGAGGAGAACAGGCCCGGCTGGTGTGGCTCAGTGGTTGACTGTCGACCTATGAACCAGGAGGCCATAGTTCGTTGGATTCCCGGTCAGGTCACATGCCCAGGTTGCGGGCTCGATCCCCAGTAGGGGGCGTGCAGGAGGCAGCCGATTAATGATTCTCACTCCTCATTGATGTTTCTCTCTCTCTCTCCCTTCCTCTCTAAAATCAATAAAAACATATTATTAAAAAAAAAAAAAAGGAGAACAGGACTCCGAAGCTAATCCAGGAGAGTTGAGAAAAACTTTCCTCCTCAAGGTTGAACAATGTTCATAATTCCAAGTTTTTAAGACTGGGCTCCTCACCCCTTAACCATGGATGTACCTGCTTTAAAACCAAAAAGGGAAGTGACTCCACTAGTGATCTAGGGCCTACCCCAACAGCTTTTGCTACTTGTTCTTTTATTTCAAATTGCACAAAGGCAAATTCACTTTGTATCTCTTACCATTGCAACCCTGGCCAGGTAGCTCAGTTAGTTAAAGTGTCCTCCAGATACTCCAAGGTTTCGGGTTCAACCCCCAGTCAGGGCACATACAAGAATCTACCAATGAATGCATAAATAAGTGGAACGACAAATCGACGTTCCTTTCTCTCTAAAAAAACATTGCCCTATTTCCCAAACCCTCTTTCATGTTTTGTTTTTTGTGTGTTTTTTTTTAAATATATTTTATTGATCTTTTACAGAGAGGAAGGGAAAGGGATAGAGAGCCAGAAACATCAATGAGAGAGAAACATCGATCAGCTGCCTCCTGCACACCTCCTACTGGGGATGTGCCTGCAACCAAGGTACATGCCCTTGACCGGAATCGAACCTGGGACCTTTCAGTCCCCAGGCCGACGCTCTATCCACTGAGCCAAACCGGCCAGGGCTAAACACTCTTTCATGTTAACATTTTCGGGAAGCAACTCCTATGATAAATTAGAAGCAGTATTAAATATGTAAGGATTTAATAACTAAGCTTTTTACAATCCCTGTCTGTACCTTACTCAGAAGGCCAATGAGCTTCAACATGATATGTTTAAGGCGGAACGTACATGCAATGGAATACTATTCAGCCTTGAAAAGGAAGGCAATCTTGTCACACATGCCACAACACAGATGAACCTTAAGGACATCATGCCAGTCACAGAAAGACAGATTCGCCTCACATGAGGTGCCTAAAGAAATCAAAGTCATAGAAACAGAAAGCAGGATGGTGGTTACCAGGGGCTGGGGTGCGGGGAATAGGGAGTTATTGTTTAACGGGTATAAAGTTTTAGCTTTGCAAGATGAAAAAGCTCTGGATATTGGTTGGACAATATATGTAAATACACTGAACACTACTGAACTGCAGACTTAAAAATGGAAATTTTTGTTATGCATTTGTACAATCTATATATACACTGAGTGGCCAGATTATGATGATCTCTGAACGCATAATAATCTGGCCACTCAGTGTCTATCCTATATAATAAAAGGCTAATATGCAAATTGTCCCCTCGACCAGGAGTTCGACCAGCAGACAGGCTGGCCAACCGCCCATCTCCCCTCCCCCTGGCCAGGATGGCTGGACCCCACCCATGCACAAATTCATGAATAGGGCCTCTAATATATGTATAAACTGAGTGGCCAGATTATTATGCAGTCAGAGATCATAATAATCTGGCCACTCAGTGTATATAGAAGCCCAATATGCAAATTGTCCCCACAGGAGTTCAACCGGGAGACGGATCGCTCCCTATGGCGTGTGCTGACCACCAGGGGGCAGCACGGAACTAAGGAAGGCCCCAGCTGGCAGCTGGAAGGCCCCGATCGGCCCTGATTGCTGGCCAAGCCTCGGGACCCTACCTGTTCACGAATTTCGTGCACCGGGCCTCTAGTAAAACATAAGAAATAAAGACTCAGTTAAAAAAAATTAAACCAGTCCAAAAAAGAAATAAACACCTTAGAAGATTTTACACAAAAATCCAGCCTCTCTGGTGACGGGATTGAGACGTACAGGTTGGTAGTTACAGAAGAGCCACAGGGATGTAAAATTAAGTACAGCCTGGGAAATGTAGTCAATAATACTGTAATTATGCGTGGTGCCAGGTGGAGACTGGAAATAGGGGGCACACTTAGTAAAGTATATGATTGTCTAACAACTATGTTGTGTACCTGAAACAAATACAAAATAACATTGAATAATAACAGTATTTGAAAATAAAGCCTTTAGCCCTAGCTGGTTTGGATCAGTAGATAAGAGTGTCGGCCTGCTGACTGAAGGGTCCCAGGTTCAATTCCGGCCAAGGGCACATGCCCATGTTACAGGTTCAATCCCCAGTAAGGGGCGTGCAGGAGGCAGCCGATCAATGATTCTCTTTCTCATCATTTTTTAAAATATATTTTTTTTATTGATTTCAGAGAGGAAGGGAGAGGGGAGAGAGAGAGAGAGAGAAACATCAATGTTGAGAATCATTGATCGGCTTCCTCCTCCACACCCCCTACTGGGGATCGAACCCGCAACCCGGGCATGTGCCCTCAACCGGAATCGAACCTGGGACCTTCCAGTCTGCAGGCCGACGCTCTATCCACTGAGCCAAACCGGCTAGGGCCTCTCTCTCATCGTTGATGTTTCTCTCTCTCTCTCCTCCCTCTTCCTTCTTCTCTGAAATCAATAAAAAAATATTTTTAAAAAAAGAAAAAAAAGTTTTTAATTTAAAAAAGTAAAGTAAAATAAATTAAGAATAGAAAAAAAAATCCAGCCTCTCTTGAAGAATGAGTTGCTTCCACATGCTGAGCCCGTGCTGGCTCAAGACCCGGAGGGGCTGGACTGGGCTGAGGCGGCTTCTCTCTCCACGCCAGGCCTACCACGTGTCCCTCAGAGTGCCCCCAGGCATGGGAGTTTAAGACCTCGGCTGTTGCTCAGCCAAATATGGTGGAGACACTCCCATCATCTGCCCCCATGGGAGACAAGTGGCAACAAGCAACCTGAAATCCAAGGAACAGAAGCTGGGCCTCCCCGAATGCCTCCGAGGGACACCATGAAACCTTCAGATGAGACGTTGCACAAACATCGTCCTCTTGGCCAGGGTGTGGGGATGGAATGACAGCAGTCCCAGGAGGTCCATTAGGCCAACTGTCCTCCCCGTGTGGGGCTCCCAGCACCCAACACCGAGCAAGGATTTCTTTTTAATATATTTTTATTGATTTCAGAGAGGAAGGGAGAGGGAGAGATAGAAACATCCTATCTAATAAAGAGGGAATATGCTAATTGACCCTCACACCCTCACAAAGATGATGGCACCCATAGCCAATAAGGAGGGAATATGCTAACTGAATGTCACACCCTCAAAGATGGCAGTGCTCAGCCCCCCCAGCTGTCCAGGGCTGCCCGAGGCTCAGGTAACCAGGGCTGGCCGAGGCTTGCACTGCTGGCAGTGGCAGCAGCAGAGGAGGTGTGATGGGGGCGTCACCTTCCCCTGATCGCCGGGTTGCCTCCTGCCCGTGAGGGCTCCCGGACTGTGAGAGGGGGCAGGCTGGGCTGAGGGATCCCCCCTCCAGTGCATGAATTTTCATGCACCGGGCCTCTAGTCAATGATGAGAATCATTGATTGGCTGCCTCCTGCACGCCCCCTACTGGGGATCGAGTTGCAGCTCAGGCATGTGCCCTGACCGAGAATTGAACCTGCGACCTCTTGGTTCCTGGGTTGACGCTCAACGGTGGCTGACCCACACCCGCCGGGCCCAAGTAAGGATTCCAAACCCATCCCCGGTTTTCAGGATCTGCCTGCTGCTGCAAGCTTAGGGTTCCAGGTACCCGGAATGACAGCCACCCCCAAGACAACTGCTTCTATGGCATCCCTACCCGTGCTCGGCCAGCATGGCCAGCAGAACAAGGAGCCCCAATTCCGGGAGCAATTTTGGAAGACACTCTAGTATTTTCCTCCCTTTCTCTCACACCCACAGTCAAACCATCAAAAAGCCCTACTGGCTCTTCCTTCAAAATACATCCAGAATCCAACTACTTCTCACCTCCCCCAGAGCCACCATTCGGCTCCCAGCCACCATCCTCTCTTGCCAGGTTATACCTCCGACCAGGTCCCTGAGGCCAGAGTGCTCCTTCTAAAATGCAAAGCAGGAGGAGCCATGGCTGGTGTGGCTCAGTGGATAGAGCGTCGGCCTGCAGACTGGAGCGTCCCAGGTTCGATTCCAGTCAAGGGCACATGCTCGGGTTGTGGGCTCGATCCCCAGTAGGGGGTATGTAGGAGGGAGTCGATCAATGATTCTCTCTCATCATTGATGTTTCTATCTCTCTCCCTCTCCCTTCCTTTCTGAAATCAATAAAAAATATATTTTTTTTTTAAAAGCAAAGCAGGTCATGACACTCCTCTCAAAATCCTGCAAAGCCTCTCCTTTCAGTCAGAGTAAAGGCCGGAGTCCTCAAAAATGGCCTGCAAGCCCCTCCCAGCCCCCACCACCTGGCCCATCTGTCGCTCACCATCATGGACTCTGAGCCACCCTCACGCACACACGCTCTCCTCTCTGCTTCTCCCACAGGCAATGGTATAGAACAGGGGTCGGCAAACTCACGAGTCCACAGAGCCAACTATCAACAGCACAACGATGGAAATTTCTTTGGAGAGCCACATTTTTTTAAACTGAAACTTCTTCGAACGCCACTCCTTCAACATAGACTCGCCCAGGCCGTGGTATTTTGTGGAAGAGCCACACTCAAGGGGCCAAAGAGCCGCATGTGGCTCGCGAGCCGCAGTTTGCCGACCACGGAGACCTTGACCCCCTGCAGTTCACTCTTCCTTAGATAACGAAACGCCCCTTTCTTCTACCCAAACTTTCACACACGCCTTCCTTGCGCACTTGTTCTCCTGTTAGCATCTGTCACATTAGCCTACTTCTATCTTGTTTACTGTCTGTCTCCACATTAGAAGTTAAGCTCCAGCCGAAACCGGTTTGGCTCAGTGGATAGAGCATCGGCCTGCAGACTCAAGGGTCCCAGGTTCAATTCCGGTCGGGGGCATGTGCCATGGTTGCGGGTGCATCCCCGGTGGGGGGTGTGCGGGGGGCGGCTGATCGATGTTTCTCTCTCATCGATGTTTCTAGCTCTCTATCCCTCTCTCTTCCTCTCTGTAAAAAATCAATAAAATATTAAAAAAAAAAAAAAAAAAGAAGTTAAGCTCCATGAAGGGCAGGAATCTGGGCCTCTTATTCCCAGCTCTGCCCCTAGCACCTTGCACAGTAGAAGCACAGTATTTGCTGAAGGCATGAATGAATGTCAAGGTCTGGTCAGTTCGGTCCGCTGCCCTGCCCTCACCCCCTGTTTGGATGGAATGTGCTTCCCCCGCCCCCTCTCCCGGGATCCATGGCCACACAGCAGGCCGGCGAGTTCTCACCATCGGGCTGCACCAGACCATCAAAAAGGTACACAGTGGAAATTCCGCCAGGCCGTGGAGAAGCTCACAATTCACAGTGTGTTAATATTTGCAACCGGCTGGCATTTTTCCACCTGGGTTTACGGAAGAGGCAAGTCCAGGGCAGGCCACGGAGTCCAACTTCCAGGAATCGGGGTGCAGGAGTTTCCAGCTCATCCCCTACATGGAATCAGCACACGAGGCCTCAGCCTCCCAGACGGGATTTGGGGACGGGCCCCGGGTTTTCCTGAGAGGCTTTTCTTCAAAACCCACTGGACCTAAACACAACCACCCAAAACAGCTCTGAAGGGGCAGCTGCGGCCTTAGGTCAGGCGTCCTCAAACTACGGCCCGCGGGCCACATGCGGGTGTTTTTGCCGTTTTTTTTTTTTTTTTTTTTGTTTTTTAATATATTTTATTGATTTTTTACAGAGAAGAAGAGAGAGGGATAGAGAGTTAGAAACATTGATGATAGAGAGACATCGATCAGCTGCCTCCTGCACACCCCCCACCGGGGATGTGCCCGCAACCAAGGTACATGCCCTTGACCGGAATCGGACCTGGGACCCTTGAGTCCGCAGGCCGACGCTCTATCCACTGAGCCAAACCGGTTTCGGCCGTTTTGTTTTTTTACTTCAAAATAAGATATGTGCAGTGTGCATAGGAATTTGTTCATAGTTTTTTTTTTTTTTTTAAACTATAGTCCGGCCCTCCCACGGTCTGAGGGACAGGGAACTGGCCCCCTGTTTAAAAAGTTTGAGGACCCCTGCCTTATGGGATGTGGTTGGAACATGGCTCAGTGGAGAGCAAGTAAGAACTCCACTGAGCCAGGCCGGCGTGGCTCAATGGTTAAGCGTGGACCTACGCACCAGGAGGTCAGGGTTCGATTCCCCGTCAGGGCACATGCCAGGGTTGCAGGCTCAACCCCCAGGAGGGGGCCTGCAGGAGGCAGCCAATCCATGATTCTCTCTCTCTCTCTATCTCTCGCTCCCTCTCCCTTCCTCTCTGAAATCAATAAAAATGTGGTTTTTTTTAAAAAAAGAACTCTACTAGGTTTGCAAAACCTTGAACCGTCACTAAATAAATTTCCCTCGAATCTCTGAGCTCAGGCAAGTCACCAAGATCTGAAGAGTTAAAAGGCAGCTGAGAAAATTAAGAAGTTCCCACACTAGGAGTGGGACAGAGGAAGGCTAGATGAGTCATTCTCCCCACAGCCCACCGTCACATCCCCAAACTCTAATCAGAACCACAGGATCCGTAACTAAAGGCCTAGGAGTTGCAAAACTAGAAAGAGACACGTGTGGGAATCTGCCAGATTCCTGAGCCCCACCCCCTTCCCCTCACCAGGCAGCAAAGACACAGAGTGTTTTAACCCAAAAATACTCTTTCTATGTCATCAAGGGGAATGCCAACTATGTTGTCTCTGCCAGCGTTGCCAGGTACCAAGCTAGCAGAGGTCAGAATCGTATACGCTCACGTCCAACTCAAATACCAGGCATTCTTCCCAGGAATAACCGACTTCCGGAAGGACCTGCAACCAGCCTGCTCTTTTGATGTGTTGCCACAATCCAGGCCCCTAAGGTGCTTTGTTTTCTTGTTTGTGTGTGTGGAGGGGGTGGGGTTCTTTTTAAAAATATATATATATTGTATTGATTTTTTTAGAAAGAGAGGGAGAGAGAGAAACATCGATGTGAGAGTGAAACATCAACTGGCTGCCTCCTGCACGCCCCCTACTGGCAATTGAGCCTGAAACCCCTGCCTGATGGGGACTCGAACCCAAACCTTTTGGTGACCAGATGATGCCCAACCAACTGAGCCACACAGGCCAGGCTTTTCCTTTTTCTTTCTTTCTTTTCAAAAAGTAAAAAAAAAAAAATTATTATCAATGCAGAATAAAAAGGAGAATTGGAGTGGGCATATAACTTGCTCCATCTTTTGCTGAAGGAGGTGCCTATGGGAAACTTGGTTTGGGGGCACCTGGAACCTTGGGATTGGGGGGGGGCTGACCCTTTAGAGACAAATCCTAGAAGTTCAAAAGCAGAAATGCCCCTTTCTCCTTGGCAAGTGGGTGGGGTAGGGGGGGGTGCTGGGGCCCCAACACTAGTCAGCTGCTCCCACACCGGGTTAAAGATTACCTACACAGGCTGTAGAGCCAGGCTGCCTGAGCCCCACCCCCTCTTCCCCACTCTCCGGGCTCACCCCAAGGGGCTCCTGGCCAGGTGAGGATAGGGGTTTCCATGACAACAGGCATCAGACGGGGCCAAGGGACCTACATTGCTCCCTGCCGTTTGTTTGTAGCCGGGCGATGGAGAGCCAGGGTGCAGGCAGTGCCCACATACCAGCAGGGGCAGCCTACGTGGGTCCTGGAGGTCCAGGCTACGTCCTGCTTCCCAGGACCCGACCGCTGTCTCCTCTGCTGAGCCGGGAGCTAAGGGTACCACCACATTAGCTGCGAACAAAAGTCTCCGCATGGGTGAGCCGGGCAGGGCCAAAGAGCAGCAAGCGCAGGAGCCGGCCCGGCGAGAAAAGGCAAATCGAGCCAAGGACAGGGCCTGGGATGGAGCCTCAAGTGCAGCGACAAGGAGAAGGGGGGGGGGGGGGGGGCGGGGAGTCCAAACAAAGGGGGGGAATGAAAAGCACGCTTCTCCAGCTGTCGCATAAAAGGCTCCAAAAATAGCTGACGAGGGCCTGGCAGCCAGGAGGGGTTGCAGCGCGCTTGGCTGAAAAGGAACGGGAAGTGGATGCCTCCTCCCTCCCGCCTTTGTCTGAGCAGGAACAGCTCGCGGGGTGCTCCGGCCCCCACTCGGTTGCTCGTCTCCCGCCAGCGCGGGTGGGATCCCCTCCTGGTCCGGGACACCCCCAAGCACCTCCATATATAGTTATATCGGGTGCACGAGGCAGCCCCGAGCCCCCCCTCCTGCCCCCCCTGCCAACCCCCGCGCGCAGGGCCGCAGGGCTGGCATCGCCCGGGCCACCAGTTGCCACCGTCCTTCAAGTCCCCACCGCTGCGCCTGGCGCGGCCTGG
Source organism: Eptesicus fuscus (assembly GCF_027574615.1). Classification (NCBI taxonomy): domain Eukaryota; kingdom Metazoa; phylum Chordata; class Mammalia; order Chiroptera; family Vespertilionidae; genus Eptesicus; species Eptesicus fuscus. The sequence continues at coordinate 4,371,228 of NC_072497.1, read as the reverse complement.
GAACTCGGGGCAGGGGGCCGCGGAGCGAGGCCCCCCCGCCCCCTGCTCTTTGTGTGCCCAAACCCGCGGTCCCCGGCCTGCGAGCGGCCCGATCGCGCTCCCCGGCCCCCCGCTCGGAGGCCGCCACGTCGCGGAGCCCGGAGCGCGCCCGCCCGCCCGGACCAGACTCTGGGCACTCACAGTGGCGCCGCGGCTGCTCCTGCAAGTTGGGGCCCGTCAGGGCGGCTGGCGCCCACGCCGGCCCGGAGCCCGACGCCTTGCCGAGCGATCGCACGACCCGCAGGTAGCCAGCCATGCCGAGCAGAGGACACCAACCCCGCAGGCGAGATCCCAGCGCCGGCCGCTGCTCCGCTGCCTGGCGGCGGGCTGCCCAGACCCTGGGCTCCCGGCGCGCGGGCACGGCCGGGGGCGGGGCCGCCGGGGGCGCCGTCCCATTGGGCCGCGCCGGGAGGGGGCGGGGCCAGCCGGCGGGACACGCCCCCTCACGCAGCCGGCGCTGCCCCAGCGTCGCGGGAAGCCCAGTTGGACGCGCGCCAGAGGCGGGTGAGACCGCTTGGCACACGCGCGCGCGCGCGGGGGTCGGCGCTGGAGAATAAGGGGGCGCCCCTCTCTCCAGGTCTCCTCGTTAAAATCGGGGTGTCAACTACCGACGCAGCTGAAGCGCCCCGAAAGGCACATCTGAGGAAACCACCTGCGTCCTTGGCGTTCGCTGCGCTGAAGCCTGAGGCGCGTTCCCCCAGCGCGCGGCGTGCGCTCTCGGAACGAAGACCGCGGGCACCTCGGGTCTCCTCAGGGTCGCGCTCAGCTCCTCGTCCCCCCTCCACGGGTGGTGCGGACTGACCGGAGCCGCCCCCCGCGACTGCGTCTCACCCGAAGGTCAAGCTGCTGGTCCCCGAAGGCACTCAGCGTGGCCGCCGAGGGGAGTCGTCCTCGAGGCCGCAGGCCTGCGCCCGGGCGCGCGCTGTCCTCAAGGGCAACCCCGCCGCTTCCCGAGGGGGGTCCCCGCACGCAGCCGGCGCTGAATAAACTCGAGTTCACCCAGGTAAACAGCCCCATTTTTTGCCTGTTTTCATAGGGAAAAAAAAAAACAAAAAACATACGGGTTGGTTCTGTCAAAAAAAAAAAAAAACCACGGTTCCCCACCCTCTTTTTACTGCCCGCCCCTTCCCCCCCCCCTCCTCTCTTTTCACCCATTTTCTTGACATGAGACACCAACAGGACTGGGGTTTTATGTAGAAATAAAAAAAAATCTAACCCTCACCCCCCCCCCCCCCACTTTTCCAGTCACAACTCCCTCCAAATGCTCTCACCCACTTTCTGTTCTGTGCTCCCCGCTTCCCAGTCACATTGCCAGATGGCGCCGGGCCAGGAAAGCGACCTTGAATTTCTAACTTCACAACTTCCTCCTCCTCCTCCCGGTCCCAGCCAGGCAGAGCGAATGACGCCCCGGCCCTGAGGTCCACAGGCTGAGCCCCAAGATAGGCTGCTTTGGGGGGCCCCCCCCCCAAAGTCCGAGGCGTCGGTCGAATGCCTGTGCTTGGGCCAGCGTGTCCCAGAATGACCCGTGACAGCCCGTTCGCTCTGTTCCCAATTCTGTTGCTCAAAACACAAGCAGAGAGCCCTAGCCAGTGTGGCTCAGTGGATAGAGCGTCGGCCTGCGGACTGAAGGGTCCCTGGTTCGATTCCCCATCAAGGGCACATGCCCGAGTTGTGGGCTCGCCCCCCCCCAGTAGGGGGCGCGCAGGAGGCAGCCAATCCATGGTTCTCTCTCATCATTGATGTTTCTCTCTCCCGAAATCAATAAAAATTTAAAAAAAATAAAAACACACAAGCAGAGACTGTAGAAGCCTCTGGTATGTGGCTCTCATGCCATCCTGGTGTTACCATGCAGCACCTGGGCCTCCACACCTGTAAACCTGGAGAATGCAGCCCCCCCCACCCCCACCCCGAGGATCCTTGGGACCCAGATATTCTGATTTAGTTATGTGTGCCATACTGCCACTTCTGAAGTGGCCATAAAAAATTGCTGCCCACCCCCAGGGACTCTATCTGTTGTTCCTCTAGGTCAGTGGTTCCCACCCTCTCTTTGGCCACGCCCCACCTAAGCATCTCTAACATCCGGATGACCCCCCCCTCCTGTAACATATCATTTTTACTATTCAAAAAGGGAGCTCCTATTCACATGGAGGAAGCCTCAGAGGCCATGAACTTGGTCTAAGCAAGCTTCCAAAGAACATGGCCTCCATGAGAGAGAAAAATAAAAGAACGAAAGGACAGTGGAAGGACTGAGGAGGAAATCACTAAGAAATTGCTAAAAAAAATAATAATAATAGGAAGTGATATGAAAAAATAGCAAATAAAGTTTCAAAACATATAACAGAACTTAAATGCATACATGTGTCACCATATATATTTATAGACTGTACATGAGGCCCCTAGAACCATAAGGCATGCAAAAAATTCACGGTTAATTACTCATTCTCGAATTGCCCCCCTTCAGCATCAAATTGCCCCCCTGTGGGGCATGTGCCCCCCCCCCCCCGTTGGGAACTACTGGTCTACATGGTGGACCAGTGTGTCAGGGGCCTGGTAGGAGGCAGTACTGAAGCCTCAGTGTGTTCCAGAGTCTGGCCTTGGCCTGCAGAGGGATCGGAGTGGGGGCACATGTGTCCCTTGCAAGCACAGCAGCAGCCGCCCGGGGCAATAGAGGCAAGATCTTCAGGTTAAACTGCCTCTCACTGCCTGCCTCCCAGGACTCCAGTTCCGAGCCAGTCTTCCTTAGACAGTGCCTGAGAGGCAGCTGCTATCAGCTCCATTGGCTCAGAGAGGTCTGGACACTTGCTCAAAGTCACACAGCTGGGAAGTAGTAGATCTCTAGTTCCTACCCATATGCCTGGCTCATAGATCATTGCTTTTTATTATTTTTTTAACCCTCATCCGAGGATATTTTTCCATTGATTTTTAGAGAGAGTGGAAGAGAGAGGAAAAGACAGAGAGAAATATCAATGTGAGAGAAACACATCGATTGGTTGCCTCCTGCAGCGCCCAGACCAGGGCCCTGGCCGGGGAGGAGCCTGCAACCGAGGTATTGTGCCCTTCAGTCCGCCGGCCAAGGCTCTATCCACTGAGCCAAACTGGCTAGGGTTCATTGCTCTTTTAAGGAGGAAAAAAATAAGAAAGCCAGAGCCGCTATTTATTATAGACATTTTTTGGAATTCCAAGAAAAGGTGCTTAGATCCTCCAGTTTGGTCAGCAGAACTGGAGAGTTCCTCCCTTGCACACTGTAATCAAATCCCGATTAATGATTGAATCTAGGTCATGTGCAAGTTCCCTGTGGAGGCACAAAAATGCCTGTCACTCAGTCCCTGTCCTTCGGGAGCAAGTCACGCATCTCTGCAGTCACCCCAAAGCAGGCACGGAGAGAAGCAGTGATCTGTTTAAACACAGAGGCGTTTAGATGACACCGGCGGCATCTGGCAGAGAGAAAGTCACCTCTGGTGGAGGAGACCCGGTGAGCGTCGGGGAGGAACACCCATCCAGCTGGCTCCTCAAGGATATTTAAGATCTGAGGGGAGCCCTAGCTGGTTTGGCTCAGTGGATAGTGTCGGCCTGTGGACTGAAGGGTCCCGGGTTCCGTTCTGGTCGGGGGCACATGCCCGGGTCGTGGACTTGCTCCCCGGTGGGGAGTGTGCAGGAGGCAGCCAATCAATGATTCCCTCTCATCATTGATGTTTCTATCTCTCCCTCTCCCTTCCTCTCTGAAATAAAAAAATACATTAAAAAAAAAAAAAAAAAAAAATCTGCCGAAACCGGTTTGGCTCAGTGGATAGAGCGTCGGCCTGCGGACTGAAGGGTCCCAGGTTCGATTCCGGTCAAGGGCATGTACATTAGTTGCGGGCACATCCCCAGTAGTGGGTGTGCAAGAGGCAGCTGATTGATGCTTCTCTCTCATGGATGTTTCTGACTCTATCCCTCTCTCTTCCTCTCTGTGAAAAATCAATAAAATATATTTAAAAAAAAAAAAAAAAAGATCTGAGGGGAAGCTGGACAGGCACACGGACTTGCTTTTCACCCAGGGGGACACTCAGGGCATTTGTTTTGTGGTGTGTTTGTAGGCAGAGGGGGACATCTGGCAGCAGTAGTAAGAGGATGATAGGGGATCAGACCTGGGGAAGGAAGGAAGGAAGGAAGGAAGGAAGGAAGGAAGGAAGGAAGGAAGGAAGGAAGGAAGGAAGGAAGGAAGGAAGGGAAGGGGGGGAGGGAAGGAAGGAAGGAAGGAAGGAAGGAAGGAGGGAAGGAAGGAAGGAAGGAAGGAAGGAAGGGAAGGAAGGGAGGAAGGAAGGTAGGTCCAGGGTGCCTGAACCAGGGGCAGGTCTGACACAGGGTCCTGGAAAGACCCGGAGAAGATGGTACAGAGATAGAATGGACAAACCCTAGACCTGCAGCCGGTGGAGGAGTCAGAGTGACTCAGATGTGCATCCCTGGAGCAGAAAGAATGGCGGTGCCATTATTAGAAATCAGAACGTGGGGGAAAGGGGAGGGCTGTGGGGGAGGTGCCGAAAGCAGAGCTATTTATGGTCATCTCTACAGCGATTTCTCTGCCAGCAGCCTGTGCTCCCTCCCGCCTCCCCATCTGCGCTCTGCTTGCAGGTCCGAGCAGTTACTTCGCAGTCAAATATTTGCAGTAGCCCTCCGAGGCCTAATACAATAAAATCTGAGTAGCTTATACCACCTCTTGGCTTTCACCTCCCTCACCATCCTTCTCCTCTACATCTCCTCCCCCCCCAAGAACGCAAACTTCAGCCATTGCCCGGAATCCTCCCTGCCTCTGAGCCTTCGCACTGTCCCTTCCTTTCATCCAGTGGACCCTTTTCCACTCCCTGTGGCCAGATCCGACTCATCCTTGGTGGCCAAGCCCAGTTTCTGCAGCCTGGAAGGGGGGCGGGGGGGGGGAGGGGGGAGAAATGGGGGGCGGCAGCATTGATTTACACCTGAGTCATCACACAAGGTAAACAACCCCCCATACTTCCTCCTAATGAAAGAGACAAAAAACGACTCTGATTTTAACTCTGTAAAATAAATTTATGGGCAGTTAACAGGCAGGGTCCAGACACAAATTTGGAAGGTTATAAAATACGATTTAACTTCATGAAATTTTCTCACAGGTTGCTTAAGTTAGTCCTAAAAAAGTCCTAATGAAACCAGAAATCCAAAGTTGGAGCAAGAGGAAAATGATTGAAAGGTAGCATCATCTTTCTGGAGCGTAAAGGTTGCTCCGTGATGCTGAAGTCATTTGTTATGCTTGTCTCATTGCCCTGGCAAATCACGTCGCTTCTCTGAGCCTCAATTTCATCGTCTGCAAATGGATGTAGTAACACCTACTCCTACTAATTATCAGGCTTGAATAGATTCATGCTGATAAAATGCTTTAGAATGGTACCTGGCATACATCGAGACACATGGTGGTGGTGTTAAAATTACCCATTCAAGCCCTGGCCTGGTGGATCGGTGGGTTGGGCGTCGTCCCATGCACCAAAAGGTCCCTGGTTCGATTCCTAGTCAGGACACATGCCCAGGTTATGAGTTCCATCCCCAGTTGGGATGTGTATGGGAGGCAACCAATTGATGTTTATCTCTCTCACATTGATGTTTCTCCATCTCCCTTCCTCTCTCTAGAAAAAATCAATTTTAAAAACCATTTTTAAAAAGAGAATGAAGCCCTAGCCGGTTTGGCTTAGTGGATAGAGTATCGACCTGTGGACTGAAGGGTCCTGGGTTCGATTCCGGTCAAGGGCACATGCCCGGGTTGTGGGCTTGATCCCCAATGTTGGGCGTGCAGGAGGCAGCAAATCAATGGTTCTCTCTCATCATTGATGTTTCTATCTCTCCCTTCCTCTCTGAAATCAATTAAAATATATATATATTTAAAAAAAGAGAATGAAGTAGATATATATTGCTGATATAGAAAAATATTCTGAGATATAGTAAGTGAAAAGGGAAAGTGGCAGAGAAATATCCCATCTTACTCTGCATACATATATAGGGGCGGTATGGCTCAGTTGGTTGGTTGAGCATCATCCCATGCACTGAAAGGTCACTGGTCCCATTCCCAGTCAGAGCACATACTCAGGTTGTGGGTTTGGAGCCCGGGTCAGGGTGCATGTATGAGGCAGCCAATCGATGTTTCTCTGTATTTCTCTCTCTCTCTCTTCTTCTCTTTCTAAAATCAATAATAACATTTTTTTAAAAAAGAATAGATGTGTATGGAACAGAGTAGGAAAGGCACATTGATGTTTCAGATCCCACAACGTAATTAACCTTTGGGAACCTATCACTTGTTCGTTTTGTCATCCTATCTAATAAAAGGGTAATATGCAAATTGACCGGACAGTGGAACGACTGGTTGCTATGTTGCACACTGACCACCAGGGGGCAGACGCTCAATGCAGGAGCTGTCCCCTGGTGGTCAGTACACTCCCACAGGAGGAACGCTGCTCAGCACAAGCCGGGCTGGCAGCTGACGAGTGCAGCGGCCCGACTCCGTGGCAGCACTAAGGATGTCCGACTGGGGCTTAAGCCCACTCCAGCGGGCCTAAGCCATCAGTCAGACATCCCTCGAGGGCTCCCGGACTGCAAAAGGGTGCAGGCTGGGCTGAGGGACACCGCCCCCAGCAGTGCACGAATGTCGTGCACCGGGTCTCTAGTAGTAAAAGAATAGCCCACCTTGGCTGGTATTGCTTGGTGGTGTGAGCATCGACCCGTGGACCAGGAGGTCACAGTTCGATTCCTGGACAGGGCTCATGTCCCGGTTGTGGGTTCGATTGCCAGTAGGGGGCTTGCAGGAGGCCTCCAATCAATGATTCTCTCTCATCATTGATGTTTCTATCTCTCTCTCCCTCTCCCTTCCTCTCTGAAATCAATAAAAATACATTAACAAAATAATAATAGCCTGGATAGGGCCACACCTAAGTCTCAGCAACCAGGAAACTGAGGCCAGGGAATGGTGTGCTGGTCAGAGCCACCTTGAGGCCCAGGATAGAAAGGCCATCTGGGCCCACACTCATGCAGATGAGGTGCCCCCGAGCTTGCAGTGCCCACCTTGCCCAGATGCACCCCTGGCCCGGGCCATGGTGCAGGCCTGGTCCGTGGACAAGTCCCAGGACGACCTGAGGTGGCCCCAGGGCCCAGAGCTGACTGCCCGCTCCACCTGGAGCAGCTGCTCAGGCTCAGAGTTCTTTCCTGGAAACCGACAGACATGAGAATGATCCAGAATTAGAAAAGTTCCAAAAAGAGAAACTGCTCCTGAATGGACCTGATAACCTTGGGCAAAGATGAACTGCCCAGCTATGAAGATAAGGTTAAGATGTTTTGCGAGGTGCGCTTACCCGTGGGTGTAAGACTTGCTGCGTCTTGTGTGGAGGTGGCCAATTTGATGTAAGAGACAAAAGAGGAATAGTGGGTCCGGATCTCTGTGGGGGAAGGAGACATGGTAACTTCCTGCAAGGATGCATCACTGCTTCACACGGGAGGAAAGAACAAGGTGACAGCCATGTGGCTGTTTGTGGGAGAACCAGTGTGGTGCACATACACTGAGTGGCCAGATGATGATGATCTCTGAACGCAGAATAATCTGGCCACTCAGTGCATATCCTATATGATAAAAGGCTAATATGCAAATTGTCCCCTCGACCAGGAGTTTGACCAGCAGGCAGGCCGGCCAACCGCCCATGTCCCCTCCCCCTGGCTAGGCTGGCTGGACCCCACCCATGCACGAATTCATGCACCGGACCTCTAATATATATACAAATATATACACACACACACACACACACACACACACACACACACATACATATATACACACAGACATACACACACACTGAGTGGCCAGATTGTTATGCATTCAGAGATCATAATAATCTGGCCACTCGGTATAGTCAGCCAGCTATTTCCACAAGGGCAGTGCGTGAAATGTTTGGCACAGAGAGAGAGCATAGCTGTGCTCCCAGGAGCTGACACACTCCTTTTGTTAATCCTCACCGAGGACATTTTTCCATTTCTTTTAGAGAGAGTGGGAGAGAGAGAGTGAGAGGCAGAGAAACTTTGATGTGAGAGAAACACATTGATTGGTTGCCTCCTGCATACGCCCTGACCAGGGCCCAGGCCGGGGAGGAGCCTGAAACCAAGATACGTGCCCTGGACCAGAATCGAACCTGGGACCCTTTGGTCCGTAGGCCGATGCTCTATCCACTGAGCTAAACCAGCTTAGGGCCAGCTGCCACACTCTTGTAATGATCCTAAACTTGATAAATGAGCAGAAAACCAATCAATTTTCTCTTTGCTTTTTAAAAAAATATATTTTTAAATTGATTTCAGAGAGGAAGGGAGAGGGAGAGAGAGGTAGAAACACCAATGATGAGAGAGAATCACTCATTGGTTAACTCCTGCATGCTCCCCACTGGGGATCAAGCCTGCAACCCCAGCATGTGCCCCTGACAGGAATAGAACCTGGGACCTTTCAGTTCTCAGGCCGATGCTCTATCCACTGAGCCAAACCGGCCAGGGCTCTCTTTGCTTTTATAATGTAGGCTTGAAGCTAGGTTTCTTTTCTTTGCAAGATTTTAAAAATGAGAATACTTGCATTTATTTTATATATTCCTCACTCGAGGATATGTTTCTTGATTTTAGAGAGAGGGGAAGAGAAAGAAACATCGATTTGTTGTTCCACCTGTTCATGCATTCATTGGTCGATGTATATGCCCTGTCTGGGATCCAACCTGCAACCTTGGTGTATCAGGATGATGCTCTAACCAGCTGAGCTACCTGGCCAGGGCCCCTTTTTAGTTTTGTATTGGAGCAATTAAGATGTCTCTAATCTCTCTCACACCCTTTAGTGATTTGGGAATTATACTTTCTTTTTTTTTTTTTTTTTATTTTGAGAGTACATTTATTAAAGCTGGGGACAGTGGAACAAGGAAGGGCTTAGGATCGAAGAGGCTACAGGAGAGAGCCTAGGCGGGGCTGCTTTGGCTCACTGAGAAGTCAGAGAAAAGGGGGCCAAGGTTTGGGGGTTAGCCCATTGCTTAGAGTTTAGAGTTTAGGGGACCCTTAGAGTTTAGGGGATGCACGCCTGAGAGGAAAGAAGAGGGAGAAGGGAAAGGCAGGGGCCTGTTCCTGGGAGAGGGGGTGAGCTGGAAATTATCCATTCTATTTCTGCTTGTTTAGAAATGACACTCTCAGCTTGACTTTACAAAGTTAAAAGCTCTTAAAAATATGAGAAACTTTGCCCTGGCTGGTATGGCTCGGTGGATAGAGCGTCAGCCCGCGGACTGAGGAGTCCTGGGTTCGATTCTGGTCAAGCGCACATGCCCAGGTTGTGGGTTCAATCCCCAGTGGAGGGCGTGCAGGAGGCAGCCGATCCATGATTCTCTCGCATCATTGCTGTTTCTATCTCTTATCTCCCCTCTCCCTTTCTCTCTGAAATCAATAAAAATATATTTTAAAATCCTATATAATAAAAGTGTAGTAGCAAATTGTCCTCTTGTCCGGGAGTTCAACCAGGGGGCGGGGCCGGCTGGTTGAAGGGAGGGAGTATCTAGCCAGCAGCCAGTAGGAACCCTACAAGTGCACGAATTTCGTGCACTGGGCCTCTAGTGTGTGTGTGTGTGTGTGTGTGTGTGTGTGTGTGTGTGTGTGTGTCCTACCTAATAATAGAGTAATATGCAAATTGACCGTACCTTCGCTATGACCACGATTTGCCAGGAGGCGCGGGGGGGCGGGACTCGGGGTGGCCGGGGTGGCCGATTGGGCCGGCGGGACGCTGAGCCATGGCTGTGCTGCGGCACAGAAGGGGCCTCTGGGGCAGCGAGCCCACATCCCGCCGCCGACCATCAAAAGCGGGGAACTGGGTGTCCGCTCCGGCACCAGCGGACAGACACCCAGCTCCCCCGTGATCGAAAGCGAAAGCGGGGAGCTGGGTGTCCGCTCTGGCACCAGCGGACCCCCTGCCATCAAAAGCGGGGAGCAGGCTGCCAGCAGTGTCCGCGGAGCGTGCTAGGCTTTGCGGGGCAGTGGATATGGCCTGGATGGCAGGGTAGGCCTAGGGGACCCTACACGTGCATGATTTAATCGTGCACTGGGCCTCTAGTATATATATATATGAAACTTAGCTGACTTCTCTCCGATTTCTTCTCTCCGAGCTTTCATGTTATCATTCCACAGTGATTTAGGTCCCCTGGGTTTTCTGAGGCCCTTCACTTGTTTATCAAGTAGATTTATCAAGATGTTCACCCTCGCCCTTGCTTAGCTCAGCATCGTGTCTCGCATTCCCCTCCCGCCGCCTCCTGGGTGCAACTTCCTAATAACTGCAGGGCATCGCCTAACGGGTCTTCCACCAAAGGACTGAGGAATCAAGTTCCTCCTTCTCAGATTGCTCAATTTTACCTTCACTTTTTTTTTTAACCTTTTAGTGAACTATAATACACACATACACACACACACAAACACACAAATACATTCCCTGCCCCCCCTCCCCCATTCTCCTCTGGTAATCACCATACTGTTGTCTGCCTATGAGTTTGCTTGTTTGTTTTTTCTGCTTAATCCCGACACCTTTTTTTTACCTGGAAATGATGACTTTTGAGTCTTTTTTTAAAAAATATATTTTATTGATTTTTACAGACAGGAAGGGAGAGGGATAGAAAGTTAGAAACATCGATTATAGAGAAACATCGATCAGCTGCCTCCTGCACACCCCCTACTGGGGATGTGCCCACAACCAAGGCACATGCCCTTGACTGGAATCGAACCTGGGACCCTTCAGTCCGCAGGCCGACGCTCTATCCACTGAGCCAAACCAGCTAGAGCGACTTTTGAGTCTTTTAATAAAATGCATTTAATTGTAAGTTTATATAATTTTTTGTGGGGTTTTGTCTTTTTTAAATTATAATAACGGCTGTGTCTAACAGCTGGCTTGCAAAATTCCTGACAGTGTAACAACAATTGGCTCCATGAGCCCGGACAAGCCGCTGAATTAGCCTCCCGGTCCTCCCCCAGAGCCCGTCCCGACGCACAAACGGCCTTCGTGTTTGGTTTGGGGCCCGGCCACGGGACAGGTGCTCAGGACGGGTTCAGTGTCCTTCGTAAGGACCGGCGCTTGTTCCCCTGGTAACTGTGTCCCCTCCCCCTGGACACAGCCCAAAAGGTGACCTTTCCCCTCCCTGGCTCTCCGCTGTGTTCATGCCGAGCCGCCGGCACCTGCCCCCACTTCAGGGCAGACTATGTCAGGAATGCCCAGGACGTGCACCCGCGGCAGCCAGCGCCGGGCCACGTCAGGTGCTCCCAAGGGCATCCATGTGGCCAGAGGAGAGCGGCCGCCGCCGGGGAGGAGCGGCCTGCTGCTGGGCTCTCAGCCCCAGGACCTCTGTGGTCTCGGGTTAGGAGGGACCCCACGGTCCTCTGCCCTCACATGTTTCAGACCGGGATCCAAATGACCGCTCCTCCGTGTAACCTCACTTCTCCCCATTGCTGCTCTACCCTTGCAAACAGGGACAGTCATAATGTTGAGGGTGACATGCACGAGGTACTTGCTCTAGAATTAACCCGCTTCAGTGTCATAACAGCCCTGTGAAGTATCTACTATTCTTTTTTCCTTTTTTGAGAGAGAGAGAGAGAGAAACATTGATTTATTGTTCTACTTAGTTATGCATTGGTTGATTCTTGTATGTGTTCTGACCAGGGATCAAACCCACAACCTTGGTGTAGCAAGACCATGCTCTAACCAACTGAGCTACCTGGCCAGGGCAAAGTAGGTACTATTCTTTTTTTATTTTTTTTTTGATTTTTTACAGAGAGGAAGGGAGAGGGAGAGAGAGCTAGAAACATCGATGAGAGAGAAACATCGATCAGCTGCCTCTTGCACACCCCCTACTGGGGATGTGCCCGCAACCAAGGTACATGCCCTTGACCAGAATCGAACCTGGGACCCTTGAGTCCGCAGGCTGATGCTCCATCCACTGAGCCAAACCGGTTTCGGCAGGTACTATTCTTTTTTTTTTTTTTTTTTAATGTTTTTATTGATTTGAGAGAGAGAGGAAGTGAGAGGAGAGAGATAGAAACTTCGATGAGAGAGAAGCATCCATCGGCTGCCTCCTGCATGCTCCCTACTGGAGCTCAAGCCCCCAACCTGGGCATGTACCCTGACCGGGAGGGAGTCCAAACTGGTGACCTCTGGGTTCCTGGGTCAACACTTAACCACTGAGCCACACCCAGCTGGTCTTTTTTTTTAAATATATTTTATTGATTTTTTTTACAGAGAGGAAGGGAGAGGGATAGAGAGTTAGAAACATCGATGAGAGAGACATCGATCAGCTGCCTCCTGCACACCCCCTACTGGGGATGTGCCCGCAACCACGGTACATGCCCTTGACCGGAATCGAACCCGGGACCCTTCAGTCTGCATGCTGACGCTCTATCCACTGAGCCAAACTGGTTTCGGCTGATTTTTTTATTTAGGGGAGAGAGAGAGAGACCCACAACCTTTTGGTGTACAAAATGACACTCCAACAACCTGAGACCTGAGCCACCTGGCCAGGGTGGGTTTTAGTAGGGTTTTTTGTCTTGTTTTGTTTTTGTAAGCTGGGAATACCCTTAGCAAATTGATATGCTGAGGATAGGGAGCTGGCAGAGGTGAGGCTGAAGGTGCCAGTGAGAGAGGAGGGTGATGGAGGGAGGGAGCTGGCTGAGCCCACACGCTGAGGGGTCCAAGCTGCAGACTGAGAACACTCACCCCGTCTCCGGGGGCTGAGACGGTCACAGCCTGGTGGCCTCTGTGGCCTCTGATAAGTCGGGGGCGGAGAGTGGCCGGGATGGAGTAGCTTGGTGGAGTTTGTAACACCCAGCTTGGGAGAACAGGACAAGGAGGTTGCCAAGCCAGCAGCTGAAGAAGGAAGTAATACAAGGGAGTGGGACCGTCCCCTCCGGTGTCATTGCCCCAGAAGCCAAATCCTTAGATGTCTTTGTGGACGCTCGTTATACCTTTAGCCATTAAGCTCACTCATCCATCTCCTTTCTTTATTGCTTTTGCCACCAGGAGGGGACACTTACTCCAGTTTCAAAGGACAGCTCCCCACGGCCCCCCCCAATAAAAGCTACATGGAGGTGACTAGATTTCTTCCCAGCCTGGAAGGTTCCACGGAGATGTCAGCTGCCTGCAACCTGGGAAAGGGCTCTCAGCAGACACGGCGTCGGCCAGCCCCCCGGTCTCGGACTTCCAGAGCCAGGTCAGCGCTTTTCCTGCTGTGTCACGGGCTGCACCACAAGGTGCCGTGGTCTCCTAAGGCCTCCCCTTACTTGGTCAAACAGAAAATACAGCCTTGGCATTGGCCTCCCTGGACTCGGCCCGGTTGTAGGAATTCGTTGCAAGCATTGGCCCTCTGCCTTGGAACCTGATTTAGCGCTTCAATAATTTAGACCCGAGTCTCCCGAGGAGGCAAGCAGGTTTCCGCTCTGACCTCTGGTAGTGGTGACGCAGGAGCCGCTTAGAAAGAGTTCTGTGGCCCTAACCGGTTTGGCTCAGTGGATGGAGCGCCGGCCTGCGGGCTGAAGGGTCCCTGCTTCGATTCTGGTCGGGGGCATGTACCTTGGTTGCGGGCACATCCCCAGTGGGAGGTGTGTAGGAGGCAACTAATCAATGTTTCTCTCTCATCGATGTTTCTGGCTCTCTATCCCTCTCTTCCTCTCTGTGGGAAATCAATAGAATATATTTAGGGAAAAAAAAAAAAAAGAAAGAAAGAATTCTGTGACCACTTAGCCAGGCCTGTCAAGGGCAAGGCAGTGCGAGAGTTAACCCTCGGTGCTCAATACTTGCCCAAGCTGGTCAGGCCTAAGGTAGGTGCTAGGCATAAGGACGAGCTTTGCAGAAAAGCTGGGAAAGGGAAGAAAAAAAACCTTGGGTTTTTCGGTTTCTTCACCGAGTAGTTTCTTTTTATTAAGATATTTATTTATTTACTTTAATATATATTTTTATTGATTTCAGAGAGGAAGGGAGAGAGAGAGAGATAGAAACACCAGTGATGAGAGAGAATCATGGATTGGCTGCCTCCTGCACGCCCCCTGCTGGGGATCGAGCCTGCAACCCGGGCAGGTGCCCTGACCTGGAATCGAACCGTGACCTCCTGGTTCATAGGTCGACACTCAACTACTGAGCCACGCTGGCCAGGCTAATGTTTATTGATTGATTTTAGAGAGATAGAAAGAGAGAGAGAGAAACATTAATTTGTTGTTCCACATATTCATGCATTCACTGGTTGATTCCTTTTTTTCTTTTTTTTTTTAAATAATCCTCACCCAAGGATATGTGTGTGTGTGTTCTTAACTGATTTCAGAGAGAGAGGCAGGGAGGGGGGTAGAGAGACAGAGGGGGGAGGGGGAGATATTGATTGACTGCCTCTTATTTGTGCCCCTACCGGGAATTGAACCCGAAACCCAGGCATGTGCCCTGACTGGGAATCGAACCCTTGACCTTTGGTGTCTGGGTTGATGTTCTAATCAACTGAGTCACACTGGTCAGGGCTCACTGGTGGATTCTTGTATGTGCCCTGCCTAGGGATCAAACCCAAAACTTGGGTGTATCGGGAGGACATTCTAACCAACTGAGCTACCTGGCCAGGTCCCTCAGTGAGTAGTTTTAAGTGCCACAGCTGTTGACTGGGAATGTTTATGTCTCTTTGGGGAAATCAAGGCAGAGAGAATGCAGAAGGGAGAAGGACAAATAGCGGCTCTCAGGGTCCGTACATCCCCCGCCCCCCCACCCCCGTGTTGAATTCAGGGCACAGCGAGCAGAGCAGTTACCAAGATTTCTGGGCAAGGCTGCCTCTTGGCGCCCAGACCTGAAGAGACGGGGAGGCCAGGGGCCTGTCAAAATAGCCTGGTGGGAGGAATGCTGAGTCTTCCTGCCAGAGGCGGGCACAGGCCGTACCAGATGCAGCCTGGTCCTGTGCTCTGGGTACAAATGGATTGAGATTCTGTGGGGCCTGAAGCTCACACAGTTGGGTTGGCCAGGCAGGGGGTTTCATTTAAAGAAAAGAACACAGAATTAGGTTCTGAGCCTTGGAAGGCGCCCATGCCAGGAACGGGCCCTGAGGCCTCAGAAAGGGATCTGTGCGGAGAAGAAAATAAAATGGCCCGAAGATGGATAGAGCATCAAGGACAGGGGAAGCTACTCCAGATCGGAATAGTCCGGGGAGGTTGACTTCTGAGCTGCCAACCAAATGGCAAGGAGCTGGCCGAGGGGACATCTGCGTGAAGAGCTTTCTGAGCAGAAGGAGCAGCACGTGCAAAGGGCCTGAGGCAGAGACAGGCTTGAGGCCAGACGCCGGAGAAGATCCGTGTGCCTGGAGTGCGGTGAGCCAGGGCAGAGGGAGACGGGCTGGGCTCAGAGGAGCAGGCAAGGCTGGTTCCCATGGGTCTTGGAGGCCGGGCAAGGGCGCCATTATTCCGGGATTTGTAGGAAACCATCACAGGCTTTTCAGTGAGGCTCGCTGTGAAAGGGGCAACAGAGTGGTGTGTGGAGAATGGCTCGCACACAATTCCAAAAAGAGGGGGGCAAGTGGAGGCAGTTTGGGGAGAAAGGGTGTTGGCAGGACCTGGTCCTTGCAAGTCTGACAGTCAGGGGACAGTCATGAACAGAGGGTGGCTCCTCCCAACTCCCATGGAGGCCCCCTATGCTAGGCCTCCCCGTTACTCACGCCCGCCCCCCAGAGCACTTTGAGAACAAAAGGGCTCCTGCCTACCCATGCCGCTGGGGTTTGTGGGTATGGGCTGCGTCGGAGGTCCTGGGTCGGTGTCAGGGGCCCTTAGCAACTCCAGGGGTCCAGAGGTGAGCGCCCCTTTCCAGACTGTCTGATGGCCACGTTTGGGTGGAAAGGAAGGTGAGCCCTCTGAGCGCCCTGCCACCCATCCTCAGGCTCAGCTGTGTGGCCCTGGGCCTCCAGCAGACAGTGAGCTTACGGGAGCCTCTATGGTGCTCCGACCCAAGCCGGAAGCAAGGGGCACGGGGTCGGGGTGGGGGTGGACAAGGAAGGAGGGACAGCATTGCTGGGGTGCCCAGTGACCGGGTCTGCCTGTGGAGAGGGGGGAAAGTGGTTGAGAGGGCCTTCAAGCCAGGGAGGGGGGCCTGCGGAGGACAAGCAGCAGGCGTGGATGGACTGCACTCAGGAGCCCGGCCTCTCCCCCAGGCCCCCCAGGTGAACCCACAAGGACGAAGTGCCTCCCTGGACAAGGACAAGACCCCAATCGGCATGGTAGCCCCAGTTCACTTCCGTGCTTGGACCTCGGGTGCGGGAAGATCACGCAGTGAAGCGCTGGGTCAACGGGGGTGCCTGCTGGCGGGTGCAGGAAATGTGGGTTCCAGCACTGAGTCTGAGACTCTAACAAAGGGCCTTGGGCCAGGTCAGAGTGATTCTCAGGGGGCTGGCGGGGGGGGGGGGGGGGGCGCGGACGGATAGGAGGAGAGTGTTTGCTCACTGTTCAGGTAATGAGAGAGAGAAAGAGAGGAGTAACACCCTGTAGAAGGGAAGGGAGAAAACCACTGTGATATTTTGGACTTCCCGGCCCCCTGGTTCCAGGGACCGAGCAAACATGCTTAAAAGGGAACAATAGTTGGGAGGAGCAGAGGATTCCCAGGAAAAAATAATAAAAAAGTTGACCAACCATCAGACAAAGAAACAATGGACAAGGACTGGAAGCAGCCCTGTGGCCTGCGTGCCATTATCCCAGGGACGTGGCTATCCACAGTGAGGCCCTGCCCCCAGCCAGTTGGAGAGGAAGGCAAACAAAGCTATCCTGGGAGAGGGATGAGGGTGACAGTGGTGTTAAACCATCCATGGGCGGAGACCAAAGCCTGGGAAATGGTTGGGATCAGCCAGACTATCGAAGGTGACTTGGTGGGGCCCCAGGATGACAGGAGGATAAGCAGGTAAAGGAGAGAGTTCCTGGTCAGGAGAAAGCTCTTCTTAAGATGAGACACGGCAAGGCCAGGTAGCTCAGTTGGTTAGAGCCGTGGTCGGCAAACTGCGGCTCGCGAGCCACATGCGGGCTCTTTGGCCCCTTGAGCGTGGCTCTTCCACAAAATACCACGTGCGGGCGCGCACCGTACAGTGCGATTGAAACTTCGTGGCCCATGCGCAGAAGTCGGTTTTCGGCTCTCCAAAGAAATTTCAATCGTTGTACTGTTGATATTTGGCTCTGTTGACTAATGAGTTTGCCCACCACTGGGTTAGCGTGTCGTCCCAATACGCCAAGGTTTCGAGTTTGATCTCCAAGAATCAACCAATGAATGCATAAATAAGTGGAACAACAAGTCAGCGTTCCTCTCTCTCTCTCACTCTCTCTCTCTCTCTCTCTCTCTCTCTCTCTCTGTCCTCTTCCCCTCTCTCTATAAAAAAAAATAATTAAACCTGGCCAGCATAGATCAGTGGTTGAGCGTCGACCTATGAACCAAGAGAGCACATGCCTGGGTTGTGGGCTCGATCGCTGGTTGGGGGCATGCAGGAGGCAGCTGATCAGTGATTCTCTCTCATCATTGATGTTTGTATCTATCTCTCCCTCTCCCTTCCTCTCTGAAATCAATAAAAAAATACCCTACCTAATAATAGACAAATATGCAAATTGACCGTACCTTCGCTATGCCCGTGATTGGCCAGGAGGCGCGGGGGGGCGGGACTCAGGGTGGCCGGGGTGGCTGATTGGGCCGGCGGGACGCTGAGCTCGCGTCACCAGCGGTGGCTCGAGCTCAGTGTCTGCACCATGGCTGTGCTGCGGCACAGAAGGGGCCTCTGGGGCAGCGAGCTCACGTCCCACCGGGGACCATCAAAAGCGGGGGAGCTGGGTGCCTGTCCGCTCAGGCACCAGGCCTTTCAGAAGCCTTCGCCGCCGCCGGAGCCTTCTGAAAGGCCTGGTGCACCAGCGGACAGGCACCCAGCTCCCCCGTGATCGAAAGCGAAAGTGTGTAGGGGACCCTACACATGCATGATTCAATCATGCACTGGGCCTCTAGTATATATATATATATTTATATATATATATATATATATATATATATTTTTTTTATTTTTTTAAATCAATTAAAAAAAAAAAAAAGATGGGATAGAGCAGTCAGTCAACAAAGAGCCAGAAGGTGGCAGTGTCTACCCAGGGAGGGGCACTACCGAGGAAGTGTCCTTTACCCTCCACAGCTAGTCACCAGACGGGGCAGCCCCATTGGCCCTCACCATGCGCCACGCCTGCCAGGCCTCTCTCCCATGGCCTGGTCCCCGGCTTGGTGGGCCCATGACAGAGTGCCTCGTCGGTGACCTGTATGACAGCTGGAGAGACCCTGGCCTCTGAGATCTAAATAGAATCCTCTCCCACTCCCATCTCACAGGCAGTGGGACCTCCATCCTCCTCACTGTTTCCAGGGTTCAAGAGGGCTTATTAGCCGAAACCGGTTTGGCTCAGTGGATAGAGTATCGGCCTGGGGACTCAAGGGTCCCGGGTTCGATTCCAGTCAAGGGCATGTACCTTGGTTGCGGGCACATCCTCAGTGGGGGGTGTGCAGGAGGCAGCTGATCTATGTTTCTCTCTCATCGATGTTTCTACTCTCTATCCCTCTCTCTTCCTCTCTGTAAAAAATCAATTAAAATAAATTAAAAAAAAAAAGAGGGCTTATTAACTGGCCGGCGTGGCTCAGTGGTTGAGCGTCAACCTATAAACCAGGAGGTCACGGTTCGATTCCCGGTCAGGTACATGCCTGGGTTGCGGGCTCGATCCCCAGTGTGGGGCGTGCAGGAGGCAGCCGATCAATGATTCCCTTTCATCATTGATGTTTCTCTCTCTCTCCCTCTCCCTTCCTTTTTGAAATCAATAAATATATATTAAAAAATAAATAAAGAGGGCTTGTTACCTAGTCCCCCGGCCGAGTGCTGTGCTGCTGACCTCCTAGCCCCTGCCTCTCACTGCCTGGTCCGTCTCTTCCCTCTGCCATGCGCCTTACTGAAAGTCAGTCTCTTAGCCAGGACTTCTCCTTGCAGAAGATACAGCTTGGGGAAACAAACAGTTTAGAATGGAATATTATTGGTCCTGGTCTTTGAAAGTCCTATGGAGCCCGGCCGGTGTGGCTCAGTGGATAGAGGTCAGCCTGCAGACTGAAGGGTCCCAGGTTCGATTCCGGTCAAGTTGCAGGCTTGATCCCCAGTGTGAGGCCTGCGGGTGGCAGCCAATCAATGATTCTCTCTCGTCATTGATGTTTCTCTCTCTCTCTCTCTCTCTCTCTCTCTCTCTCTCTCCCCCTTCCCCTTCCTCTCTGAAACCAATAAAAATATATTTTAAAATAAATAAATAAAAGTCCATGGAGTCAAAACCCCAATGACTTTTTTTTCAGAGAGAGAAAAATCCGCCCTAACCGGTTTGGCTCAGTGGATAGAGCGTCGGCCTGCAGACTCAGGGGTCCCAGGTTCGGTTCCGGTCAAGGGCATGTACTTTGATTGCGGGCGCATACCCAGTGGGGAGTGTGCAGGAGGCAGCTGATCCATGTTTCTGACTCTCTATCCCTCTCCCTTCCTCTCTGTAAAAAAATCAATAAAATAAATTTAAAAAGAAAAAGAGAAAAATCCATCCTACAATTCATATGGAATCTCAAGGGATTTTGCATGGCCAAAACAGTCTTGAAAAAGAAAGCCGAAGTTGGAAACCGCACACTTCGTACAAAGCTTACAGTAATTAAAGCAATGCGTTACTGCCGTAGAGAGAGACACGTAACCCAGGCGGGTGTGGCTCAGTTGGTTGGGTGTCAATTCTGGTCAGGGCACAGGCCCGGGCTCTGGGCTGGATCCCCAGTAGAGGGCGTGCAGGAGGCAACCAATTGCTGGTTCTCTCTCATCAATGTTTCTCTCTCCCTCTCCCCTCCTCTCCCTCGCTAAAATAAATAAAAACGTGAAAGAAGCCAAAACCGGTTTGGCTCAGTGGATAGAGCGTCGGCCTGTGGACTGAAAGGTCCCAGGTTCGATTCCGGTCAAGGGCATGTACCTTGGTTGCGGGCACATCCCCAGTAGGGGTTGTGCAAGAGGCAGCTGATCGATGTTTCTCTCTCATCGATGTTTCTAACTCTCTATCCCTCTCTCTTCCTCTCTGTAAAAAATCAATAAAATATATTTTAAAAAAAACGTGAAAGAAAGAAAGAGAAAAGAAAGAAAAGAAAAGAAAAGAAAGGAAAGAAAAGAAGTCCTAGCCCGTTTGGCCCAGTGTATAGAGCATCAGCCTGTGGACTGAAGGGTCCCGGGTTTGATTCCGGTCAAGGGCATGTACCTCGGTTGCAGGCTCGATCCCTGTCTGGTGTGGGAGGCAACCAGGCGATGTTTCTCTCTGTCTTTCCCCTTCCCTTCCACTCCAAAAAGCAATGGAAAAATATCCTCGGGTGAAGATTAACAAAACAAAAAACCCCAAGAAAAGTAAAATAGCAAAGGTTGGTGAGGATGTGGAGAAGCTGGAACTCTTGGCGCATTGTTGGTGAGGGCGTAAATGGTCCATACGCTGTGGGAGACTGTGTGGCTGCAGCATAGATAATGCCAAGGGAAGTGAGCCAGGCTCCAGAGGACCAATACTGCCTGATTCTGCTTCTGCGAGGCGCCTGGAGGAATCAGATTCAGAGACAGGAAGTAGAATGGTGGTTGCCAGGGGGCGGGGAGAATGGAGAGTTGGTCTTTAATGGGGCAAGAGCTCCTGTGTGGGAAGGTGGAATAGCTCTGGAGGTGGGCGGCGGTGATGGCTGCACAGCAATGTGAATGTGCTGATTGCCGCTGAACTGCGCACCTAGAAATGGTTAAGAGGGTCATCGGTGCCCTCGCCAGTTTGGCTCAGTGGCTAGAGCGTCAGCCTGCAGACTGAAGGGTCCTGGGTTTGATTCCAGTCAAGGGCACATGCCGGGATGCAGGCTCCATCCCCAGTAGGGGGTGTGCAGGAGGCAGCTGATCAGTTATTCATTCATTCAAAAACATACTGTATACACACATACATATTGTCAATTTTACAAAGCTATATGGCCATGTGAGCCCATTGCTAGGGCCCTTGGAGAGCCACGGAGCAGCCAGTGCAAGGAGATTCCCTGGATCTTAAAGCTTCATTGGCTTTACAGTGGATCACCTCTGCTCTGATGCTGGGACAAAGTCCAGGGTCGATTGTGGGAATCGACCTGTATTCTCTCTTTTTGGGGGGTCCGTCCCTTTCTCCAAATCCCTGTTAACAAACCCTGCTAAGGGGTTTATTTCCTCGCGGTTAACCACCTCCCTTCAGCGATGTCCCTGGCACCTCCGCTTCCTCAACCAAAGTGGCTGATGGAGATATTTTCTTTTCGGATGAAACTGTTCTCACCCTGCGGGCTGTGCCCAGGATGGCCATCTGGTGTGCGCATTGCTCTCCCGAGAGGCCAGCCGTCCAAGTCTGCAGCGGAGCCTCCGCGCTCTGCTCCACCAGCTGCCAGGCTGCGGGTGGGCCCGGGAGCCCCGGGAGTGGATCTGTTTTTTGGGGGGGTGGGGGGGGAAGGCCCCTTTGGGCAACCCCTTGGCAGCCGGCCAACAGCCCCTGCTGGCAACGCTCCATCTGTCTGAGCATCACAGACCAGGCCTCGGATGTGCGGGGTCTGGGGAGGAAGCAGATCGATGATGGGCAAGAGTGATGTGTGTGTGTGTGTGTGTGTGTGTGTGTGTGTGTGTGTGTGTGTGTAGATGCCCCTGGAGAGGTCCCGGGGGGAGGAGGGGATGAAAGATGAAAGGAAAGACCAAAAGCCCTTACGGTGGGTGGATAGGACAGGCTGGGCAGGGAATCAGAGAATGTGTTCCAGGCACAGGATCTCCAAAGCGGGGGCAGAGGGCACGGCGAGAGTCCTCAGAACAAAAGCTGCCACTTGTAAAGCGCTAACCATGTGCCAGGCACTGAACAGTGACAGTAGCCACAAGGGTGATCGCTCCGTGCCAGGCGCCGTTTCAAGCCAGCACTGTCTGATAGACCCACGGTGATGCAATGCAAACCACGGGGCCACTGTACACATTCTACTAGCTACGTGTTATTTTCTTTTCTTGTTAATCCTCGCCCAAGGATATTTTCCCATTGATGTTTAGAGACTGGAAAAGAGTGGGAGCCCAAACTGGTGTGGCTCAGTGGTTGAGCATCGACCTATGAACCCGGTCACGATGCGATTTCCGGTCAAGGGTACATGCTCCTCGGGTTGTGGGCTCAATCCCTACTGTGGGGCGTGCAGGAGGCAGCCGATCAATGATTCTCTCTCATCATTGATGTTTCTGTTTCTCTCTCTCTCCCCCCCTTCCTCTCTGAAATCAATAAAAAATAAAAGTAAAATTAAAAAATTTTAGAAAAAAAGGAGAGGAAGAGATCAAGAGGGGGAAACATCAATGTGAGAGAGACACATCAATTGGTTGCCTCTTGCATGCGCCCCGACCGGGGCCTGGGATCAAGCTTGCAACCAAGGTACATGCCCTTGACCTGAATCAAACCCAGGACCCTTCAGTCCGCAGGCCGATGCTCTATCCACTGAGCCACACCGGTTGGGCTATTTTATTTTTAAAAAGGAAAGAAGGATAGCCAAGGGGATGGAAAGGACTGCATAGGGAATATAGTCAGCAATATTGTAATAGCTATATATGGTGTCAGGCAGGTACAAGATGTATTGAGGTGATCACTTCGTAAGTTATATCAATGTCTAATCACAGGGCTGTACACCTGAAACTAATACAATATTGTGCATCAACTGTAACTAAAAAATAAAAATTATTTATTTTTAAATTTTATTGATTTCAGAGAGGAAGAGAGAGGGAGAAAAAGAATCCGAAAGAATCATTCATCGGCTGCCTCCTGCATACCCCCCTACTGGGGATCAAGCCGCAACCCGGGCATGTGCCCTGACCAGGAATCGAACCCAGGACCCTTCAGTCTGCAGGCCAATGCTCTATCCACTGAACCAAACCGGCTAGAGCTAAAAAAATTTTTTTTAAATGAAATAGGCCCAACTGGTGTGGCTCAGTGGTAAAAATAAAAATTATTTTTTAAAATGAGCATTTCAGATGTTCAGCAGGTGTGTGCAGCTGGTGGCTACTCTACTGGACAGAGTAGTTTAGATACATTCATTCAAACGTATCGCTTTGGCTACATTCATTCATTGAGTCCCCATCACCATGCTTTTGTGACCCTCATATTACAGATGAGAAATGTTAAACACAGGAAGAAAACAGCTGAGCCGGGATCTGAACCGCCAAGCTCAGGTAAGTGTGGGTCCAGAATCAGGTCTCCCAAACTGTCTCAAGACCCTATCTCCCTCCAAGTATAGTCATATTCTGAGGTACTGGGGGTTAGGATTTCCACTTGGGAATTTGGGGGGACGCAATTCAGCCCACAACACAGAGGTTACATTTTTGTGATTACCACAGCAACATAGGTCCCCCACAGAAAATTTGGAAACTTCAGAAATGAAGGCACTGAGGTTAGAATCTCTGCAGAAATTGCATTGATTGTTTTATCAAAGGGTCTACAAAGGTTAGCAGTAAGAGCTCAGATTTAGAAGAAAAATTTTAAAAATATTTTTTTATTAATTTCAGAAAGGAAGGGGGAGGGAGAGAGAGAGAAAAAACATCAGTGATGAGAGAGATTGGCTGCCTTCTGCTCACCCCTCACTGGGGATCGAGCCTACAACCCGGGCATGTACCCTTGACCAGAATCGAACTCAGGACCCTTCAGTCCACAGGCCAACACTTTATCAACTGAGCCAAACCGGGTAGGGCTAGAAGGAAATTTTTACCAGGTGTACTGATTAATAATGGTGGATTTTGTAATCAAAGAAAACACAATAATTTCAAGAGAAACATCAAAAGTGCTTTATTCAAAGTAATGTCCATCACTAGCTACACATTGCCTCCATCTTTCAGGTAATTTGTGGGTACCGTCCCAATAGAACTTTTATTGTTTTGAGGCAAACCATTCAGAGACCCAATTTTCCACTTCTTCGTATGTCTTGAAGTGCTGCTCAGAAAGTGCGTGTGCCATCGATCGGAACAAGTGGTCATCTGAAGGAGCAAGGTCTGGTGAATACGGCGGGTGGGTTCATGCTTCCCAGGCAAGAACTTTTAACGTGTCTTTAACTGGTTTTGAAGTGTGTGATGGTGCGTCATCATGAAGCAAAATTACTTTGCCGTGTCTTCTGGCCCATTCTGGTCGTTTCATGATCAAAGTGTGGTTCAAATTGATTATTTGTTGTCAGTAGCGATCAGTATTAACGGTTTTACCTGGTTTTAGAAGCTCATAATTCACCACACCTTCCTGATCCCACCAAACGCAGAGCATTGTCTTCTTTCCGAAGCGATTTGGCATTGCAGTTGATGTTGATGGTTGACCTGGATCAACCCATGATTTTGTGCATTTGGCATTCTCAAAATAAATCCACTTGTCATCATCGCCGGTCACAATTCGATGCAAAAAAAACTTTCTTTCGTGCCGTTGAAGCAACACTTTACTGATGACTTTTCGGTTTTCATTTGTCTTTCGTTCAGTTGATGAGGGCACCCATTTTTCTTCTTTTAAAATCTTTCCCATTGTTTGTAAATGATCAGAAATTGTTTGCTGAGCAACGTTTAGTCTTTCTGCAAGTTGTTTTTGAGTTTGACATGCATCTTCATCCAATAATGCTTGTAATCGCTGGTTTTCAAACTTTTTTGGTTGACCTGGACATTCTTTGTCTTTCACATCGAAATCATCACTTTTAAAGCATTTAAACCAGTGTTCACAAGTATCTTGAGATGGAGCATGTTCACCAGAAGCTGCCTGAAGTATACAATAACTTTTTCTTCAAAATAAGGTAATGAATTAAAACTTCCCACAAATACTCTTTTTTTTTGCCACGAAATTCGACATTTTTAAGCGTAAAAATATCTATGATGTGAACACCTTCAGCAAATTTGACATATGAAGTTTTGAAGCTTGCTGTCAATACAACAAAATAGCATACATATCAAATCGCATACATCTACACTAATAAAAGAGTAACATGCTAATTGACTGTACCTTCGCGATGCCCACCAGCCAATCAGGAGTGGGTATGCAAATTAACCCACCAAAGATGGCGGGTTAATTTGCATTCGCAGGCCCGAGTGGCTGGGGGCGGGACGCAGGTGTTCTGAACCACCCCAGCCGCTCCGGGCCTCTGGGCAGCATGGGAAGGCGGAAAGGTGGCTCTGGCCAGAGCGAAGGTAGTGCCGGCCGCCAGGGGAAGGAAGGCCCATTCTTGCACAAATCTTCGTGCATCAGGCCTCTAGTATCAACATATGTGTAACTCCATCTATTGAAAAAAATCCGCATTATTAACTGGTATACCTAGTAGAAGAAAGCACTCAAAGATGAACAAGTCGTAACACCTCCCAGAAGGCACTGCGATGTTAACTAAGCTGGGTTTAGGTCATGGGTCAGGGAGTTATTTTCCCTTATTCCATCTTCCTACTTAACTGGATTTTTCCACATTTTCTTTAATGAGCATATATTACCTGTTATAATGGGGGAAGCAGACCTAACTGTTACAGAACACAGCCATGGAGGACCACTGAAAGGAGCTTTTTGTTCGGTCAGAGAGAGATGATGATGAAAGACATAGCAGGCCTGTTGCTAGGAGCCGAGAGGGGGGACACAGGCGGAGGCCACAGAAGATGGGAACCTGAGGGCAATGGGGCGTTGCCGTTCAGACCTGACGGAGGAGACTGGCTGGCGAGTGAGCATCAGCAGGAAGGAGCTAGTACTTACCGGGTCCTGGGTGGGTTGGAGGGTTTGCCAGTGAGCGCCTGGCTCTGTGAAGTAGGGCCCCTGGGCCTGGACTAATTATATCCTGGCTGCTGAGGAGGGTGCTGAATCACTGCCAGCGGCCTTTGCAAAATTACAAATGGAAAATGAGAGGGAAGGTTGGAGAGGGTGAAAAGGCCATCCCTGCTTTGGAAAGAGAAGAAAGCAGAGAGACTTCCGGATGCTGGGCCAGAGGGCTGAGCGAGAGAAGAGGGGGGACGTGGGCGGCCCCAGAAAAGGAAGGGATGATGCCTGGGAACCAAAATGGGCTCCGCAGCCCAGCTCCGGGCCCACCTCGTGATCTTCGCAACACTGGTGTCTTTTTAATTTAAAAAATATATATTTTTATTGATTTCAGAGAGGAAAGGAGAGGGCGAGAGAGAAACATCAATAATGAGAGAGAATCATTGATGGGCTGCCTCCTGCACGCCCCCTACTGGGGATCGAGCCCGCAACCCGGGCATGGGCCCTTGACTGGAATCGAACCCAGAACCCTTCAGTCTGCAGGCCGACGCTCTATCCATTGAGCCAAACCAGCTAGGGTGACACGGGTTTCTTGTGGTCGCAACGAGGAAATATAGAGCAGGTACCAGTGCAAGTAGGTCGGAGGGCAGCCTGTTGAACTGTCATAGCCCCCAACTCAGGGGATTCATGCCAAGGGGCAGGCAGGCCTCCGGTTGACGCTGAAGGGCTCTGTCCTGGCCAACATTTTCCATCAATTGCTGGGGATCAGGGATACCCCCTGCCTTTGTGGAGTGTATAAGCGAGTGTAGTCTGTTCATGTATTTTATCCCCTTTATTGATTTTTTAGAGAGAAAGGAAAGGAGAGGGAGAGGGAGATAGAAACATCAATGATGAGAGAGAATCATGGATCAGCTGCCTCCTGCGTGCCCCACACTGGGGATCGAGCCCCACAATCGGGCGGTGTGCCCTTGACTGGGAATCGAACCGTGACCTCCTGGTTCATAGGTCGATGCTCAACCACGGAGCCACGCCGGCTGGACGCTCCTCTCTTCCTTGTGCCCATCTGCCTCAGGGGAAGTTGACCCCCACATCCCAGGTGTCACCCCATTGGCCCAAGGGGAACCTATTCCCCCTGAAGGCACTTGGTTCAGGAAAGGGCATGTGAAGCAATGGTGGCCAATATTCTGAGAAGTCTCCAGGGAGACGAAGAGGTGACTTCTGGGACAAGTTTTCTCCCTCCCAAAAGAAATGTACTGTCAATTAGGACTGTTTTTATCAGCAAGTAGCAGGACACCCCCGCCCGCCGCACACACCCTGACAAGCAGTGGGGTGTTTTTTGTTTTTTGTTTTTTAAACATATTTCAGAGAGGAAGGGGGAGAGAGAGAGAGAAAGAGAGATAGAAACATCAATGATATGAGAGAATCATTGATCGGCTGCACCGAGCCCGCCAACCCAGGAGAGAGAGAGAGAGAGAGAGAGAGAGAGAGAAACACCAATGATGAGAGAGAATCATTGATCGGCTGCACCCAGGTACGTGCCCCCAACCGGAATCAAACCCGGGACCCTTCAGTCCCCAGGCCGACGCTGTATCCACTGAGCCACACCAGCCAGGGCACAAGTAGTGGTTGAAGAGTGAAGATATTGAATGAGCTCGGTGCACACGTCTGGAGGGAGGCGGTTCCTGGCCTTGGGTTGGTGGCTGGAGTGGTGTTAGGATCAACATGTCTTTGGTTCTCTCTGTCTTTTTTGTTTATGGTGTCGAGAAGACAGCCATCCCATCCAGTGTGAGGCAGGAAGAAAGGGGCTATGCCAGTGACCCCGGTCCTTTTTCTAACCAGAGGTTTCCCAGAAATTCCCTAGCACCCTTCCACTTGCATCTCACCGAGCACCCCAGGGCCACGTGGCCACCCCAAGATGTAAGGCAGATTAGGAACGAGAGGTGTTTTTTTGTTTGTTTGTTTAAAATATATTTTTTATTGATTTCAGAGACAGAAAGGGAGAAACATCAATGATGAGAGAAAATCATTCATCAGCTGCCTCCTGCTCACCTCCTACTGGGGATGGAGCCCACAACCCGGGCATGTGCCCTGACTGGGAATCGAACCCTGACCTCCTGGTTCATGGGTCAACACCCAATCGCTGAGTCACACTGGCCGTGAGTTTTTAGCTCTTCTTTTTTTTTTTTAATCCTCACCTGAGGTTATTTTTCCATGGATTTTTAGAGAGAGTGGAAGAGAGAGGGAAAGACAGAGAGAAATATCGATTGAAACACATTGATTGGTTGCCTCCTGCACATGCCCCAACTAGGGACCGGGGCTGGGGAGGAGCCTGGGACTGAAGTACGTGCCCTTGGCTGGAATCAAACCCAGGACCCTTCCGTCCGTAAGCTGATGCTCTATCCACTGAGCCAAATGACTAGGGCAGCTCTTCTTATCTATGGAAGAAGCCGGAAAGGGAGCCTGGGGTGAGGAACCTGGATGAAATTAGCCACCCACAGAACGCAGCCCTCCTGATTCCTCCACCTCCCCGTGTCCGGGCCGGCATCTGTCACCGTGGTTCCAGCGCCAGCAAGACAGACAGACAGAACCTGCACCCAAGACCAGCAACCCAGATGATACGTGAGCCACGCCGGCTGAGACCGATCTCTCAGAAAAGGCAACACTAGTCGCCCTTTAAGCAGATGGGAAAATGCTCACCTCCTCTCACAATGGGAGCAATTAAAATGGAAATAACACGGTGCTACCGCTTTGCACCTATCAGATGGGCAGAAATCCAAATGTCTGACAGCACATTCTGTTGGTGAGACTGTGGGGGAAGCAGGCGGCCCCGTGCGTGAAGGGAAGAAAATGGCACAGGCCCTAAAGGACACTTTATGTCCCCAGCGGGATGCCATATCCACAGACCTGAAAGCCCCCCCCTCCCCATGGGGCTTCTGGCAATCAATGTCCCCACTGGCTAAGCCAGATTCCGCAGGGTTTCTGTTACCTAGAACCAAATAATATCCCTGTCTCCCCCTCCCCCCCCCCGCCCACCATCCCTATCCCCCTCCAAGCTCAGCAGCCAAGAGGTTCTGTCTAGAAGCCAGATCACAGAATCTACCTGGGCCATTTAGTGAGGAGCCAAATCCAAGCAGGTCCAGGTCCGAACGCTGAGGTCATCCCTAAGGGCAATCTCTCCCCGGGACCTGGCCATGAGCCAAACCCATTCCAGAAACAGCAGTGGGGGTGCCCTGCCCAGGGTGACCCTAATCCTACGGTCATGAGAGGGGGCTGCCTCTGAGTGGTTCCAAGTCCTGGGGGAATCCGAATGCAGAGATGAGCCAAGGAGTTGGAAATGGGCTGGTAAGAAGGCGGCTTGTTCTTCCTGTAACTGGACCACAGGGGCTGCCTGTCACTACTTGAGCCAATTAAGCAGAGACAGGGTTGAATCATCCAGGAGCATGTATTCCAATAACACCGCCGTATTGGGGGAGCAGCAGGACACCCACAAACATCTGCTCTACCCCTCACCTTAAGCCAGCTGCTTCTATTGGGTAGAAGGACAAAGATTACATGGGGGAATGCCCTATCCGGTTTGGCTCAGTGGATGGAGCGTCGGCCTGCGGACTGAAAGGTCCCAGGTTCGATTCCCGTCAAGGGCATGTACCTACCTGGGTTGCGGGCACATCCCCAGTGGGGGGTGTGCAGGAGGCAGCTGATCGACGTTTCTCTCTCATCGATGTTTCTAGCTCTCTATCCCTCTCCCTTCCTCTCTGTAAAAAAAAAATCAATAAAATATATATTTTTTTAAAGAAAGATTACATGGAGGAGGAAATGCCAAATGGGGGCTGGAGATTGTCAAAGGCCTGCAGGTACGCAAAGGCTGGGTGGGGGTCTTCAAAGGGCTGGCGGCTCTGGTTTCTGCAACAAGGTTATTAATCTTTCCATCATCCTAGGCAGCTCCCGGATGGAGAGGATGGGCTGCATTTCCAGGTGAGCTCCCAGGTCCCACATGCAACTCGCAGCCAGGTTAGAATGCATTGCCTTCTTCAATCAGAACAAAGCAATCACAGTTAACAGAGCATGATTCATGTTCCTTACCATTCTAGCCGGTCCCCAGTATTCTCTTCCCGCCCCCTCTCATTTCTTCACCTGGTGTCCTAATGTTTCCAGCTGTTGGGTGCAGCTGATTGTCTTCAGTTGAGTTTCTTTCTCACGGGCGCCCTCCTGGTTCCCTCATGTCCCACCGTCAGTGAGTAAACTGGCCTTCTGCTTGTCTTTCGAATAATCGCTAGCGGAGCAGAGACAGGCCCAGAGGAATTCCGCATCCCCACGCCCCACATTCCTCACTAATCACCTTCCTTGTCTGAGATGTGGTTAGAGACAGCTGGCTCCTCCTGCCCTCCAGCCACAGGGCTCCGGTCCTGCAGCTCGGTGTCCGTCTGTGCCCTCTGGGCCGCACCCCGGGACCGACCCCGACCGGGACTGACTTCCAGGCTAGTCACAGTCAGAGTGGACGGCTGACACGTGTGTGCGCGGCAGCCCCATCCGTGGTCACGTCTGCGCCAACCCCGCCCGAGTGTTCTCTGCTGCAGTGACAGGGAGAATAGAATTCCTGGCTTCTGGAGTTGGGATCCTTCCCCACTGTATGGATCCGAAGGACTTGGTCTGCTCCCTTCTGATATGCAGGCAGGGCCTGGACAGAGGCGTAACCGATAGTACTTCAGCCAAGGCTGTACTGGCAAGGGGTACCCGGATGCCCCCACGTACAGCCTTAGGTCTGCTAGGGCCGTGGTTGGCAAACTGAGGCTCGTGAGCCACAGGCGGCTCTTTGGCCCCTTGAGTGTGGCTCTTCCACAAAATACCACGGCCTGGGCGAGTCTATTTTGAAGAAGTGGCGTTAGAAGAAGTTTAAGTTTAAAAAATGTGGCTCTCCAAAGAAATTTCAATCGTTGTACTGTTGATATTTGGCTCTGTGGACTAATGAGTTAGCCGACCACTGTGCTAGGGACAGTGAGAGGTGTACAGATGGGCCCCGTATCCCCAGTAATGTTTGTTGTTTGTGTGTTGATATTTATATATATATATATTTTTTTATTGATTTCAGAGAGGAAGAGAGAGGCAGAGAGACATAGAAATATCAATGACGAGAGAGAATCATGGATCGGCTGCCTCCTGCACGCCCCCTACTGGGGATCAAACCCGCAACCCGGGCATGTGCCCTTGACCGGAATCGAACCTGGGACCCTTCCCTCCGCAGTCCGATGCTCTAGCCACTGAGCGAAACCGGCTAGGGCCCTGGTGGTGTTTGATCGTGAGTTTCCTGTTGGATCACGGGCAGCCCAGTGGTGGGCAGAGGGAAGGTGGGAGGCCTGTGGGGTCTCTGGCAAGGGCGCAACACTCAGAGGCGGTCCAGGCGGGCCTCCGTGCTGTGGGGGAGGAATGGTTGTGTCTCCAAAGATGGGTAGATGCTGGCTTCCTCCTTGACATCCAGAAGGCCTCCGTCCGTGGGTCTGGCAGGCTCCCAGGCTCCTCTCAAGCTCTATTTGCAGCAAGCATCCCGCCGTCAGCCTCCCACCCACCCTGGTTCTTGCCCTCAGCACATGCATGTTTCGTTTACCCTGCCGTTGATCTGTGGTTGTCTGCAGGTCGTGTCATGTGTGGGTGTTGTGTCTAAGGTGGATCCAGGCCCCTGAGATCGGAATCTGTCTCGGGTTGGACTCGCCATCCTCCTCCACACAGACACACCACCGCCCGCCAGAATGTAAACAGGGCGTGACGTTACGTAACGCAGACAGAAATGCTTGTAAATGCGTTCACATCGCCGCCACTCCCGGGCTGGCCCCCACGGTAAACAAACACTGACGGGGTGAAAAGCTGCGTGTTCAGAGCCGAGGAATGTCTATAGCGGAGCCCTCTGCTTGGACATTTCATTTAGCCGAGGAGGCATCTACCTGCCCTGATGGAGCTGTTAGAATGACAAAGCAGTGGGAACCTCACGGAACAGTCTGACCCGGGGAGACCCTTCACGGAGCCGGCAAGTCACTCAAATAGTCGTGTCCAGACATCTCATCCTTCCGCCTCAGCACATAAGTGTTCAGAGAAATCAGTCAGAAAAGTTCGCTTGGGCTTTGGGAAATATGAAACAGCTTTTTCCAAAAGTCTTTGCCGTGAGATTCCTTTGACAGAGCAGTCTGTCTAATTTGAATGATTTCGTTGTGTTGCTTGGCTTTTCAGAAAGATATTTTTTTTAAAAAAAATACTTTTATTGAGTTTATTTATATTTCAGACAGGAAGGGAAAGGGAGAGAGAGAAACATCAGTGATGAGAGAGAATCATGGATCGGCTGCCTCTTGCACACCCCCTTTCTGGGGATCGAGCTCGCAACCCGGGCATGTGCCCTGACTGGGAATCCAACCTGTGATCTCCTGGTTCATAGGTCAACCACTGAGCCACGCCGGCCGGGCTGATATTTTCTTCTTTAATAAGTAAAAAAAATTTAGCAGGCTGTCTTGGCTTGGTGGTTGAGCATCGACCTATATAAACCAGGAGGTCGGGTCACAGTTCAATTTGGGGTAGGGGCATATGCCTGGGTTGCACATACCCAGGTTGCGGGCTCGATCCCCAAAGAGGGGCGTGCAGGAGGCAGCCGATCAGTGGTTCTCTCTCATCATTGGTGTTTCTATCTCTCTCTCCCTCTCTTAAGTCAATAAAAAAAAAATATTCTAAAAAAAATAAATAAAAATTAAAGGCAAAATGTTCAGTGTCCAAAAAGACCAAGGTGCAGGGTGGATCCTGGCCACAAGAGGGCGCCATCTGCCTAGTCCTGGGCCAAGGAGCTAAGTGTGGTGACACAGGCTGTGCCCGGCCTCAGCCTAGGGACTTCAACCCCCTCCCTGTAGCCCAGGTGCCAGGGTTGGGGTGGACCCCAGACCTTTTCTCCTATTCCGGCAGCTCCCGAAAGCGGGTGTATGTCTGCAGAGGGCCAAGAGCGGTCAGGCCGGGGAGGAGGTCATATGTAAATTACAGACTGGGAAGAAACGCTGTGCTGGCAGCTTGGTCCAGGAGCCAGGAGGGCGGCGGCGTATGGGGCATGACCTTGGGTGCCGTGGTGCTGGTTAGGGTGCTGGGTGGAGTCTGGCTGCGTGTGGCAACCACAACAGAGATGGGGGGCCCCACAGGGCCTTGTGGGAGCTGCTCTGCCTCCGCGCCAGCCCGTCCCCGCCCTGGGACTGTGGGATGTGGCCCGTGCAAAGTCCACATTTTTCATTGAGGTCCTCTGTGGCCTGGCTTCAGTCTTCCTTCCTCAGCGTTACCTTCTCTAAAAGTAGCTCTCCCCCAGCCCAGCTGGATGGCCTGCCTCTCCCCCAGCTGACTTGTACTTGACCTCATTCATTCGTTCATCCTTTCACTCATTCGTACATGCAATGAACACTTATTTTAAATTATTTTTTAAAACATATTTTTTATTGCCGAAACCGGTTTGGCTCAATGGATAGAGCGTCGGCCTGCAGACTGAAAGGTCCCAGGTTCGATTCCGGTCAGGGACACGTACCTTGGTTGCGGGCACATCCCCAGTGGGGGGTGTGCAGGAGGCAGCTGATCGATGTCTCTCTCTCATCGATGTTTCTGACTCTCTATCCCTCTCCCTTCCTCTCTGTAAAAATCAATAAAATATATTTTTTAAAAAAATTTAAAAAAAACAAAAAACATATTTTTTATTGATTTCAGAGAGGAAGGGACAGGGAGAGAGAGAGAGATTGAAATACCAGTGCTGAGAGAGAATCCTGGATCGGCTGCCCCCTGCACATCCCACGCTGAGAATCGAGCCCGCAACCTGGGCACGTGACCTGACCGCGAATGGAACCGTGACCTCCTGGCTCATAGGTTGGCACTCACCACTGAGCCACGCCAGCCGGGCAATAAACACGTATCGAGTGCCCACGGTAGCCAGGCACTACGGAGATACGAGACGTTGTCTGTTCCGTCAGGGACACTGCAGTCTTTTATTTTTATTTTTATTTTTTATTTTATTGATTTTTTACAGAGAGGAAAGGAAAGGGATAGAGAGATAGAAACATCGATGATAGAGAAACACCGATCAGCTGCCTCCTGCACACACCGTACTGGGGATGTGCCCGCCACCAAGATACATGCCCTTGACCGGAATCGAACCCGGGACCCTTCCGTCCGCAGGCCGACGCTCTATCCACTGAGCTACACCGGTCAGGGCGACACTGCAGTCTTCTACCTCCACGTCCTTGTTTATGCTTTTCTCCCCGCCCTACTCTGCCTGGACACATTGTACCATCCCTCGGTGACCTCCTCGAGCCTCTCCAACTCCAGGAAGTTCCTTCTGATGACTCTCCCCCGTGAGGCAAGGGACCTCGTCTGTCTCGGTCACTGCTCTATCCTAAGTGCGTAACAAGTAAGGGCTGAATCAATATTTGTTGACTTGAATGGATGAGATGTTCTTGCCTGGGTTTGACCTCACAGCCTGATTGCTTAAAACTTTCACTTGGCCAATCCTCTAAGCCTTGCCCGTGACATCTCTCCGACTGCTCTGTTGTGTGTATGGCCATTCGACCAATGCCAGGTGGTTGGGTGAGGCGAGGAATAATACACAGGAATGTATTGGCTCATTGAACCACACCACCAGGGGATGAGTAGGCGGAGCCTGCCTTAGGGACGACAGGAATCCGGGAGTCGTGATGGCTCCTCCCTTGCCACTCATCCTGTCTTCAGCTCCAATGTTTACCTCCTGGGAAAGCTCTGATAGACTTGTTTTTTTCTGGATTACATGCTATTGCCTTGGACCAATCACTGTGGCCAGGGGCAGGGATGTAGGGTGATTGGCAGCCCCCACTTTGAATGGCAGCATTAGGCTAGAGAAGAGCAATTGATCCCCAAAGTGTGCATCGGAGAAACAGACATGGCCATTTGGGAAAGTGGGACCACCCCCCGCAACAGATGTGTGCTTATGTTTTCTGTTGTTGTTTTTTTAAAGGAGAGAAGCTTGCCGAAACCGGTTTGGCTCAGTGGATAGAGCGTCAGCCTGCGGACTGAAAGGTCCCAGGTTCGATTCCGGTCAAGGGCATGTACCTTGGTTGCGGGCACATCCCCAGTAGGTGGTGTGCAGGAGGCAGCTGGTCGATGTTTCTCTCTCATCGATGTTTCTAGCTATCTATCCCTCTCCCTTCCTCTCTATAAAAAAATCAATAAAAATATATAATTTAAAGGAGAGAAGCTTTTCTGTGAAGGCGACTTTATTTTTTTAAAAATATATTTTATTGATTTTTTTTTTTTTACAGGGAGGAAGGGAGAGGGATAGAGAGTTAGAAACATCCATGAGAGAGAAACATTGATCAGCTGCCTCCTGCACACTCCCCACTGGATATGTGCCCGCAACCAAGGTACATGCCCTTGACTGGAATCGAACCTGGGACCTTTCAGTCCGCAGGCCGACGCTCTATCCACTGAGCCAAACCGGTTAGGGCTTTTTTCCTTTTTTAAATATGTTTTTATTGCCCTATCCGGTTTGGCTCAGTGGATAGAGCGTCGGCCTGCGGACTGAAAGGTCCCAGGTTCGATTCCGGTCAAGGGCATGTACCTTGGTTGTGGGCATATCCCCAGTAGGGGGTGTGCAGGAGGCAGCTGATCAATGTTTCTCTCTCATGGATGTTTCTAACTCTCTATCCCTCTCCCTTCCTCTCTGTAAAAAATCAATAAAAAATATTTTTTTAAATTGATTTCAGAGAGGAAGGGAGAGGGAGAAAGAGATTGAAATACCAATGATGAGAGAGAATCATTAATCAGCTGCCTTCTGCACACCCCTCACTAGGGATCGAGCCCGAGACCCACTCGTGTGCCCTGACCAGGAATCGAACCATGATCTCCTGGTTCATTAGGTCGATGCTCAACCACTGAGCCATTCTGGCTGGGCGAGTGCTTATGTTTTCATGTTTATCCCCTGATATCGGGACACAAACCATACACGCCCATAGCGCCAGGGTGGACAACCAGAACGTGATAAATACTGGCTGGTTTCTAGGAAAAGGCATTTTGTTGTTGTTTTGATGGCTGAAATCCCTGTTGGATCTCCCCTACACGTGGCATGTGCACCTCGAGTGGGATCACCTGTCTTGTCTCAGGGTGTGGAACTGGAGAGAACTCTGTTAGCCGCGTTGTGACCTGAACGGCCACTTCCGGTTTTCCCTCTGAGAGAATCAAGTGAGCCCAGCGGTATGAGTAAGACTGGCTTTTTGTCTCAAGGGGAGAGTGGCTCTCAGACTGGTTCTTCCATTTGTGTGACTGTGTTTATTTGGGTGGAAAGCAAAGACGGCAACTTCGTATAAAACGACATCTTTCTCGGATGGTCTCAGGAGTGTGGCCATTTCAAAAGATGGACTCCAGGCTTTCCACAGGTAATATTATTGTACTAGAGGCCCAGTGCACGAATTCGTACACAGGTGGGGTCCGGCCAGCCCAGCCCCAATCAAGGCAGACTGGGGCCGGGCCTGTCGGGAGGATGAGACGGCAGGAGGTTGGCTGGCCAGTCCACCCTGATCAGGACCCGATCAGGGCCGGGCCAGCTGCAGGGAGGGGTCGTGGACGATTGGCTGGCGGACCCCACCCCCGATTGGGGTGGGGGGGGCCGATCGGGGGGGGGGGAATCAGTGGCTGGGGGAGGGGCCATGGGAGGTTGGCTGGCCAGCCCCAACCCCGATTGATGTGGTGGGGGGCTGATCGGGGGTGGAGATGGCTGGGTGGAGGGGCCTCGGGCCAATCTGGGTGGTGGGGGCTGATCTGGAGTGGGGCCGGCCATGGGGACGGGCTGTGGGTGGTTGGCTGGCCAGCCCTGCCCCTGATCGGAGTTGGGGGGCCATATGGGGGCAGAGCTGACTGGAGGGAGGGGCTGCGGGCGATCGGGGGTGGGGCCAGCCAGGGGGTTGGCTGGCCACCCCACCCTCGATGGGGCCGGTTTGCTGGCTGCAGTCAGTGTCATGGAGACCGGTCGTTCTGGTCATTACAGTGTTCTGGTTGCTGGCTTTTTATATATATACTAGAGGCCCGGTGCACGAAATTCGTGCACGGAGGGGGGTTGTCCCTTAGCCCAGCCTGTACCCTCTCCAATCTGGGACCCCTCAAGGGATGTCCGACTGCCCGTTTAGGCCCGATCCCTGGGCCTAAAGGGATCGGGCAGTCGGACATCCCTCTCACAATCCAGGACTGCTGGCTCCCAACTGCTTGCCTGCCTTCCTTCCTGATTGCCCCTAACCGCTTCTGCCTGCCTCTCACAATCCAGGACTGCTGGCTCCCAACTGCTTGCCTGCCTGCCTTCCTGATTGCCCCTAACTGCTTCTGCCTGCCAGCCTGATCACCCCCTAACCACTCTGCTGCCAGCCTGTTTGCCCCCAACTTCCCTCCTCTGCTGGCCTGGTCACCCCTAACTGCCCTCTCCTGCAGGGTTGATCACCTCCAACTGCCCTCCCTTGCAGGCCTGGTCCCTCTCAACTGCCCTCCCTTGCAGGCCAGGTGCCTCCCAACTGCCCTCTCCTACTGGCCATCTTGTGGTGGCCATCCTGTGTCCACATGGGGGCAGGATCTTTGACCACATGGGGGCAGCTCTATTGTGTGTTGCAGTGATGATCAATCTGCATATTACTCTTTTATTAGATAGGATATAGATGATTTCTTTGGTGAGGAAACTGAGGCTGAGCGACGGTCACGTGCCGAAGGTCACGGAGCTGTGGGCCGTGGGGAGGAGGGTGGCAAGCTGTGTCTGGCTTGGGAGCCAGGCGCCAGAGGCTGTGAGTGCCTCAAATCATTTCACCTGCACAGCCGTCCCGCCGAGGTCAGAATCAGATGACAGGCCTGGTCACACGCACGTGTGCCGCGTCCCAGGTCATAGGCGCACGTGGGGATGGGGTGTGTGGAGTCCGAAGCGCAGGCTGTTGTTACTCCCTTAGACCGCGTGACCTCGCACAGGCTATCGTCACTCTGTGTGCCTCGGTCGCCTAATCTGTGTAATGGGGATGATAATGGTTCTTGCCTCACGGGTCTGGTGTGAGGGTTACACGAAATGACACCCGCGTGTAGTCAGAGCGCCCAAGGTGGATGCTGTTGTTGTTGTTGTTGTTGTTATAATACCACGAGGCGGCCCTCAGGGTCTTCCCGTGGGGCTACCAGATCTCGTGGGAGCCCAGGCCAGGCCCAGGTGCGGGTGCCTGGGAAAGTCTGCAACAGGAATAAAGGGAACAAAGACTCCAGGTGCTGGGTTGGTGCTTTGTCTGGCTGAAGGCCCGTTTCCTGCTGGATCAGGTTGCTCTTGGCTGGCTGGGCCCACAGACCCGCCCCTCCTCCCTGCCCCTACCCAGCTGAGGGCGGAGGGCTGGGCCTGGCCGTGCGGGGATGAGGCCCAGCTGGGCGATGCATTTTCTATCCCGAGCCCAGTCTGGTGGGTCTCAATAGCTGAGACCCAAGCAGGAAGCCTTGGGGCACTGGACCCCCTTCCAGGCCTTGTGGGAAGACCCCCTCCCACCCTCCCATCCCCTGGTGGGGTGGCCTAGGGGGCAGAGGCCGGGGTTCAGAGGTGGGGACCAGGGGCCTGGGCCGAATGCCAGCCCAGGAATGGAGCAGGAGGGTGACCCTAGACAAGCTGCCGGTCTAAACGCTGCGTCTCCGTTCTGCTAGTACGTAGGTTCCGACGTTGGGGCTGGTTCGTGGATTCCGCTCTTGCAGGCCCTCAAGTTTTTCTGGGGGGCCCAACACGGCCTGTAATCCCAATGGAGGGTGATCTTCCCCCCCCACCACCACCCCCCCTTTGGTTGCTTGTAGCCTATTTCTTTTTGTTGTTGTTGTTTTTAAATAATTATTTCTTGTTGAAAGTATTACATATGTCCCCTTTTTTGCCCCCCCATCGGTCCCCTCCAGCCCGCCTCCCCCTCCCCCTCCCCCCAACCCCCCCACCAGGCCCTCACCACCCCACAGTCTGTGTCCATGGGTTATGCATATATGCATGCAAGGTCTTTGGTTGATTACCTCCCTCCCCCGCCTCCCCTCCGACATTCTGAGCACTCTGTTCCATGCTTCCAAGTCTCTGGATCCACTCTGTTCATCAGTTTGTTTTGTTACTCAGATTCCACATCTGAGTGCGATCCTGTGACACTGGTCTTTCTCTGACTGGCTTATTTCACTTAGCTCGATACCCTCCAGGTCTGGAGGGCGGCCTTAATGCAGCACGAACTCGATCCCATGTCGCCTCTGCTTAAACCCGGGCCCGCCTCCCGCCGCCCCCTCCTTGGCCTGGAGCGTGTCCCTGCCTCGGGGCTTTTGCCCTGGTCCCCGCGCCCTGGAACACGGTGTGCCTGGCATTGGCACGGCTGTCCTTGGCGCTCAGGTGTGAGGTCCTCAGAGAGGCCTTCTCCGGTCTCCACTGCCCTCGCCCCTGCCTTGTCCCTCTCCACCAAGCACTGGCCATTCCCTGGCCGTATCTTTTATATATATATATATATTTTTTTTATTGATTTTTTTACAGAGAGGAAGGGAGAGGGATAGAGAGTTAGAAACATCGATGAGAGAGAAACATCGACCAGCTGCCTCCTGCACACCCCCCACTGGGGATGTGCCCGCAACCAAGGTACGTGCCCTTGACCGGAATCGAACCCGGGACCCTTCAGTCCGCAGGCCGACGCTCTATCCACTGAGCCACACCGGTTTCGGCCCCTGACCGTATCTTGTTTCTCGTTTGTCACCCTTTGTGTTGTCCGCCTCTCCCCCGGCACCTAAGCTCTGTGAGAAAGGGCCTCGTCTGTCTTGTCTGTCTTTCGGTCCACGGTCTCCCAGCCCCAGAGCAGAGCCTGGCGCTCAGTGTTCCCGTGGACACCCCTCCCCTCCCCGCCCTCCCTCCCTCTGAACCCCGCGTAAGGAAGTCACAGTGAGTGCTCCCGTCACGCTTCCCTGCGCCGGGGCAGTGGCCCGCAGATGTGATGAGGCAGCTTTCCCCGAGTGAAAACACATGAAAACACGTGAGCGTTCCAAAACACTTTCCCAGGCGGTGCCTCATGCTGGCCTGGCAGACCTGCAGGACGGGTCCGGCCAGGCCAGGAGCTCCGTTTTGTGGATGAGGAAAGTGAGGCGCCCAGAGGCTTAGGGACCTGCCTGAGGCCACTTGAGTCAGGAGCGCCCAGGCTTAGGAAGCTCTTTCCAGGACTCCGAGTCAGACACGGAAACGCCTTAAAGGAGACAATCCCCATGTCTTTCTTTCTTTCTTTCTTTCTTTTTTTTTTTTTAATCCTCACCGGAGGCTATTTTTCCATTGATTTTTAGAGAGAGTGGAAGAGAGAGGGAAAGACAGACAGAAACATCAATGTGAGAGAAACACGTCGATTGGTTGCCTCCTGCACGTGCCCCGACCAGGGCCCAGGGCCGGGGAGGAGCCTGCAACCGAGGTACATGCCCTTGAAAGGAATCGACCCCGGGACCCTTCAGTCCTGCCGGCCAACGCTCTATCCACTGAGCCAACCCAGTGCCTCTACTTAGTACCTGGTGCCTAGTACTTAGTACTCTGCACAGTTGTCCCTCACACTCATGTTTGCAGGTGGGGCTCAGAGAGGGGAGGGACTTGCCCACCAGGAAGTCCAAGTGGCCAAGGCGGGGCTAGAACTCAGCTATGGAACCAGCTGGT
The DNA here is from genome assembly GCF_027574615.1 of Eptesicus fuscus. NCBI lineage: Eukaryota > Metazoa > Chordata > Mammalia > Chiroptera > Vespertilionidae > Eptesicus > Eptesicus fuscus. Next base: position 4,330,736 of record NC_072497.1, on the reverse strand, counting down.
CCGACCGGAGCAGGGCGTCCTTCCCACCCCTCTCCTCTGTGAATTCGCTTCCAGCGGCAGGCACGGGAGGTGGAGTCCTTCACGGCGGAGTAAATGGTTAGAATCATAACGCCGCGTTTCGGTGCCTCTATTAAGCTCATTAAGGGCTTATTAAGTCTTGCTGGATCTGCAGCAGGAGGGAGGAGATGAGATGCGATGCTCTGGGGTGCACACGGGTGATGGGGTACATGGCAGCCCTCCCCGGGAGGCCAGAAACCTAGAGGGCTGGCACCTTTACCCACGGGCCAGTGTGGGTGTGCAGGCGTGCACAGAGACAGTCTGGAAGGATGTGCTCCGAAGTGTCAATGGTGGCATCTCTGGGTGATTTGCACTCTCTTCTTTATGCATTTTGGCATTGTCTGATTTTTTTTTTTTTAATTGATTTAGGAGAGGGAGAGAGAGATAGAAACATCAGTGATGAGCCGAAACCAGTTTGGCTCAGTGGATAGAGCGTCGGCCTGCGGACTCAAGGGTCCCAGGTTCGATTCCGGTCAAGGGCATGTACCTTGGTTGCGGGCACATCCCCAGTAGGGGGTGTGCAAGAGGCAGCTGATCGATGTTTCTCTCTCATCGATGTTTCTAACTCTCTATCCCTCTCTCTTCCTCTCTGTAAAAAAAATCAATAAAATATATTAAAAAAAAAAAAAAAGAAACATCAGTGATGAGAGAGAATCATTGATCGGCTGCCTCCTGCACACCCCACACTGGGGATCGAGCCCACAACCCGGGCCTGTGCCCTGGATCAGAATCAAACCGTGACTTCCTGGTTCATAGGGTGACGCTCAACCACTGAGCAACACTGGCCGGGCTTGATGTTGTCTGATTTTTTTTAATATATATTTTTATTGATTTCAGAGAGGAAGGAAGAGGGAGAGGGAAACATCAATGATGAGAGAGAATCATTGATCGGTTGCCTCCTACATGACCCTTAATAAGGATCGAGCCCACAACCTGGGCATGTGCCCTTGACCGGAATCAAACCCAGGACCCTTCAATCCGCAGGCCGACGCTCTATTCACTGAGCCAAACCAGCTAGGGCGATATTGTCTGATTTTTAAAAAAATGTATTTTTATTGATTTCAGAGGAGGACCGAGATGGAGAGAGAGAGAAACATCAGTGATGAGAGAGAATCATTAATCCACTGCCTCCTGCACGATCCCCGCTGGGGATCAAGCCTGCAACCTAGGCCTGTGCCCTGACCGGGAATCGAACCGTGACCTGGTTCATAGGTTGACACTCAACCACTGAGCCACACCGGCTGGGCTGATTTATTTATTTTTTTACAGTGAGCAAACATTTCCTTTATAATCAGGGCAGGGGGGGGGGGAGGAAGCCGTTTTCATCTTGAAAAGCAATGGAAAAAAGTCCCTAAATAGAAATAAAGGAACAGGAAGAGGCCTCAATCTGTGTTTTTTAGGGTTATCATGATTAATGTCATCAGGCCTTCCCAAAGACTGCAGAGTGTGCTGGGAGAAAATCAGCTAGGATGACTTGTTTATGGGTGACTGTCCGTGAGTCAGAACTCATTCAGAGCTCTGGAGTTTCCAGGCCGTTAACTGATCTGCCTGAACCTACGAGATAGGTTCATTCCAGCCCAGGTTGCGTAAATACGTGCTTTCCTGCCCTGCTCTTCCGGGGCCGGCCAGCGCCCAGCTCCACGCATGCACACGTAGGCACTCACCAGCCCCTTCATGCGTGTATCCTGGGAAGGGTGCGGGCATGCTTGGCTTACTCATCTGTGTACCCTCTTAATCGCTGAGCTGTAAACTGCCAGATAAGAACCAAAAACGGGAAAATAAATATCAGTACTTCCTTTCCCATAAATGTTGCATCAGTCCAGCCGTAGCTTAGAGTGTGCATAACCAGAAACAACCTACAGGTCTCGCCATCGTGGTCAGTTCTAATACATTATGGTATATCCGAAGAATAGAATGCTATGCGGCTATTGAAAGAAATGAGGGCCCTGGCCGGTTTGGCTCTGGATAGAGCGTCAGCCTGCGGACTGAAGTGTCCCGGGTTCTATTTCGGTCAAGGGTACATGCCCGGGTTATGGGCTCGATCCCCTGATGGGCGGCATGCAGTAGGCAGCCGATCGATAATTCTCATCATTGATGTTTTCTCTCTCTCTCTCCCTCTCCCTTCCTCTCTGAAATCAATAAAAACATATTTTAAAAAATAAAATAAAGAAATGGGGGTAGCCCGGCTGGTGTGGCTCAGCGGTTGAGCATCCAGCCAGGACCCAAGAGATCACCGGTTCGATTCCCAGTCAGGGCACATGCCCAGGTTGTGGGCTCCATCCCCTGTGGGAGGGGTGCAGGAGGCTGCTGATCGATGATGTTTCTCTCTCATCGATGTTTCTATCTCTACCTCTCCCTTCCTCTCTGAAATCAATAAAAACATATTTAAAAAAATAAAATAAAGAAATGGGCCGAAACCGGTTTGGCTAAGTGGATAGAGCGTCGGCCTGCGGACTGAAGGGTCCCAGGTTCGATTCCGGTCAAGGGCATGTACCTTGGTTTCGGGCACATCCCCAGTAGGGAGTGTGCAGGAGGCAGCTGATGGATGTTTCTCTCTCATTGATGTTTCAAACTCTCTATCCCTCTCCCTTCCTCTCTATAAAAAATCAATAAAATATATTAAAAAAAAAAAAGAAATGGGGTAGCCCGGCTGGTGTGGCTCAGCGGTTGAGCATCCAGCCAGGACCCAAGAGATCACTGGTTCGATTCCCAGTCAGGGCACATGCCCGGGATGTGGGCTCCATCCCCTGTGGGAGGGGTGCAGGAGGCTGCTGATCAATGATGTTTCTCTCTCATCGATGTTTCTATCTCTACCTCTCCCTTCCTCTCTCTCTAAAAAATCAACAAAATATATATATATATTTTAAAAAAAGAAATGGGGTAGAACTATGTAAAGTGAAATAGGAAACGGTTGGTTTTAAGAATAAGAGGGACATTGCTCCCATGTGTGTAGATGTGAATTGCGACTCATTTTCAAAATTACAGATGGGTATCTTCTCATTGTAAAAGGGATGAAAACGACAGGAACATTTAGGCGAAGACATGAAACCCCCCCCCCACCGCCACTTACCATCAGTCAGGACAAGCTAGGTTATGCCGCAGTAACAAACACCTCCAGGCATCTCAGTGGCTTAAAACAGCAACGATGTATTTCTTGGCTTCATTCCCAACGTGGCTCGCAAAGGCTCACCTGAGTCAGCACCTGAGTCACCTCTGTCATCTTAGAAAGCCACCATCCCAGCATGAAGCTTCAGAGGTCACCACTGGCAAGGGAAGAAAGCATGAGAACCACCCACTGGCCCCGCTAGGGACACACGTCACTTTTCCCCACGTCGCACTGGCCGGAGTAAGTCACATGGCTACACCTAACTCCTCCACGTGCCCAGAAGCAAGGGAGCTGGAAATAGCGGTGAACTCTGGGAATGTCTACCACCCACCCCAACAATTGCACCCTGCCAGGCTCTTCTGTTTATAGTGATTTGCATAGAAGCTTTGCAGTAATTTAAAAACGTATTGATTTAAAAAAAAAAAAATAGCCCTAGCTGGTTTGGCTCAGTGGATGAAGCGTCGGCCTGCGGACTGAAGGGTCCCGGGTTCGATTCTGGTCAAGGGCATGTACCTTGGTTTTCGGGCACATCCCCAGTAGGAGGTGTGCCAAGAGGCAGCCGATTGATGTTTCTCTCCCATCAATGTTTCTAACTCTCTATCCCTCTCTCTTCCTCTCTGTAAAAAAATCAATAAAATATATTTAAAAATAAATAAAAGTAAATAAATAAAATACTGGGGATCAAAGCTGCAACCCAGGTTTGTGCCCTGACTGGGAATCCAACCCGCAGCCCTTTGGTGTATGGGACGACGCTCCAACCCACTGAGCCACACTGGCCAGGGCTAATTTATTGATTTTTAAAGAGAGTGTGAGAGACACTGATTTGTTGTTCCACGTACTGATGCATTCATTGGTTGCTTCTCGTATGTGCCCCGACCAGGGATCAAACCTGCACCCTTTGGCGTATTGGGACGATGCTCTAACCAACTGAGCTCCCGGGCCAGGGCCCGGCTCCAGGATTCTCTACAAGACATCACAGCCACCCCTCTCTGAGCCTCCTCTCCATAATGACAGGTCAGAATGCAGTCCCTTTGAGCTGAAAATATCCAGCGTCCACAGGGGGCTGCCCTTCCCCCGTCATTCCTGGTGCCTGGCAGGCCCTAACCGTTGGTGTTGTGCCCTGTTTGGGGGGTGCCAGTCTTCCCCAGGCCCTGGGACTCCAGGCTCGGGGGGGGGGGGGGCGGTTTGGAGAACTCCGGCCTGCCCAGGGCCATCGGGAGGGGGCGGGGAGGTGCTCTCTGCCCGGCATCTGGCCCGGTGCCTGTAGAACCCGGGGAGGAGTGCCCACGAGGCCTGGCTGGGGGCCGGGAACTCGTCTTTCTCTTTAAACAGACACAGGCAGTCTGTTGAGATTCTGGAAACATCTGACCTTTGCGGAGAATCTCAAGAGTTGTCAGGGAGGGCCTGAGGGAGGGCCCCCGCTCTCTGTAAGCGCTGTAACCCTTTCCGCACAGCCCTGACCAGCACAGCAGAGCAAGAGAGATCCGTTTCCGAGGGCCTAGAGAGATGTAGGTTGTCTGGGGAGGTCGATCACGCCGGGAGGTGGGGGGGAGAGGGGGCCACAGAAGAGACTTTTAGCCCAGAGACCCCCAGCATCATTTTCTCAGTCCCCAGTCTCAGAGGCCGGAGGCCTGGGCGAGGGGGACAGAGGGCCTGGAGGGAGGAGAGGAGCTGAGTGGGGGACAAAGCCGGCATCTTGGACGGACTGAGCGATGTATTCCTTCATTCAGCCTACAAATGTGTATTAGGCACCTACTGAGTGCCAGGCACTGTGTCAGGCTCTGGGGACACATGGCGGGGGAACCCCACACAGGTATGTCCCGTGCCTTCGTGGACACTCATTCCTGGTGACTGCAGTGGATATACAGTGGAGCCCTAGCTGGTGTGGCTCAGTGGATAGAGCGTCGGCCTGCGGACCAAAGGGTCCCAGGTTCGATTCCGGTCAAGGGCACATGCCTGGGTTGCAGGCTGGGTCCCCCGTGGGGGGCGTGCAGGAGGCAGCCGATCCATGATTCTCTCTCATCATCGATGTTTCTATCTCTCTCTCCCTCTCCCTTCCTCTCAGAAATCAATAAAAATATAAATAAATAAAAAAGAAAGAAATATCGCCCTGGCTGGTTTGGCTCAGTGGATAGAGTGTCAGTCTGCAGACCTTCCTCTCTGAAATCAATACACACACACGCACACACACACACACACACACACACACACACACACGTACACAGTGGAGAGGAAGTTTAGGGAGCTGAGGTTGCTGGAATGAACAGTGGACTCTACATCGTGTAGGAGGAATTAAAGAGAGGAAAAGGCTAATGCATTGGGTGAGATGGGTGAAGGACAAGGAGGGTCAGAGGGAGCGTGGGAAACCAGAGGGGTGGATGCTGAGGTTGGAACCCTGGTGATGGGACCGCTAGTGATGGTACATGGGAGGGGGGCGTTGAGGCAGAGCGGGGAGGTCATTGGAGACCTAGGGAAACGGAGGCAGGCGTGTCTTCTGTCAGGATGCTGCAGTCACCCAAGACCGTGGCAGGGCCGTAGGTGGAGACAGGACTGGGGAGTCTCTGTGACTACAGGGGCGTGGCCAGGAGGTGGGTGGACAACCTCAGGGCTTGTACCAGAGGATGGAAGAGGGTGTTTCAGGAGGGGCATGGGGTGGGGCCTGAGGTGCAGAGAGAGCTGGGGAAGGTGGGGGATGGGCAGGAAGGGTGCCAAGGAGGCGAGAGGTGTTAGTGTCTGACAATCATTCTCAAGTGCGCTTTCTCCACCCGCATCAGTGACATCACCTCCTCCCTTGGGAACTTCTTAGATATGGACATTTTGGGGTCCCACCCCAGACCTACTGAATCAGCTGGGTTGGGCCCAGTGATTCTGATAGATGCTCGAGTTTGGGACCCACAGGAATAGGGTACTGGGAAACAGGGGTTCCCTTTATGGAAAGAAAGAAAACTGAATCCCAAATTTATCATCACATGAAGAAGTGGATTCCATGTGGATTCAAACCTAAATGTATCCAGAAAACAATGACGTTAACAATGTAAAAACGTTGAAGACTAACTGCGCCTGTGACCTCAGGGCAGGAATAAACTTCTTTTTATATATATATACATATTTATTTTTATTTCAGAGAGGAAAGGAGAGAGAGAGAGAGAGATAGAAACCTCAATGATGAGAGAGAATCATTGATTGGCTGCCTGGAGGGAGGAGAGGAGCTGAGAGGAGAACAAAGCCGGCATCTTGGACTGACTGAGCGATGTATTCCCCTCTGCCCCTCTCTCTAAAATTCAATAAATATAAAAAAAAAGAAATTCTTCTAGCCCTAACTGGTTTGGCTCAGTGGATAGAGCGTCGGCCTGGGGACTGAAGGGTCCCAGGTTCGATCCCGGTCAAGGGCATGTACCTTGGTTGCGGGCACATCCCCAGTGGGGTATGTGCAGGAGGCAGCTAATCGATGTTTCTCTCTCATCGATGTTTCTAACTCTCTATCCCTCTCCCTTCCTCTCTGTAAAAAAACAATAAAATATATATTTTTTAAAAAAGAAATTCTTGGGAAATGGAGGTGGCTGGGGTTGGTCAATGGGGAAAAAGGAGACATATGTAATACTACATGTAATACTTTAAATAATAAAGAATTAAAAAAAAAAAAGAAATTCTCACATGACCCGTAAGGCAAGAAGACATTCACTGTAGAGTTATTTGAAGGGGGAGTTGTAGGAATTTGAGTGTCCATTCCTGGGGGAGCAGATGGGTAAAATGTGGCCCATGCATCCCTCGGAGTCCCGTGCAGCAGCTAGAAACAGTAGATTACATGTGCCCAGAGCAACTCGGATGTGTCTGAGGGATTGGAAAACAAAAACAAATAAAACCCACTAGGAAATAGAACGAAATATAACACGATGCCGTTTATGCCATTAATTAAAATATACAAAACAACCCACTTAGGAACTGAGCCAAAGGCATGAACAGACTTTTCACCAAAGAGAAGACACAGATGGCAAATAAGCCCCTGAAAAGCTGTTCAACGTCAGTCAGCCACCAGGGAGATGCCAGTTGAAACCACAGTGAGATATCACTGTCTGCCTATCAGGGCGGCTAACACCTACCACAGTGATAACACCAAGTGCTGGCAAGCATGTGGAGAAACTGGGTCTTGTATACACTCTCGATGGGAATGTCCCACAGTACAGCCACTCGGGAAAGGAGGGTGGCCATTTCTTATAGCACTAAACCTGTAACCGGCCGGTGTGGCTCAGTGGTTGAGCATCGACCGTGAACCAGGAGGTTACAGTTTGATTCCCAGTCAGGGCACATGCCGGGGTTGTGGGCTTGATCCCCAGTGCGAGAGGCAGCCAATCAATGATTCTCTCTCATCATTGATGTTTCTATCTCTCCCTCTCCCTCAATTCTCTGAAATCAACTAAAATATATCCAGTATAATAAAAGCCTAGTATGCTAAGTGTCCGGTTGTCTAGTCAGCCATTCAACCAATCAAAGCATAATATGCTAATGATATGTTAAGACCACTCAACCGCTCCCTATGATGTGCACTGACCACCAGGGAGCAGATGCTCCGACTGGTGGGTTAGCTTGCTGCTGAGGTCTGGCCAATTGGGACTGAGCGAGATGGGCCAGACATACCCTGGAGCCCTCCCGCAGTCCCTCCCAGGCCCCAATCGTGCACTGGTGGGGTCCCTCAGCCTGGCCTGTGCCCTCTTGCAATCTGGGACCCCTCAGAGGATGTTGGAGAGCCGGTTTCAGCCTGATTCTGCAGGCTAGGCCGAGGGACCCCTCTGGTGCATAAATTTGTGCACTGGGCCTCTAGTCCTATATAATAAAAGCCTGATATGCTAAGTGTCCGGTCGTCCATTCATCCATTCAACCAATCAAAGTGTAATATGCTAATGATATGCTAAGGCCACTCGACTGCTCACTATGATGTGCACTGACCACCAGGGGGCAGATGCTCCAACCGGTGGGTTAGCTTGCTGCTGGGGTCTGGCCGATTGGGACTGAGCGAGACAGGCCTGACATACCCTGGAGCCCTCCCGCGATCCCTCCCCGGCTGGCCAACCTCCCACGTCCCTCCCTGGCCCTGATTGTGCACCGGTGGGGTCCCTCGGCCTGGCCGGCACCCTCTCACAATCTGGGCTGAGGGACCTTCCCCTCGAGTGCACAAATTTCATGCACTGGGCCTCTATATATATATATATATATATATATATATATATATATATATATACACACACATATATAATGTATTTACCATAAGACCTAGCAATGGCATCCTTGGGGCCTATATCCCAAAGAAATGAAACTTACTTTCGTATAAACACCTATACACGAATGTTCACATCAGCTGTATTTGTAATAGCCCTGAACTGGAAACAACCCAAGTATCCTTCAATGCGTGGATAGTTACACTCTGGTGATAACTATGATGCCAGGGGGTACTACTTGGCGATAAGTAGGAAAGAACCCGGATGTAGCTCAAGGGCACTGTGGTTAGTGAGAATAGCCAAGCCCCAAAGGCCCCATTTATATAACATTATCGAAATGACAGAACGACAGTGATGGGGAAACCCCGGATGGGGGGAGGTGTGACTACAATAGGGCACCAGTTCTGTATCTCAGTTGTGGTGGTGGTTGTTACACAAATATATTCATGGGATTGAATAGTATAGAACCGCACATGCGCGCGTGCGCGCACACACACATACACACACACACACGCACGCACGCGCGCACACACATGGCATGCAAGCACTGGTGACGCTGAATGAGGTCTGCCGTCTAGTTGATGGTATTATTGTATCCCTATCAATTGGTTTCGCCCGGAACTACAGTTCTATCCTGTCACCATTGGGGGAAGCTGGATGAATTGTCCGTGGGACACTATGTACTGTTTCGTAACTTTCTGTGGGTCTATAATTATGTCAAGACAAAAGGGTAAAGAAAAGTACGGGTATACACGTATACGATACACCTTTTTGCAAGAACGCATAGAGACAAAAGCGTGTGTATTGAACACCTTGGAGTGGCCGCCTGTGGGGGAGGGAGTGGGAGGAGAGTTGAGAAGGATAAAAGGGAATGAGCAGCTACATTCATCAAGGGGGCCTCCGGGGCTGTGAACTGAGAGGGTGATTAACTCCAGCCTTTGCACCTGCGGTCCACAGCCAGGAAAGGGGGTGGGGTGGGGGTGGGAGGAGGGGGGTCAATAACATGACAGATCAGACCTTTTTTCAGTACATTAAAAAGGTTTCCCCTTTACTCAGTAGGAGGCTGAAAGGAGGTTGGAGGGGGAGGAGAAGCAGGAAAAGGGGGCAGGGAGAAGGGATGGAAAAGGGCGGACGGAGAAGAAGGAAGAAAGAATATGATGGGGCCCAGCTGGCGTGGCTCAGTGGTTGAGCATCGACCTAGGAACCAGGAGGTCAGGGTTGGATTCAAGTCAGGGCTTGGATTCAAGCCCGGGTTGCGGGCTCAGTCCCCAGTATGGGGCGTGCAGGAGGCAGCCCATCAATGACTCTCTCTCTCGTCATTGATGTTTCTCTCTCTCTCTCTCCCTCTCCCTTCCTCTCTAAACTCAATAAATACAGATAGAAGGAAAGGATGAAGGGGAGAAAGGAGGGGCAGGAGGTTGTGGGCAGCAACTTTGGGACTGGTCTGGGGACAGAATGGCTCCTAGTTAGTTGCCTAACTGAGGCCCCTGGGACGGGGGATTGGGGGGGGGGGGCTCAATTGCAGGAGTTTCTCTGGGCAGCGTGTGCTCAGCAGGACAGGGTGTGCTCTGTGGGAGCGTGGACGTGATGAATTCTAGCACATCCTCCCCGCCCCCCCCCACTCCCCTGCATTGTTTGGAAGGCAGAGCCAATAAAATGTTTACGTGATTTGTACAGTCATTTGCCCAAGTGACACGCACGACTAACAGCAATGAGTGCAGTTGTTCTACCACTAATGGTTTGACCACGGAGAGGAAGGAAGATTACAGGGAGCAAAGTGGAAATAATAATTGAGGAAGTGCTTAAAGGTCCAGTGATAAGGATGCTCATCTGGACATTATTGACCATAAGGAACAATTAGAAACAAGTTAAAGACCTAATCGTAGAGACTTGATTGAGAATGCATGATACCTCTGCTAGAATACATGAAAAATGAAGGCCTGTGAGCCCGGCCGGCGTGGCTCAGTGGTTGAGCGTCGACCTATGAACCAGGAGGTCACGGTTCCATTCCCCGTCGGGCCACCTGCCTGGATTTATAGGGCTGCTCGATCCCCGGTGTGGGGTGTGGGTCTTGCAGGGGGCAGCCGATCAATGATTCTTCCTCATCGTTGATGTTTCTATCTCTCCCTTTCCCTTGCTTTCTGAAATCAAGAAAAAGACATTTTAAGAAAATGAAGGTGTGTGAGATATTTTAATGTTACGGAAAATTGTCTAATATATTGCCACCTTAGGGGAAAGGTTGCGATTGTGTACAAAATAATTCTTTTTCTAACAGATATAACTGGGTAACTGCATAGAAAAGAGACAGGAGGGTAGTCACTGAAATATCAGCACCAGTAAACTTAAGACTTGGGCACTTTGCATGTCAATTTTATCTTTAAAAGAGTTTTAGAAAATATTAACACCCGTGGTCTCCCCAAAGGGTGAAATGATGGGTGATTATTATTTGTACTAGAGGCCCGGTGCACGAAATTCGTGCACGGAGGACGGTTGTCCCTCAGCGCAGCCTGTACCCTCTCCAATCTGGGACCTCTCGAGGGATGTCCGACTGCCCGTTTAGGCCCGATCCCACTGGGATCGGGCCTAAACGGGCAGTCGGACATCCTTCTCACAATCCAGGACTGCTGGCTCCCAACTGTTTGCCTGCCTGCCTTCCTGATTGCCCCTAACCGCTTCTGCCTGCCAGCCTGATCACCCCCTAACCACTCCGCTGCCAGCCTGTTTGCCCCCAACTTCCCTCCTCTGCCGGCCTGGTCACTCCTAACTGCCCTCCCTTGCAGGCCGGGTGCCTCCCAACTGCCCTCTCCTGCTGGCCATCTTGTGGTGGCCATCTTGTGTCCACATGGGGGCAGGATCTTTGACCACATGGGGGCAGCTATATTGTGTGTTGCAGTGATGATCAATCTGCAGATTACTCTTTTATTAGATAAGATTGCTTTTCTGTTTTCCAAGCTTTTTGTAGTAAATATGTGTTCACTTTGGTAGACAGGCAATAAAATCACCGCTTTGCAGGACAGGCGTGGCTCAGTGGTTGAGCGTGGATCTATGAACCAGGAGGTCAGGGTTCAATTCCTGGTCCGAGCGTATGCCTGCTTGCGGGCTTGATCCCAGGGTGCGGCGTGCAAGAGGCAGCTGATCAATGACTCCCTCTCATCATTGATGTTTCTGTCTCTCTCTCTCCCTCTCCCTTCGTCTCTGAAGTCAACACAAATGTATTTAAAAAAATAAAAATAAGCCCTAGCCGGTTTGGCTCAGTGGATAGAGCGTCGGCCTGCGGACTCAAGGGTCCCGGGTTCGATTCCGGTCAAGGGCATGTACCTTGGTTGCGGGCACATTCCCAGCAGGGGGTGTGCAGGAGGCAGCTGATCGATGTTTCTCTCTCATCGATGTTTCTCCCTCTCTCTCCCTCTCCCTTCCTCTCTGAAGTCAACACAAATACATTTTAAAAATAAAAATGAAATCACCGCTCTGTTTTATGGGGGGAGACTGCCTGGGGAGTGTGGCGGCTCCTCACCCAGCTCTGGGAGATGCTGGCCTGTGGCCTCTGGTTCCTCCGGCCCCTGGACCAGCTCAGCCACATACACACCCAGAACTCTGTTGTTTCAGGACCCGCCCTGAGAGTGGCTGTGGCTTTCCTGGAAGATAGCAGAGCCAGGACGCTAGTGCCGGGGAGGGAGGGACGCACCAAGGCCACTAGATAAATGCTACATGTTCCTAACCGTTCGCAGGCTGAGGGACGCGGCCAGAGGCCTGACCTGGGCGGGCGGAGACGTGGGTGGTTTCGTGCAGGGTGTCTCCCTGCTCTCACTCGCCTCCTCCGTCAACAGCGCTGCGTTTTGGAGAGAGCCGACCGCGTGCCAGGTGTGCGCCCACATAATTGCGCTGCGCGCACCCTGTGAGGTCCCAGCTGTCCTGAGGCCCGCTGTACAGATGAACTGCGGGCTCAGAGAGGTTAAGGAACTCGCCCTAGGTAACACAGCCGGTTCAGATTCCTACCGGGGGGGCTCAGATTCCAGCTAGCGACACCGTCCCCTGGCTCAGGGAGGGCGCAGCCCCACAGACCCCGCAGCCTTCGCGGCCTGCAGAGCTGTCCTGGGGGCAGGTTCCGACTGGGGGATGGGCGGAGAGCAGAGAGTCCAGAGTGGCCGTCCACGCCCTGAGGCGGGTGGTAGTTGGGGGTGGGGGGGGGGGATAGAAGGGGGGCGCTGCTGGCGCCTCCCGACAATTCCCGTAAACACGGGCGAGGCGGGGCGGAGCTTGGCAGCAGCCCCGCATTTCCGGGGAGGCTGTGCCAGACCCAGGGTGTTCGCGGGGACACTCCGGGTCCCCAGGGAGGGCTTCGGGCTAGCGTGGCAGCGGGGAGGAGCCTAGAGACCCTGAGAAAGAGGGGGCGCGCCGCAGGAGAGGTTCATCCGTGGTCGGTGGTCGCGCCTTGGGCAGGACACTCAGGTAGGCGCAAGGGACAGGGTGGGCGGGAGCCGCGGCCCCAGGAGGGGGCGGGCCAGGGTGAGGCTGATGGGACTGCCGCGCCCCCATTTCCCGCCGCCGGGTCAGGTCTCCCCAAGAGGCCGCCACCTGCGCGCTCTGATGCCCCCGCCCCCCCCCCCCCCCCCCCCCCCGGAAGCCTGTTGCCAGGGCAGCGCAGGAGCCTGGGCCCGCATTCTCACCGCCAGCTGGGCCCGGGCGCCCGATCCCTTCAGCATGTCCCACGCCACCCCTTACTCCACACTGAAACCCAGAGCCAGGGCTCCTGGCTCTGCAGGGACATGGTCTGGAACCGGGGCCGGTCCTGGGCCTCGCCTTGAAATCGTCCTGGGTGTGACCTCTGAGTGAGGCTTCCAGTCAGCGCTGCTTCTCTCTGAGTGACAGGTGGATTTAGGGGTCAGGAGGGAAAGGCAGTTAGGGTCCTGGAACCGAGGGGGCTCCAGTGGCCTCCCTGGAGCCAGTGTGGTAGTCTGGCAACAGGACTCAGGAGCCCTGGGTCACCTGGGCAGGCCACCAACCTCCTCTCCCATTTCCTCACCTGTAATGTGAGGCTGCCCTTTGACCCACAGATCATAGAATTCCTGTAAGGCTCCAATGCCCTAAAGACAGGGAATCGGCCCTAGCCGGTTTGGCTCCGTGGATAGAGCGTCGGCCTGTGGACTGAAGGGTCCCGGGTTCGATTCCGATCAAGGGTAGATGCCTGGGTTGTGAGCTCCATCCCCAGTAGGGGGTGTGCAGGCGGCTGCCGGTCAATGATTCTCTCTCATCATTGATGTTTCTATCTCTCTCCCCCTCTCCCTTCCTCTTTGAAGTCAATAAAAAATATATATTTTAAAAAAGACAGGGAAATGCACAATTAAAATCCCCCGCCCCCCCCCCCATGGATACTTTAGAACTGGAAGAGACTTAGGAATCCCTCTGGGCCCACCCCACACTGTCATAGGGAAAGGGGACAGGGGGGTGGGGGGGGAATGACTTCACAGTGAGTTGGGAAGGTCAGGATTTGAACTTGTCTCCTGACTTCCAGGCCGTGGCTGTTTCCTCTCATGATCATTCTTACGGACACTCAGGGAAATCGGTGCTCAGTCTCCTTGTAGCCTGGGGCTCAAGCTCTGGGTGACTGGTGATCTAAAGACGGGGACGATGCCCTCGCTGGTTTGGCTCAGTGGATAGAGCGTCAAGCCTGCAGGTTCAATTCGGGTCAAGGGCACATGCCCGGGTAGCCGGCTCCATCCCAGTGGGGGGCGTGCCGGAGGCAGCCGATCAATGATTCTCTCTCACCATTGATGTTTCTATCTCTCTCCCCCCTCTCCCTTCCTCTCTGAAATCAATAATATGTATATATTAAAACCAACAAATAAAAAATTTTAAAAAATAAAGACGGGATATTGGCAACAGGCGAAATAAGCATGAGAGAAGGAGAATGAAGCTTCAGGTGAAATGAAGATGAGAGGAGGCTGGAGCCTGGGGGGCGGGGGGGGAGCTCAGACAGAGATAGCCCCCCTCTCCGGTGTAGATCCTGTGCGGGGGGGGGGGGGGCTTTGCTTTCATGCAGCTCTTAGAGGATTGGCCTACAGAAATCCTGGGGAGCCCAGCATCCCCCAGCTCTCCGAAACCCCTTCTCTTCTGAAGCCAAAAAAACCTGCTGAGACGGTATGAACAAGAAACTCTTTGGCTGCCCTGCAGCGGGGAAGTGGGACTTCCCACCCACATCAGTGAGGTGCCTTTGCCTTTGAAAAGGAAAAGAGGAAGGTGGGGAAAGAGATCCCGCCGCCGCCGGGGAGGAAGGAACACGCGAATGAATCACTTGGCAGGGATCTGAGACGGTCAGCTAGAGCAAACTCCTATGCTCATTGAGTGAGCATTGACGGGGCGCCTGCTGTGTGCAAGCTCAGCGCTGGGGGGACCGGAGATGAAAAACGCCAGTCAGACCCTGGCTGGTTTGGCTCAGTGGATAGAGCATCGGCTTGCGGACTGAAGGGTCCCGGGTTCGATTCCCGGTCCGGGCACATGCCCGGGTTACGGGCTCAATCCCCAGTGGGGTGTGTGGGTGTGTGTGTGTGTGTGTGTGTACAGGAGGCAGCCGATCAATGATTCTCTCTCATCATGGATGTTTCTATTCCTCTCTCCCTTCCTCTCCGAAATCAATAAAAATATATAGAAATAAATAAGTAAATGAAAACCCCAGGCTGGCTGGCCCAGTGGGTGTGTGCACTCAGGGAGCTTTAGAAGCGATGGGGAGAGAGGGCTGTGATGTGCAAATGAGCATCTCACTGCAGCATAATGAGTGCTTAGTGGAAATTTGAGCGGCGTGCAGAGGGAGCCGGAGGAGCGACTCCGGAAATCGGTTGAAAACAGCACTAGCCCGGGCGGCCTGGGGCACGGCTGGAACTCTGCCAGGTGGGCCCTGGCCCCTACCTGTGCTGGAGGCAGGGATGAGTGAGGGCATCCAAGGAAATGAGGCAAGGACGGGTGTTCTCTGGAAAAAAGGAGCCTCAGGGATCCTTTTCAATACCCTCTTGTTGATTTCAGAGAGGAAGGGAGAGGGAGAGAGCGACAGAAACATCAACGATGAGAGGGAATCATTGACCGGCTGCCTCCTGCAGGCCCCACACTGAGGATCAAGTCAGCAACCCAGGCAGGTGCCCTTGCCTGGAATCGAACCCGGGACCCTTCAGTCCACAGGCCGACGCTCTATCCACCGAGCCAAACCGGCTAGGGATCCTTTTGAAGTGTAAGCTCTGTGAAGGCAGCAATCCTGTCCATCTCCTTCAATTTCAGCAATTCCTAGGAGGCAGCAAGAATACCAGTAATCCTCCTTGAGTGAATGAAAGAAGAAGGGGAGGCCGAAACCGGTTTGGCTCAGTGGATAGAGCGTCGGCCTGCGGACTGAAGGGTCCCGGGTTCGATTCCAGTCAGGGGCATGTGCATTGGTTGCGGGCACATCCCCAGTGGGGGTCGTGCAGGAGGCAGCTGGTCGATGTTTCTCTCTCATCGATGTTTCTAGCTTTCTATCCTTCTCCCTTCCTCTCTATAAAAAATCAATTAAATATATTTTAAAAAAAGAAGAAGGGGAGGATGGGAAGAAGGGAGGGAGGAAAGGAACAGCAGCTTGTGTTACCAAGAGGAGCATGGTTATAACTGGAGACCAAACCCAGGTTGAGATCCCAACTCTAGGTAGAGTATCTATGTGGGTTCTGGTGCCAGCCCCGACTTAGCACTTACGTAAGCTTAGCAAGTCCTTTCTTTCTTTTTAAAATATATTTTTTATTGATTTCAGGGAGGAAGGGAAAGGGAGAGAGAGATAGAAACATCAATAATGAGAGAGAATCATTGATCGGCTGCCTCCTGCACGCCCCCTACTAGGGATCGAGCCCGAAACCCAGGCATGTGCCCTGACTGGGAATTGAACCGTGACCCCCTGGGACATAGGTCGACTCTCAACCACTAAGCCACACCAGCTGAGCACCTTTCTTCCTTCCTTCCTTCTTTCCTTCCTTCCTTCCTTCCTTCCTTCCTTCCTTCCTTCCTTCCTTCCTTTCTTCCTTCCTTCCTTCTTTTCTTAATGAGAGAGAGAAACATCCATTTGTTGTTCCACTTATTCATGCGTTCATTGGTTGATTCTTGTATGCGCCCTGACCGGGGATCAAACCCACAACCTTGGCGTATCCGGATGGTGCTCTAACCAGCTGAGCTACCCGGCCAGGGCAGCTTAACAAGTCCTTGAACCTCTGTGCCCACGTTTCTCACCTACGAGCGGGAATAGAATCATTCCTGCCCCGCTCTGTGGTGAGACTTCCATCAAGGACTGACTGTAGACAGCGCAGCACGGGGCCTCGCTTAGAGCAAGTGCTCCTTACAGATGAGCCTTAAAAATGTCAGCCTTGCTTTGGGTGGAATAGTTTGCCAGACAACTCATGTCCAGGTTACATAACTCCCCCAAAAGGAGGAATAATTCCTTTATACCTGATAAAGGCTCATTTTGAAAGTGCCCAGTGTCTGCAGATTAGCACATCTCAAAGAAATGGGTTTTCACCCTTTTTTTTGGGGGGGGGGGAGGGGGAGGCAATGATCTTTTTGAAATCAGATGCACGCTATGATCCCTCTCACTAAACAGCATATCACTCTCGGGGTTCAGTTCACAGCTCCCTGAAGTCCACCCCAAAGGTTCAGGGTTCCTCTGCTCTGCTGGCCCGTTATGGGCTGTGATGAAGGAACTGAGGCAGCAGCATGGAGGAAGGGCCGTTCCTGGCCAGGGCCTGGGGCTCAGAGAGGGACTGAAGGAGGAAGAACTTCCCTAGCTGGTTTGGCTCAGTGGATAGAGCATCAGCCTGCGGACTGAAAGGGTCCCAGGTTCGATTCCGGTCAAGGGCACGTGCCTGGGTTGCGGGCTTGATCCCCATTGGGGGACGTGCAGAAGGCAGCCAATCAATGATTCTCTCTCATCATTTGATATTTCTATCTCTCTTTCCCTCTCCCTTCCTCTCTGAAATCAATAAAGATTAAAAAAAAAAAAAAAAAGGAGGAAGAACTGGGTGGGAAAATGGTGAGGGCATTGATGCCTGATTCCTTGGGATCCTAGGAATGGAGGGGCCTCGGGTCTGATAAGCCAGACAGGAAGCCACATCTCTCTCCTAGACCCTTACACCCTTGCCCCCACCCTCCCCTGGCCTGGAGCACCTACCGCCCGCCTGTGAATGGCGGTGGTGGTTTCGGGGCGAAGGGAGTCACTAAGCAGTGATGGTTGCCCCTTCCGGGTGACAGGTGCCAAGCATCAGCAGGGCCAGTGGCCCAGGCTCCGCGGGCCCCCAGGTGAGCAGCAGGCTTGAGGCCACGGGCAGACAGCCCTTCCTGAACTTGCGTTGGGGGCAGGGGAGTGGCAGGGGCAACTGCGTGTTCTACCCTGTCAGGGCAAGGACAGGTTGAGCCCTGCTGCTTGCACCCCAGCCCCGTGGGGCGGGGGATCCCCTCCCAGGGAGTGGCCGGCTCAGGCCCCAACAGGCCCGCGGCAGGCGCACCCGGGCCTGAGCTGGGCGGGCTGGTTCATCTCCCGGCGAGAGTTGCAGCCTCAGCACGAGGGTGGCAGGAGGCAGCTGGACCCAGAAGGGGTCCTCGGGGCTGGGCACCGAAGTGAGGGGGGCGGAGGGGACTGGTAACCTAATGGCATGGCTCCGTCCGCGGGGCATCGGCCACATGCCAGTCCCTTTCCGTGCACTCATAGCGGCTCTCCCGACGGCCCGTGGCGTTCCCACCTCCAGAAGAGGAAGCTGCGGCTCAGACAGTGTGTGGCTTTTGCTCCCAGTCCATAAAGTACCGATGGTGCTGAGCTTCTCCTTTTTTTAAAAAATAAATATATATATTTTTATTGATTTCAGAGAGGAAGGGAAGGGGGAGAGAGAGAGAGAGAGAGAGAGAGAGAAACATCCATGATGAGAGAGGATCATTGATCGGCTGCCTCCTGCACGCCCCACACTGGGGATCGAGCCTGCAACCTGGGCACGTGCCCTTGACCAGAATTGAACCCGGGATCCTTCAGTCCGCAGACCGACGCTCTATCCACTGAGCCAAACCGGCTAGGGCTTGAGCTTCTCCCTCTGATGGAAGAACCAAGGTGCCTGAGCCCTGGATTCCACCACTACCCAGAGCAGGAAGCACGGGGACCCGGGCAGGGGGGAGTCATACAGTTCCATACAATTCGGGGAACAGAGATGAGGCCACGTAGGCGCATTGCCAGACCTGGTGAGCAGCTGCCAGTGAGGCGTGAGGCCGTGTCGGCGCTGGCCTGGGAATGCCCTCTGCTGCGGAGGGCACTGCCCCAGGGAGGCTGCCAGCCACCAGGATCTAGGAGCCATTGGCTGATTTGAAAGCACACACAGGGAGTGCCAGCTTCCTTATCAACATGTACCGATGCTGCTTCAGCTGAGCTGCTGCCCAGCCCCCGGGGAGGACACACCAGCCAGGGCAGGGCGGGGAGCTGCAGCTGCAGGTTGACTTAAGACAAGGGCTCGGGCTTCTGGGGGATCCTGGCAGGCAGGGGGCCAAGGCCCGGGGGGTGCTGGGCCCAAGCCAGTGAGAGTCTGCCAACCAGAACCCGGGACGCTGCCTCAGAAGCGGGGTGGGTGGGACCTTTGGGTTCAAGCTCCACTGGGCTGGGCAGGAGGCCCCTCCCCCACGGCCAGCAAACAAGGCAGTGACTTTCAGGGCAGAGCTGTGGGCGCTGCAGAGCCAGCTCCCCTGGGTGGGAAGGAGGGCAGCAGGCCTGGCCCGGGGACCACCTGGCAGGGGCCATCCGTGCCCAGGCACGTGCTGGCCTCCACCTGGGCAGAGGCTGTCCCTGTAGCCGGCTAGTGAGCGCTGGCTGCCCTTGCCCCGCGCCTGTGTTCACCGCCCTTTCCTGTGTGCGGAGCAGGTTAGCCAGCCAGGCAGTGGCAGGTGCTCATTATATTTCTGAGAGGAGGGGAGAGAGGGAGAGAGAGAGAAACATCCACGATGAGGGAGAATCATTGATGGGCTGCCTCCCACGCGCCCCACCACGAGGGATCGAGCCCGCCACCCCAGGGAATGTGCCCCAACCAGGAATCGAACCGTGACCTCCTGGTTCGATGCTCAACCACTGAACCATGACAGCCTACTGGGCGCCTTGTATTTTTAACCTTTTCATTTTCCCTTGATTCCCTTTCATTTTCTCTTTCTCTTGGTAGCCTTTCTTTTTTTAAAAAAAAAAAAAAACAACTTTTTTTTTCATTTTTTAAGTATATTTTATTAATGTTTTTACAGAGAGGAAGGGAGAGGGATAGAGAGCTAGAAACATCGATGAGAGAGAAACATCGATCAGCTGCCTCCTGCACACCCCCCTACTGGGAATGTGCCCGCAACCAAGGTACATGCCCTTGACCGGAATCGAACCTGGGACCCTTCAGTCCGAAGGCCGACGCTCTATCCACTGAGCCAAATCAGTCAGGGCTCTTGTAGCCTTTCTTATGCCTCTTCCTCTCTCCCTGTTCTATGGCTCTTCTCGTTTTTTAATTTTCTTCCACCTGATCCTACAGGTGAGGTATGTGTTTGTTTGTTTACCGTTTTGCCTTTTAAATTTTTCCCCATGATAACAGGTAGGAGGCATACCCTCACATACAGGAAAACGCACACATCGGAAGCCATACAGCGCGGAGCATTTTAACATTGGTACACACTTGGGAAAACAGTACCCAGACCAAGGGATAGAATATTCTCATCGTCCCTCAAGTTTCCTTGTCCGCCAGCGAGGCGTCAGCCCCCTGGTCTCGGATCTCCCACCATAGACAAGCTTGGTTTGGCCTCTTTGTATGTATTCCTACTCACCTTTGACCTCTCATGCTCACATTTTAGTCCTTACATGTGTGTCTGTGTGCCTGAGAGAGGCGGGAGGAGGAGGAGGAGAATGGGGAGGAAGGCGAGGCTGAGGGAGTGTGGATGGAGCAGGAGGCCCAAGCTTGATGATGACTTTGTCTTACTGTTTGGGGAACAGAGACTACACTGCTTTTCCCTTCATCTCTTCCTTCCTTCCTTCCTTCCTTCCTTCCCTCCTTCCTTCCTTCCTTCCTTCCTCCTCATCTGAAGATATTTTTCCATTGATTTTTAGGGACAGTATAAGAGAGAGGGAAAGACAGAGAAACATCAACGTGAGAGAAACACATCGATTGGTTGCCTCCTGCATGAGCCCCCAACCAGGGCCCAATCCCGGGAGAAGTGTGCAACCGAGGCACATGCCGTTGACCAGAATCGAACCCAGGACCCTTTGGTTCTCAAGCCAACACTCTATCCACTGAACCAACCTGGCTAGGGCTTTTTAATATATGTTTATTGATTTCCAAGAGGAAGGGAGAGGGAGAGAGAGAGATAGAAACATCAATGACGAGAGAGAATCATTGATCGGCTGCCTCCTGCACGGCCCCCTACTGGGGATTGAGCCTGCAATCCGGGCATGTGCCCTTGACCGGAATCGAACCCAGGACCCTTCAGTTCACAGGCCTATGTTCTGTCCACTGAGCCAAACCGGCGAGGGCTCATTCTCACATTTTGGTCCTTACCCGTGTGTCTCTGTACCTGGGTACCTGGGCGAGACGGGAGAGGGTGAGGATGGGAGGAAGGCGGGGCTGCGTGAGTGTGGATGGAGGCCCAGGCTTGATGACAACTCCATCTTGCCGTCGGGGGTGGGATGGGGGGGGGAGCAGGGAGGGACCCAGAGGCAACACTGCTTTTCTCTCCATCTCCTTCTGTTCTCTCTCTCCAAGCTGTCCCTTGAGCTCTTTATCCACATCACGGACGTCCTGGCTGAAAAGACTTGGCCACGTCCAAGAGGGGCAAAGGGGAACGGGAGACGCGGTGTTGGCGTGGGAACCACTCTGGCCACAGGAAGTCAGCTCGAATGAGGGTTTTTTTCTGTCGCCATCCTCCTGTTTTTCCCCAGCTTGGGGGAGGACCAGTTGGCACAGGAAGGGAAGACAGTGATGGAGCTCACGGAGGCCGAGGCCGCCGTGCTGGGGGCGCGCCGTGGGGGCTCTGCTCCGGGCCCACCGCTGGGTCCCTCATTTTGTCAAAATGTTGTGCTTGGCAGCGGGGCTTTCGAAGACGGAAGACCCGTCACTGTCCTCAAAGGGTTTGCCACCCACTTGGCATATGACATACTTGGACCCCGCCGGTGTGGGTGAGTGGGTGAGTGTCAACCTATGAACCAGGAGGTCACGGTTCGATTCCTGGTCAGGGCACCTGCCTGGGTTGCGGGCGTGATCCCTGGTGTGGGGTGTGCAGGAGGCAGCTGGTCAATGGTTCTCTCTCATCATGGATATTTCTCTCTCTCTCTCTCTCTCTCTCTCTCTCTCTCTCTCTTCCTTCCTCTCTGAAGTCAATAAAATACACACACACACACACACACACACACACACACACATACACACACACACCGTATTTTCTGGCGTATAAGACGACTTTTTAACCCTGGAAAATCTTCTATACACCTAGTCATCTTATACACCGGAAAATACGGTATTTAAAATTTTGTAAAGGACCTACTAGACTCCTAGAGCAGTGGTCAACAGAGCCAAATATCAACAGTACAACGATTGAAATTTCTTTGGAGAGCCAAATTTTTAACACTTAAACTTCTTCTAATGCCACTTCTTCAACATAGACTCGCCCAGGCCGTGGTATTTTGTGGAAGAGCCACACTCAAGGGGCCAAAGAGCCGCATGTGGCTCGCGAGCCACAGTTTGCCGACCACAGTCCTAGAGCATCTGAGCAGCCATGAGTGGGGTATAATTAACCACCAGCGAGGCCGCATCAGCCCCTGCCTCTCCTCCTTAGGGGTAACCATGGCAGTCACACAACCCAGCTTTGCCAAGACACGAAGGCCCACTAGCCTTGCTGCCCTTTAAGGAGGTACCTGCTGCTGGGATTCAGGCTCCAGCCAGTGCCTAGGTCACAGCCGGAAGCAGAAGGTAGAAGAAGGCAATGCTGCAGCCAGCCCTAGCCGGTTTGGCTCAGTGGATAGAGCGTTGGCCTGCGGACTGAAGGGTCAAGGGCACATGCCTGGGTTGTGGGCTCCATCCCCAGTGGGGGGTGTGCAGGAGGCAGCCAATCAATGATTCTCTCTCATCATTGATGTTTCTATCTCTCTCCCTTCCTCTCTGAAATCAATAAAAATATATTAAAAAATAAAAAGAAGGTAGAAGAAGGAAATGCTGCAGCCAGTTCCCTGATTTCAACAGGATCTCTTGCAATTTCTTGCATAAGATTCTAGGGATCATATGGAGAAACGGGCCGAATCATGCCGTGGGGAGGCCACCTGGCTAGCTGCTCCACCTGCAAAGGATGTTGGTCAGGTTTAAGCCTGATGGGAGTCTCCTGTGGCATTGGGCTCTGTTTGAGGCCCTGTATCGCCCAATTGTTTCCAGCTTGGGGAGGACAAGTTGGCACAGGAAGGGAACACAGCGGAGCTCACAGGGGCCGGGGCTGCCGTGCTGGGGGCGAGAAGCTGTGGGTCATTTATAGAATACCTATAGCTTTTCTAGATTAAGCAGTTGGTAAACCTTGGCCACAGACCAGCTCATACTCTTATCAATAAACACACACACACACACACACACGTTTTCGCTGAATCATTTTGGAAGTGGCAAACATTGTGACTCTTCACCTCTGAGAAATAAGCCTCAGCAGGCATCTTCGGAGGGCAGGGACATTCTCCTGCAACCATCATCCCGTGACCATACCGCAGACACGCGCAGTAAGGCCACAGTGGCCTCCCATGTGCAGCGCACCCCAAAATTTCCCCAATTGCCCTATAACTTCCCCCCACCCTGGGATTCAATCAAGGCTCACAGGTTGCGTTTGATTATCAGCTCTTTTGAGTTTCTTAACCTAAAACAGCTCCCCCTGCCTTTATTTATTTGTTTGTTTATTTTTTACTTTCATCACATGGACCTTTTCTTTTTTTATTTCAGAGAGGAAAGGAGAGAGATAGAAACATCAATGATGAGAGAGAATCATTGATCGGCTGCCTCCTGCACGCCCCCCACTGGGGATCGAGCCCACAACCCGGGCATGTGCCCTTGGCCGGAATCGAACCTGGGACCCTTCAGTCCTTAGGTTGACGCTCTATCCACTGAGCCAAACCGGCTAGGGCCACAAGGACCATTTTGGAGGGTGCAGGCCACTTGTCTGTAAAACGCTGGGTGCATCCGACTGCGCCCTCATGAATAGATCTGGGTTAAACGCTTTTGCCGAGCACGCTAGGAGGATTTGACTGTGTTGTGTATTTCTTCTTGTATCCCATCAGGACGTAAAAGATGTCAGGAAGTCCCATACTGGTGATGCTACTTTCTTTTTTAATTGATTTTTAGGGCAAGAGAGAGAGAGAAACATCGACTGGTTGTTCCACTCACTCACGCATTCATTGGTTGAGTCTTGTATGTGCCCTCGCTGGGCTGGAACCTGAAACCTTGGCATATCTGACGATGCTCTAACCAACTGAGCTACCCGGCCAGGGTCTGGTGATGCTGATTTAAACTGCTTGGTTAAGATAGTGAAAGCCAAAACCCTCCCTTCGAGGTACAGTTTCTCTTCGGAAATTACTGAGTCACCTGGGGGGACAGGCTTTGAGACCTTGTTATTACATAGTGTCCCTACAACCTTCCACCCAGTTGGCTGAGCATCCAGTGATGATCCTTGCTTGAATCTAGATTTTCCAAGTCTATCATTTCTTCTCCATTTACCAGCCGGCTTATTTCTGTACACGAAAGCTTCCTTCCTGTCCCTTCTTTCCCTCTGTGTTTCTCTGAATGTCACTGTGGACGGATGGATTGTTTTTCATTTCACGCATTAGAATCCATTATTTCCTTATTGGTTTTGATGCGCAACTTGTCCCAAGGTGGGTCATCAAGCTGGCCCCATATGTCCTTTTGACACGATCCCATTAGTCTTTAACCACTTCCTTCCTTTCTGGCCCAACAAAATATCCCTGGCTTACCTTTTACTTTCTCTTTCATTTCCCCACAGTCCTGGTACCTTTTATTGGAGAGAGATATTTAGAAACCAAGAACTGGGTGCTAGGTGTGCTGACCCAATATTCTTTATTTATTTATTTTTTTATCCTCACCTGAGGATATTTTTTTCCATTGATTTTTAGAGAGAGTGGAAGAGAGAGGAAAAGACAGTGAGAAATATCGATGTGACAGAAACACATCGATTGGTTGCCTCCTGCACGAGCCCAGACCAGGGCCCGGTGCAGGGAGGAGCCTGTAACCCAGGTACGTGCCCTTGATGGGAATCGAACCCGGGACCCTTCAGTCCGAAGGTCGACGCTCTATCCGCTGAGCCAAACTGGCTAGGGCTCGTCCAGTATTCTTATCAGAGACTGGAATAAAGGCATTAGAATGCTTATCAAGTTTGAAGATGACTGAAAACTGGGAGGGGAAGCAAAATGTATCATAATAGAGTAGATATTCAGAATGACCTCCATAGGATGAAATCTGGAACAGGACCAATAGCTTTATTTTATTTTATTTATTTTTTTAAATATATTTTATTGATTTTTTACAGAGAGGAAGAGAGAGGATAGAGAGTTAGAAACATCGATGAGAGAGAAACATCGATCAGCTGCCCCCTGCACACCCCCCGCTGGGGATGTGCCCGCAACCAAGGCACATGCCCCCGACCGGAATCGAACCAGGGACCCTTGAGTCCGCAGGCCGACACTCTATCCACTGAGCCAAACCAGTCTCAGCAGGACCAATAGCTTTAAAAGAGGTCAGTAGGAAGTGCTGTGCTTTGGTTGAAGAAAGACATTGCGTAACTTCATGTTTGTGAGGAACTCTACGGGACCAAAGGTGATATACCTTTGTTGGTGGACGGGTGCCAGCAGCATCCCATGATCCTTAAGTTGCATCCATTCAATCCATCTATTCATTCATTCATTCATTCATTCAGCCAATACTCCTTGAGGGCCTCTTACATGCCAGGCACTGTTTTGGAGGCTTGGGATAACTAACAAGCAGAGAAGCAAAAATCCCTGCCCTTCTCAGTCAATATTTTGGGGATAGAGGGGCAGGTGGGGTGTTCAGACAATCAAGAAAAACCACAACAAATAAGCAAATCATCTACAGTAGAATGTTATTAGGTGATGAGTGCCTTGGAAAAAAGAAAGAAAGAAAAAACAGCCGAAACCGGCTTGGCTCAGTGGATAGAGCGTCGGTCTGTGGACTGGAGGGTCCCAGGTTCGATTCCGGTCAAGGGCATGTACATTGGTTGCGGGCACATCCCCAGTGGGGGGTGTGCAGGAGGCAGCTGGTCGATTTCTCTCTCTCATCGATGTTTCTAGCTCTCTATCCCTCTCTCTTCCTCTCTGTGAAAAATCAATAAAATATATGAAAAGAAAAAACAACCTCAGGGTAAGGGGAATATTGGGGGAAGTGTGGACTCTTCAAGAAGGTGTGATCTTTGCCCGGCCGGCGTGGCTCAGTGGTTGAGTATCAACCTATGAACCAGGAGGTCACTGTTGGATTCCCAGGCAGGGCACATGCCTGGGTTGCGGGCTCCATCCTCAGTAGGGGCCGTGCAGGAGGCAGCCCGTCAATGATTCTCTCTCATCATTGATGTTTCTATCTCTCTCTCCCTCTTTATCAATAATAATAAAAAAAAATTTAAAAAAAAAACCACACAAACAGATGCCCTAGCATTAAAAAAAAGAAAGTGATCTTTGAGCAAAGACTTGGAGGAAGGGACCTAACCTGGTGGCTATTGGGAGAGAAGGCTGCAGGCAGAGAGTAGCCAGGGCAAAGGTCCTAGCGGAGAGCCTGGGAGTAGTGCCGGAGGGTTGGGCATCATTGGCTGCAGGTGCATGGATGGCACGGAGAGAGGTGGTGTCCAAGGCCTGGCCGGGCTAGAAGTGGGTGCTTGGTGCTGCCCACATCCCATGTGCAATTCTGTGTCCAATGCCGAGATCTCCTTATTTTTCTTATTCTTTTAAATATATATTTTTAATATTTTATTGATTTTTTTACAGAGAGGAAGAGAGAGGGATAGAGAGTCAGAAACATCGATGAGAGGGAAACATCGATCAGCTGCCTCCTGCACAGATGTGCCCGCAACCAAGGTACATGCCCTTGACCGGAATCGAACCCGGGACCCTTCAGTCCGAAGGCCGACGCTCTGTCCACTGAGCCAAACCGGTTTCGGCTTAAACATATTTTTATTGATTTCAGTGAGGAAGAGAGAGGGAGAGAGGGATCGAAGCATCCATGACGAGAGAGAATCATGGATCGGCTGCCTCCTGCAACGCCCCACACTGGGGATCGAGCCCGAAACCCAGTTCTGTGCCCTGACCGGAAATGGAACCGTGACCTCTTGGTTCATAGGTCGACGCTCAAACCACTGAGCCACGCCGGCCGGGCGAGACCCTTTCTTTTTTATTTTTGTGAGTGGCGTGTTTTTTTTTTTTCTTTTCTTTTTTGTTTTTTTTTCCTTGGGAGCCCCTGTCGCCTGGCCCTTGCCCATAGATGGGGGTCGGGATGGTGGAGATGCAGACATCATGGGACATGGGGAAGCGTGGCCGCCAGAGGGGACAGTGGGGGACCACGTGAGTGCTGCGCCCACCCTGACAAGCCACCCCGTGGCCCAGGATGCGGCAGGCCCTGGGGGTGGGGTGAGAGCCAAAGGTGTTGGCTCCGAGGAAGCTCGTGTTTTGGCCAGGGGTGAAGAGGAACTTTCCCAGGATGGCAGCTCATTCCTGGGGCGGCTGTGCCCACTGCCATGGAAATGACGAGCTGGGGTTTGGGAACTGCTTCCAAGTGGAACTACAGGAAGAATTACATCCGACTGTGGTCCTGGGCGCCCGTAGGAAAAGTTGAACCGTTTCCCAAACGTTACTTCTCCTTTTTTTTTCCTTTTTTTTTTTTTGTTGTTAATCCTCACCCGAGGATATATTCCCATTGATTTTTAGGGAGAGCGGATGAGAGAGGGAAAGACAGAGGAACATCCTTGTGAGAGAAACACATCGATTGGTATGTTCCCTTGCCTGGAATCGAACCGGGACCCTTTGGTCCGCAAGTCAATGCTCTATCCACTGAGCCAACCCGACCAGGGCATTCCTTTTCCTTTTTATGGTCTTTGCAGTTGGATGCGTTCTGTGGTGTCTGTTTCTTTTTTTTTAATGTTGAGAGGAAGCCACTCCATTGGTTTTGGGACTTACTTAGGGGTGCAGGTTGTTCCATCTTGGGGGATGTCAGGAACCAGGAATGGGGGTGGGGGTGGGAGTGGGGGGGCTGGACTGTGCCTCTTCTAAGTGGGGTGCCTCCCAGACCCCTCCTGCCTCAGGGAGTACTGTCTCCCGCCTGGCTACGTGCAGGTTTGTGGGAGAAGGTCGCACCTCCTTGGCTGTGTGTTAAATCCTATTATTCCACGTACGTTAATCTTGCACCGCTCCTCCCACCGGAGACCTGGCTGCGTGTGGACAGAATTCTAAGCGCGGGCGCCCCCGCAGGGCACCGGGCCGAGTGGGGGGCCTGCCGCGAGCGCAGCCGGGACCTAAGGTGGACCGACCCGAGCAGAAATTAGAAATTTATTTCAGAAGCAACCAGCCCCGGCGTCAGCACCAGCTCGGCCGCGTTTATTCGGTCACGGACCAGTGGGTGCCAGGAGCATTAGCGGGGGGAGGAGGACTAAAGGGGCGAGACCCAGGCCAGAGCCTCGCGGGGCGCACGGTGGAGAGACCCGCAGGTTTCCCCAACCCTCCCGCTCGCCGAGGGTCGCGGAGCAGCCGGAAGGGGCCGGGGCGGCGGTGGGAGGGTCTGGAGGTGGGGGGGCGGGGATCCGTGGCCCCGCTTCCCTCCGCGCCCCGCGCTCCCGCCGCCTCGGCGTCCGGGGATCCCCGGACTTGGCCTCTCCAGGGCGCGCACCCAGCTGGCGCCCCCCGAGGTCGGCCGCAGCGCCCAGGAAGGGGGAAGGGGGAAGGGGCGGGAGGGCGGGGAGAGGAGCTGGGAGAGGCAGGACGCCGTCCACTTCCTCCTCCGGCGCCGCCCTCCGCCCCGCGATCCCGGGAGAGCGTTCCTCGGAGCCAGGCCAGCGGGACCGCGCTGTGGGGGTCGGAGGGGCGCGCTCTCGGCGGCCACGTGACCCGTACCCCCCCCCCAACCCTCCCCCCAGATCCGGGGGCGGGGCTGCCGCCCGCGAGTCCAGTGGAACCACCTGAGCCGGAGCCGGGAGGACGCCGTTGCTGTCGGAGCCGCGCGCGCCGTGATGGCCCCGGGGACCCGGCCGCCGCCGCCGCCGCCGCTGCTGCTGCTCCTGCTGCTTCTGCTCCCGCCGCCGCCTGCGACCTGGGCGCTCGTCCCCCGGATCAGCCTGCCGCTGGGTGAGTGCGGGCGACCCTGCGGGGCGCGGGCCCGGGGAGGGGAGGGGAGGCGGCCCCGAGTGCCTCGTGCGGACGTTGCTGTGACAAAGGAGGCAGGGGGCCCGCTGGAGACGTGGGGTTCACCGGGACCCCTCCTCCTTGGAAAGCGCTGCGCGGGGGGAGGGAGGGAGAGGGGAGCTGTTGGGGCCGCGGGCTCCTTTCTCCCATTCTTTTAATGTGTGTGTGGGGGGGTCCTCGCCCCCTGCTGCCTCTTTAGGGTGCCCTTTCGGCGGTGACACCCCCCCCCCCCCCCCACCCCCGGCGCTGGCTACCCGCCGGTCCGCCTGCGCATCTGCTTGTCTTTGATGCTGACCAGAGCCAGCCGCGGTGCCGCCCCCGAGGGCAGCGCGGGGTGGAGGGAGGGGGGCTGTGCTTGCGGCCCGTAAACACTGGGGTTTGGTATTCCAGCAAGTCACCGAAGGAGGGGCCGGCGCCCCATCCTTCACCCTAATGGACACGGTGGGGTCCCCCAGGACCTGGGAGGGGCCGTACGAGGGAGGGGGGCAGCCTGGGTGCGTTGAGACTCCAGAGCCTGGAGCCAGGAGGGCCATCCTCCTGGACCAGGTCCCTCCCCTGGAGCTCACAGCTGCTTCTGTGGCCCCCTCCCTTTCCAGCCCTCTGCTCTCCCCTCTCCTTACCCCTCCTCCCCCCAACCTGGTTGCTTCTTTGATTTCTCTTTGAAATCAGAGGCACTTGGATTCCAAGCCCATTTCTACGACTAGGCAAGTCAGCCCCTCCTCCCTGAGCCCCCAGGTCGCTCGCCTGCAAAATACTCCCCGTCCCGGCTACCTTGCAAGCCCATCTCGGAGAGTTGGTGAAACCAGGTGTATTGCGTGGGCATAACGTCTATAGGTGTTGTTTCTCCAAGCCCTTTCACTCGCTGGTTGACACACTGTGTGAGTTAGAATAAAGGACCCGTACATTCCGGGTCCCAGACTTCCTTCTCGTATAGCATCCCCACCCCTAAGAGCATTGCGTTGGCAAAAGGAAAGAGGAGCAGAATCAGCACTCAGATCAGCACTCGTGGCCCCGGGTAACCCCAGCTAAAATGTGGCCCAGGAGTGCCGAGCAGGTGGCCTGGCTGCAGACCAGCCTCTGCCGCTCGGGAACCACGTGACCTCGAACAGGCCGCCTGACCTCCCTGGGCCTTGGTTTCCTCGTCTGTGAAATGGGGAGAACACCAGCACCTGCCGCAGGGCGGTGAGGAGTCCGTGCCGTTTATATCGGGAAAAGTCCTCAGGACGGGGGCTTGGCACCGGAAAGCGCTCAGGGCGCGCTCGCTGTCATTGCTGTTGTGTTAGGCACAGACTCCGGCCTGGCACGTCCTTGCAGATCTGGGGCGATCCTGCCTGGGGTGGGGCGGTGCTGGCCTGTGGTTTGACCGCAGCTCCTTGGGGGACTCCGGCCTGTTAAGTGAGGGTACACGTGTATCCGGGCCCGGGCCGGCTGCTGCCCGGCCGTTTCTCTGTTGTGGCCACAGCTCCCTTCTGCCCTCGGACCCTCTCCGCTTTGGGAGCAGGTGAGAGGCGGTGGGGACTGATGCTCAAGGGACTCCATGTGTGGATGGCCCAAGGGGCATGTCAGAGGTACCAGGTCTTGTGACCAGCTCTGGAACTCCATGGGGGACCACGCAGGGGGTCCCTAAGTTGGGGAGCCGTGAGGAGGAACCGAGAGCACCTGCTTTCTGAGAGCAGCTGGGATACTTTTGGGGGGATTCCCCCACACAGCTCCGAGACCTGGCCACTTCCTCAGACCCGTGACCACTGCCAGGCCGCTGTACGGCTGCCACACGCCACCTCCCCCTGCACAGGGCCCCTGCGTGTCTGTGTCGTTCTCAGATTCATGTCAGCTCTAGCTGCGTTAGCTCCTGGACAGAGCTTCGGCCGGAGGACTGCAGGGTCCCGAGTTCCATTCCAGTCGGAGGCATTCGGACTAAGGGCACGGGCCTCAGCTGCAGGCTCAGTCCCTGGCCCAGGACAGGGTGCTTATGGGAGGCAACCAGTTGATACGTGTCTTTCACATCAATGTTTCTCTCTCTCTCTCCCTTCCACTCTCTCTAAAAATCAGTGGGAAAATATCCTTGGGTGAGGATTAACCACACACATAGACACACACACATACACACACACACACACACACACACAAATCATGTTAAAATCCTAACCCTGGGAGGACTGAGACACTCGGGTTTCATCTGTGAGGACCCCCGAGATGACACATTAGGGGGGCACCGCTGAGCGGTCGAAATGCAGTCCATGCTCTGCCCTCTAAGCTGTGACTTCTGGAGGCTGGGTCAGCCCAGAGGGGACTTTCTGTTCTAGTCCCGCAAAGCCTGGCAGAGGTCAGCAGCTCCCTGGCACCTGACCTTGTGCGCTGAGCACATATCCACGCTTTACTGAGCCGCACCACGGCCCGGAGTGCCCGCCCCACCGGGCTTCCTCCTGGCCCCGGCTACCCCCCCCCTCCCGTGTCTGTGCGCAGCTAGTCCTGCAGGGCTGGGTGCCCCGGAGGGGAAATCTCCGGTGACTGCCCAGGCTCACCTTCCCACCGGGGCTGGAGGCGGCTTCCTGCCTCGTCCCTGGGGTCTCGTTAGATGTTCCTGGCAGCCTGCCCATCCTGGGCAGGACCGTGGTGACCATGGGACACTGGGCAGCAGGCCCCTGGGCACCTGCCTCTCAGAACAGGGAGAAAGGCATGGAGCTGGAGCCCACACCCCCTTCCCTGCCATCCGCCCTCCCCTCCTGAAACACGCCCCCTGCAATCCCCCCTCCTCCAGGGCCTGGATGCCTGGAGACCCTAGGCTGTGTCTGTGGTTTGACATAAACCCCTGAAAGTGGAGCCTCCTTCCTATGGGACCCTCATTACTGTCCGTCAGATTCCTGGGGCCGCCAGGAGGGGTGCTGCACTCATGGCCAGGACGGGGAGGGGGCCTGGGGGACTCCAGGCTCAGCCGCGCAGGCCGGGGCCCTCAGAAGGAAGTGGCTTGTCTCCGGGAGAGGCCCTTCAGAGACGCGTGTGGGATTTGGGTTCTGCTGCGTTGGAACTGGGTGGCGTGGAGTGGCAGGACCCAGGGGGCCGCTGTGTCGGGAGCAGGAGAGACGCTGAGTGGAATTGGTGGCCGGGCTGTGTGAGCCGCGAGGGGAGAAACGAAACCCGGCTCCCGTGGCTCGTGGAAGTCTTCATGGGTCCCCTTATTTGGGCAACTAAAAGGAGTTGTTCATTCTCACCCTGCCCTGAAGTGCCCGCCTGGGAAGCTCTGGACACCGTGTTTCCAGACCAGATTGGAACTGAATCGGCAGGCCTGCGCCCTGCAGTCAACAAAACCCCATTGAGCCCAGAGAATGGGGCACCAATCAGCTACTTGACCTCTGACCCCCGGAGTGGGCACCCAGGGTCAGTCTGCTCTGAGAAGCTCGCAGTAGTACAGGCTGTTTTTGTTTTGTTTTTTTTTTTAATTTTAGAAAGAAAGGAAGAGAGAGAGAGGAACATCAATGTTGAGAGAGAGTCATTGATTGGCTGCCTCCTCCATGCCCCCCCCTCCCCCCCCCACTGGGGATCGAGCCTGCAACCTGGGCATGTGCGCTGACTGGGAATCAAATCAGGACCTCCTGGTTCATAGGTCGATGCTCAACCACTGAGCCACACCGGCCAGGCCAGGCCGCTTTTGAAGTCTTTTTCTGGGTGGTGACTTGTTTCCCTCCAGGGGAGCCGCATGGACGGAGCCACAAGTGTGGGTGCTGCTGGCCTGGCGTGGAAGACTAGCTAGCCCTTCTTTTATTTATTTATTTTTTTAAAATTTATTTTTATTGATTTTAAGAGGAAGAGAGAGGGAGAGAGCAAGAGGGAGAATCATTGATGGGCTGCCTCCTGCACGATCGGAAATTGAGCCCACAACCCAGGCACGTGCCCCTGACTGGGAATCGAACCGTGGCCTGCTGGTTCCCAGGTCAATGCTCAACCCCGGAGCCGCCACAGCCGGGTGAGCTCCCGCCTCCTCCAGGCCCCTTTTCACATTGGCAAGATGGGAATAGTAACAGGAACCTTCACGGGGTTTATGGATGTGAAGTCTGGCGCGCTGCCTGGCACGTGCGGCATCCCCAGTAGAAGCCCTGGCTGGTTTGGCTCAGTGGATAGAGCGTGGGCCTGCGGACTGAAGGGTCCCTGGTTTGATGCCATCAAGGGCGCATGCCCAGGTTGTGTGGGCTCGATCCCCAGTGGGGGGCATGCAGGAGGCAGCCGATCAGTGATTCTCTCTCATCATCGATGTTTCTCTCTCTCTCTCTCCCTCTTCCTTCCTCTCTGAAATCAATAAAATATATATATACTAGAAGCCCAGTGCACGCATTCATGCACCAATGGGGTCCCTCGACCTGTGGGATCGGGCTGAAACCGGCTCTCTGACTTCCCCCAAGGGGTCCCAGATTGTGAGAGGGCGCAGGCCAGGCCGAGGGATCCCACTGGTGCACGATCGGGGCCAGGGAGGGACACAGGAGATTGGCCAGCTGGGGAGGGACTGCGGGAGGGCTCCAGGGCGTGTCAGGCCCATCTCGCTCAGTCCCGATCAGCCGGACCCCAGCAGCAAGTTCACCTACCAGTTGGAGCATCTGCCCCCTGGTGGTCAGTGCATGTCATAGCGAGCGGTTGAGCAGCCTTAGCATATAATTAGCATATTATGCTTTGATTGGTTGAATGGACAACCGGACACTTAGCATATTAGGCTTTTATTATATAGGACACACACACACACACACAGGCAGCGGCTCCTGCTCCCGTGGTGGGAATTTCCTGCCTGCCTAGCCTGGGGAGGTTGTTGCATTCACTGGGCAGACACTGTCTGAGCCCGGCTGGATGCAGGCCCTCTGCGAGGTGTTAAGGCCGCCAGCCGGGCAGGAAGTGGTGCAGACTTCCTCACCATGGCCCTGGGGGAGAAGCAGAGGTGATGATGCTTCATTTAGTCCCCTTTCCAGGTGCTCCTGGTTCCGCTCTTCCTCCTGCCTCCTCTGCCGGGGCTTGGGCTGCGCCGCCCTCCTCCCTGCCCCTTGCCGGCCGGCTCCACTCTGCCCTCTGCATGACCCACGCTCCGCTGGGTGTCGAAATGCCTGTGAGCGCTGAGCTTGCACAACTTTGGGGGCACATCTGGATACACCTGCTCGCTCCTCCTCCAGACTAGAGAGGCGGGGTGGCACGGGGCCTGGAGGCAAGGTGGGGCTGGGGTCGTGTTGTCAATCACTCCTTCCTGTGTCCCCTTCTTAGGGCCTGTACCCTCCCCTCCCTGTTCCCCCGCCCCCCCCCCCCCCGCCATCGCCATGGATATTCAGGATGGGTGGACAGGGCTCTGATATGACCCTTCCCAGGGGGATGAGGAGGAAGAGGAGCAAACAGAACATGAGACTCCTGAGGTGCAGGTGGTCCAGGCAGGCCTGCTGCTCCCCCAGCAACTCCTGCTGCGCCCCCCCAGCTGGCCCCTGCCCCCACCTCCTCGCGTTCTGACCTCCCCGTCCTGGCCCGCTACCCTGCGCACAGGGTGGAGAGCGGCTTACACAGAGGCGGCTGTCTTGGGACATGTACCTGAGGTCCCGTCATGCCATCTCCTGCCTTTCCCAAGGCAACACGCCTTTTCTCTGCTCCTCGCCCTGTAACGTCGGCTTGCTCCACTGGGTAACTCTTTTTGTTACGCCCTGGTCACTCTTTTTCTACTTTTTGAAAACGTAATTGTATTGATTTCAGAGAGGAAGGGAGAGGGGGGAGAGAGAGAGAGAGAAACATCAATGATGAGAGCGAATCACTGATCCGTTGGCTGCCTCCTGCACACCCCCGACTGGGGATGGAGCCCACATCCGGGCAGGACCGGGAATCGAACCGCGACCTCTTGGTGGATAGGGCGACAACTCAATCACTGAGCCACATCGGCCGGGCTCCCTAGTCCCTCCTGAGCCACCGCTTTTGGGTGACCATCCCCACTACAAGTCAGGAGCCAGTCCTCCGGCCCCTAGGTGGCACAGACAGTGTTCTCATACTTTGTGCCCGGCGTTCAGTGCTCGGGAGGAGGGAGAAGGCGGGTAACAGGTGTAGAGCTTCGGGGGGCCCCAGGCTTCAGTTGTCTTGTATCCACCTGCCTGGGAGGTGCAATTATCCCCATTTTACAGATCAGATAGCTGAGGTTCAGAGAGCGGAAGTATTTTTGTCAAAGACATCTTGCTCGACCCAGTCTCCCTGGGACCTCTCTGGTCTGCACTTGTGGGTCCTCTGAGAAGCCCATCTTGATAGCATAGTGGGGTTTGGAGAGGTGGGGTCCTGTGGCGAGGGGGTCTTGGGCGGGGGGACAGTAGACAGAAACCTAATTTTATCAGAATTCCTAAAGAGGGGGGCCAAGTGGCTCTCGCCGGTGTGGCTCAGTGGATAGAGCATCAGCCTGCGGACCGAAGTGTCCCGAGTTCGATTCCGGTCAAGGGCACGGACCTCGGTTGCAGGCTCCCTGCCCGGTCCGGGCCCCGGTCAGAGCGCGTGCAGGAGGCAACCCATCGATGTGTTTCTCTCACGTCGATGTTTCTCTCTGTCTTTCCCTCTCTCTTCCACGCTCTCTAAAAAACCAACGGAAAACTATCCTTAGGTGAGGATTAAAAAAAAAAAAAGAAGGAGCGAGAGGGGCCGAATGAACCAACTCGCCGCCTCTTTTTTGCCCCCCGTCTTACCGCTTGCCCATCCTCTGAGACAGACGCTACCCGCCAAGGGAGAGGAGACCTCCCAGGATGGCCCACGGTGTGCCAGGCGCTGCCCGTGGGGGTGGCGGGGGGGCGGCGTGGTTCCATCTTGCACAGGGGAGGGAACCGAGGCTCAGAGAAGTCGATTCACATTGCCATGGTCACACAGCCAGAAAGGTTGGGGGCCCACGCCGTGAGCCACAGCTGGCTGCCACGAGAGCCACATCCCTTCCATCAGCGCGGGTGCCTCCTGCGTCTCCTGTGAAATGTGCCAAAAACCTAGCCCCAGCCTTGAATAACGGACAGGCTAGGTACTTCCCTCTGGGAAAGAGCCCTGTCGAGGTCACACCCTGGATGGGACTCGGATCCAGCTGAGGCCCCTGATGCTGTTGCCCGGTCGGAAACAGGGCCAACCCAGCAGCCTTGGCCAGGGACACGGGGTGCGTGGCGGACGGATGCAAAACTCTCCAGCAGGCGTGGCACCCCGGGGGCAGCGGGCCAGGGCCCCAGCTGCAGATGTGTTTTGTTTGGCCTCCAAGTGTTTTCGAAAAACTTGCAGCGGTCACCGATATTGAACACTCGGGAAGTTTTCTGTACAAATGCAGGTTTTCAGCCCTTCCGAAGACCTGGCAAGGCCGTGCCCCCCTCCCATTAGCAGGTGCCGGCTGTTTCCTCGGAGCAGAGGTGGGGAGGAAGGAAGGCAGTCGAGGTGTGGGGGGGCATGGCTAGGGCATGGCTGTTGGTGACTCTGTAGCCTTGGGAGCAGGGCTGCATGTATTGGGTCTTCCTAGCACAGAGAGGGCAGGTGCCTGTCCAGGGTTGCACAGCTGGTTTTGGGGACTCAAGTCAGGACTCGGGCATGGGCCTCCCGGTCCCTGTGGCCTCTCCTGCCTCCCCGCAGTGCCTTTAGCTGTCACACTTCCGTCTGCACCCTGGGACTCCAGCCAGGACAGCGTGTTCGGTGCTTTGGGGAGGGGGCAGAGTAGGGACAGTGCGAGCGTGAGGCTTCAGGGCCTCCAGACTGCCCCCCCCTTTTTAAAAAGAGATATTTTTATTGATTTCTGAAAGGAAGGGAGAAGAAGCGAGAGATAGAAACATCAGTGATGAGAGAGAATCATTGATCGTCTGCCTCCTGCACGCCCCCCCTACTGGGAATCGAGCTCACAACCCAGGCATGTGTCCTTGACCGGAATCAAACCCGGGACCCTTCAGTTCATAGGCCAATGCTCTATCCATTGAGCCATACTGCTAGGGCCAGACTGCCCCCCCTTTGAATCTGGTGCCCCTTCCCTGGACCGGAGCATCCGAATTGGGACTTAGGACTCTTGTCAGTCATTCATTCAATCAACAGATGTTTATCAAATCGAACAACTCCTTGGAACTCACCTGGCCAGGTGATACAAATATCTATATTAAAAAGCCTAAATGACTATTACAACAGAACGACCGGTCGCTATGACACGCACTGACCACCAGGGGGCAGATGCTCAACGCAGGAGCTGCCCCCCAGCCCACAGGCCCCGATCGCTGATGGACAACCTCCCAGTCCCTCCCCGCAGTCGGCAGGTCCCAATTGCCCGATTAGAGCTGGGCCCCCGGCTGGGACGGGGAACCGGGGGTGGGTGGCGGTGGACGGAGGGCAGGAGGAGGTGGGGAGGTGGGGGAGCTGTGCAGTGGTGGTGCGCAGGTGGTGAGGGAAGGAGGAGGTGGGGAGACTGGGAACCTGATTGGCCCTGATCGCCAGCCAGGCCTAGCGACCCCACCCGTGCACACATTTCGCACACCACGGCTCTAGTGGGCTATAAATAGGAATAAGATATGCCGAAACCGGTTTGGCTCAGTGGATAGAGTGTCGGCCTGCGGACTCAAGGGTCCCGGGTTCGATTCCGGTCAAGGCATGTACCTTGGTTGCGGGCACATCCCCAGTAGGGGGTGTGCAAGAGGCAACTGATCGATGTTTCTCTCTCATCGATGTTTCTGGCTCTCTATCCCTCTCTCTTCCTCTCTGTAAAAAAATCAATAAAATATATTTTAAAAAAAATAGGAATAAGATAGTGGGTCTTCAAGGCTCAGTCAGCTTCATGGAATCGCTGGAAAGCCCATCATCATGACACTGTGGCCAGTGCATCGGGGAGGTGTGCAGGGGAAATGTGGGCGCAGATGCCACTGTACTTCCTCCCTCCCTCCCTGTCACCCAAGGACGTCCAACCCACAATCAAATCCTGCCCGTGTTCCCTGCTCAGCGCTTTCCAAACGTATTCCCATCACTGCACCCCAAATCATCCGCGTACAGAACCCGGCCAGCACCCCCCACCCAGCTGGGGATTCAGGAGTAGAAGAAACTGAGTCTTGACGGATGAGTAGGAGTAGGTCTTTCATGCCTGGCTGGTGTGGCTCAGTGGTTGAGCATCGACCTATGAACCAGGAGGTCACGGTTCGATTCCCATGCAGGGCACATGCCCGGGTTGTGGGCTCCATCCCCAGTGTGGGGCGTGCAGGAGGCAGCCGATCCATGATTCTCTCTCATCACTGATGTTTTCTCTCTCTCTCTCCCTCTCCCTTCCTCTCTGCAAACAATAAAAATATTTTTAAAAAGAAGAAAAGAAAAAAAAAAAGGAGGGCCTTCCAGGTGGGGGCGCTGCCTGAGCAAAGACCGAGAGGGGAAATGGGACCTTGGTGTCACTGAGTTGAAACTCGAGGGGGACGTGCAAGGGCTGGTGAGTCGGGGGCTTGGACAGTGGGGCACGGTTGAGGGTTTACCCAGGACAGGGACAGGTCCCCTGGAGCCTTCTCGCCTCGGTGGAGCCGGAGCCGCGGGGCTGAGGGCGGAGCCCGCTGGGCGAGGCTGCTGCAGGGGCCGGGGTGGGGGGTGCTGGCCGGGTTCTGTACGACGATGATTTGGGGCGCAGTGATGGGAATACGTTTGGAAAGCACTGCTCAGGGAACACGGGCAGGATTTGATTGTGGGTTGGATGTCCTTGGGTGACAGGGAGGGAGGGAGGGAGGAAGTACAGTGGCATTGGCCTATGAACAAGGTTGGCAGCTGGGAGTGTGGTGCCCAGAGACCCCAGGCTGAAGCGGGGGGGTGGGGGGGGGCAGGAGGGAGGGGCCCCGCAGTGGCATGTCGGAGGAAGGTCTTGACGGGATGAAGAGCTTTGGGAGTTACCAGCGTCCGGGTCAGTGAAGCACTGGGCGTGGGTGTGGGGACCCCGGGGGGCCAAGGGCAGGAGCCAGGGAACAAGGGCATTCAAGAGCGAACCCTGGAGCTCAGCCAGGGTGGCTCAGTGGTTGGGTGTCGACCCAGGAACCAGGAGGCCACAGTTGGATTCCCAGTCAAGGGCACAGGCCCAGGTTGTGGGCTCCATCCCCAGGGTGGGGCGTGCAGGAGGCAGCCCGATCCATGATTCTCTCTCCTCATTGATGTTTCTCTCTCTCTCTTTTCCCTCTCCCTTCCTCTCTGGAATCAATAAAAAAAATACTTTTTAAAAAGGCAAACCCTGGAGAAGGCTGCAGGCTGGTTAGAACACAGCCCTGGAGCCCGCAGCCCAGGTTCAAAGCCCGGCTCCCCCACTCTTGCAGCCGGGCCCCCGCGCAGGTGACCTGCCTCGAGCCTGGGCCCTCTCCTCTGAAAAATGCAGGTGGTGACGTCTGTTGTCACGGCGACCTTGCCAGGACCTTGCCAGGTGCTGGTCATTCTACGTGCTTAGGAAGTGCTACCGCAGGGAGGGAGGGAGGCCCAGGAGTGTGTGTGTGGGGGGGAGGGGGGGACAGGAAGTGACCTTGAGGCTGGGGTGGCAGACACCCAAAGACGGGACCTCCACGGGGCCACGGCCACGTGCCACGGAGGCCGTGCCCCCGGGTACCTGGGCTCTGGCAGTGGGTCCTGGCGTGCGCGGGGCTGGCGGCGGCCTGGCTGCAGTGAGTGGGAGGTGGGAGATGGAGATGGCGCCGCCGGCTCTTGGAAGGGTTTTGGCTGAGAAAGGGGAGGAGGGAGGGAGGCACGCATATTTCTGGGGTAAATATTGAAGGAAGAACCCGCTTTCTGTGAGGCAGAGGTTAATGGCACAGAGCTCAGGCTCTGAGGAGTCGGGGAGCAGCGGGAAGTTGAGAGTATATGCCTGGGGAGCCCCAATTTCCTTAAGGGAAAGAGGAGACGTCAGGAGAGAGGGGTCCTGAAGCCGTCAGCCCCCAGGGGAGGGTCCTGGGCGGGGAGGTGGGAGAGCAGGCTCCCAGGTGATGGGGCTCATGACTGGTCCTGGGTGAGGGCTCCCTGGCCAGATGGGCACAGGGAGGTCTGGGAGGGGCTGGGCCACCTGGGGGTGCTGGCAGGGCCTGCTTGGTGGGGGCGATAGCAGGGACCTTCGTGTACCTGTCCCGGAACGCCGGATGCCACGCGCTGGGCTCCTTGCCTTCCTGCCTCTTTCTCGGTGACCTCAGCCCACGGGGAGGACTTTTAGCACAGCCACCTCCCCCCCCACTTCCCTGTTGGGGACTCTGCCTGGCTCTGGTTTGGTGAGGGCAGAGTGTGCCCACTGCCTGCGGCCCAGCAGGCGGCCCTGCCCAGCGCTGGGCGGTGCAGCGGGAGGACGTGTGTCCAGGTCGCTGGCCGCCCTCGTGCCTGAGTCAGCACCCCCGCCCAGAGGCGCTGCTGCCGCTGCTGGCACAGCGGGTCCAAGGGTCCAGAGTGAGTCCTGGGGAGCGGGTGCGCCTGCTGAGCATCTGGGAGGCTCCCCCGGACGGTGGTGGGGCCCAGACCCTCCGGGACTTGGCGATTCCAGCTGAGGGAGAAGGGACTGCCTCCCCCGCCGGGGACCCTTCCCGGCTCTGACTCCCCTGGAAGCCGGCACCTGCCGCCGGCCTCCTCCTGCCGGGGCCTGTGGAGGGCGGGATGTGAGGGCCAGGTCAGCCGTGTGTGGTGCCAGGAGCCACCGAGAGGAGAAAGGTGGGGCGTGGCTCTGAGTCACGGCCCTGCTGGCCTGGGTGGGGACCTCCTGGGGTGCGGGCAGTGCTGATCCTATTCCCGGCTCACTCCAGAGACTCCCCCACTTCCGGCTGAGTCACAGGGAAGGTGAGCCTCTGGAGGAGGCCGGGGACTGAGCTGTCTCCTCATCACTTCCTGCTGATGATACCCGGCCCGGAGTCGGGGAGGGGGCCCCGCAGGTGTCTCTGACATGCCCAGCTTCACGTCTCCCCCATCCGGCCTCCAGGGAGCCCTGGACAGCGCCCAGGCCCCCCGTCCCTGTCACCTCTGCACGAACAGCACCCCGGAGCGAACACACAAGCACGGACAAGTCCTGCGGTGGGGCGCAGACATACACACACACACACACACACACACACACACACACACACACACGGGCAAGCTCAGGCAGGGCCCGCACAGACGTCTGTGCTGTGACTCTGGAGGGGACCCCCCCCCCCCGGGCACTGGCCACTCGGGGGAGACCGTCACTCGGAGCACCACGGAGCCGGGACCAGCTCACACGCACACACACGCGTGTGGCTGGCACCTCCCCGCCTCGGAGCTGATGCCCTGAGCCCGGCCGGGGCTCCGTGTGTGACCAGGTGCAGGCCAGGGTTGGCATCCCTGGGCGCCAGTGTTTTAATTACGCAGGAGGACGAGGGAGGCGCTGCTACCCCGCACCCCACTCCCCCCACCTCCACCCCCACCCCGCTCCCGGGCTGCACTCACCGGGCTGGATTTTCCTGCAGGGCTCTGGGCTTTTGTTTTTGATCCACTCGGGCGCTGGTCGTGTGCCAGACGCCGCGCCAGCGCTGGGTGGGTAGCGTGCACGCGGTCGTTTGGAGTCAGCCGTCAGCAAACGCGGCTCATTAGGTCTGTTGTTATTTACACGCGTAATCTCATCCCTTCTCAAAACAACCCCGTGAGGCGAGGTGCTATTATCCCCACTTGGCAGATAAGGAAAGTGAGGCTGCAAGACGTTGTTAAGTGGCTTGTCCTGGTGGCCAAGGGCGCGTGCGTGCCAGGGGCAGGATTCGA
This sequence comes from Eptesicus fuscus, assembly GCF_027574615.1. NCBI lineage: Eukaryota > Metazoa > Chordata > Mammalia > Chiroptera > Vespertilionidae > Eptesicus > Eptesicus fuscus. The sequence continues at coordinate 4,289,254 of NC_072497.1, read as the reverse complement.
ACCCAGGCCTCTGCTTCCAGAGTCTGAACTCCTGATTTGTTTTTTTGGGTTTTTTTTTTTTTTTTTGTATGTTGTCTTTTTCGTTTGTTTGTTTTGGTAATCCTCACCCGAGGATGTTTTTCCATTGATTTTTTTAGGGAGAGTGGAAGAGAGAGGGAGAGACAGAGAGAAACATCGATGTGAGAGAAACATACCGATTGGTTGCCTCCTGCACGAGCCCCGAGCAGGGAGGAGCCTGCAACCGAGGTACGTGCCCTTGACCGGAATCGAACCCGGGGCCCTTTGGTCCGCAGGCCGACGCTCTATCCACTGAGCCACACTGGCTAGGGCTCTTGATTTGTCCCATTGGGACTCCAGTTAGGAAACCAGCCCAGGGCAGGGCGACCATGGGGGGTAAGACCTTGAGGACTTTGAGTCTGAGAGGCCCAGGGCAGGGGGCGCAGGAGGAGTGCCCCCTCCCCGCCCGAGTGGGAAGCTGTGGTGTGAGGGGCCCTTCACTCAGCTCCCCGAGGCATTGGTGTCCCTGCGCCACGTCCCTGTGCTCCAGTGCACCTGGAGGAGGGGCGGGGCCTGGGGGCAGCTGGCTGTGTGGAGGGCTGGGCTGGACCCGGATGAGCAGCTGGCTCCCCGGCTGCCCCTCCAGCCGGCTGCGCTCTGTCTGCGTGACCCTTGACAGCTTTCCCCTCCCTTCCAGGCCTGCGTGAGGCCCAGCTGCCACCTGGACTTGAGCTTTTATCTCTGATGGCCTTTGACATCTCTGTATTATCTGGGCGGATGCCAGGAGCAGCCTCCTGCCCAGACCTTTTTTATTTTTTTTTAATATATATGTTTTTGATTTTTTACAGAGAGGAAGGGAGAGAGAGATAGAAAGTTAGAAACATCGATGAGAGAGAAACATCGATCAGCTGCCTCCTGCACGCCCCCTACTGGGGATGTGCCCGCAACCAAGGCACATGCCCTGGACCGGAATCGAACCTGGGACCTTTCAGTCTGCAGGCCGACGCTCCATCCACTGAGCCAAACCGGTTTCGGCTCCTGCCCAGACTTAAGTTACCTTCTGCAGGCAGGCGGGCATGCGCACATTAGGGCCAGCCCTTGCTCCCAGGACACGGGAGGGATGCCAGCCCCTTGCCCTGGTCTCACGGATTCCGCATGCGGCTGCTGTGAGTTTTACGTTTTCTGCGTTATCCCCGTGATACATACGAGAAATCCCAGGCTGAGGGAGGTGACCTGTAGACTGACTGCCCTACGGAGGACCTTATGTGCTTCTCAATCTGTGGTCCTTGGGCCTTCTCCTCCACAATCACCAAGGAGCTTGTAAAACTGCACATTTTTAGGCCCCGTCCCAGGTCCACGGCATTGGAGCTGGAGTGCCCGGCGTGGCTCAGTGGCAGATCGCCGACCCATGAACCAGGAGGTCACGGTTCGGTTCCCGGTCGGGGCACATGCCCGAGTTGGGGGCTCGATCCCCAGTGTGGGGCGTGGTGGGGCGTGATTCTCTCTCATCATTGATGTTTCTCTCTCTCTCTCTCTCTCTCTCCCTCTCCCTTCCTCTATGAAGTCAATGAAAATCCTATATAATAAAGAGCTAATACGAAAGTGGTTGTCATGCCCTCATGCTGGGGCCGGGGGGACCTGAGGCCACGCCCTCCACGCTGGGGCCTGGGGACTTGAGGCTGCGCGCCCCCCCCCCCCCACCCAACAGGGCTTGATGAGGGACCTGAGGCTGCGCCCCCCAACCCTGTGGGGCTTGATGGGGGTGGGGCCGGCCAGGTCTGGGTTTTGTGGAATTTCAAGGCGCACGCGGGTGGGCGGGGACTTGACTCTGGGTCCCGCCGCGCGCCCCAGACTCTGACAGGAGGGAGGTTTTCATATACATTTTACTCATTTTCTTTCATCACTGACACTTCTATTATAGAGAAAGGGCAAATAGCAATATTAAAATATTTCCTCTAATTAATCCCCTTTTAATGTGCATGAATTTCGTGCACCGGGCCACTCGCATACTTAATAAATACATAAATCTCCCGGGCGATGTGGCCACCACACCCTGCAGCTTGCAGACTGTGGAAGGGTTCAGGAAGGAGACCTCCTGCGCCTGCCTCCCCCTGCAGACTCATTTTTTTTTTTTTTTTCCGGCGTGGCTTTGTGTGTGTTGCTTCATCTCTCTGAGCTTTCATCTCTCTTCGTTTGCAAAGTGGGGAGAATAGCAGTCCCTACCTCCTGGGGTATGTTGCGCGCATGCAAAGAGTCAATATCTACGACACATTTAGCATGGCACCTTCCCGAGTGGACCTCTGGTGGCCAACGGGAGGGCACTCTTGGGGGGTGGGCGGTTCTTTGAAGGCACGGAGCACAGAAAGGTCAGCTCCTCGGCTCGTTGGCCTGAAGCACGAGCAACATCATTGGGACCCAGAGTGTTGGGAGGTTTCGGTTGCGAGAGGCGGGAGGGTTTGTGTTGGAAACTCCCCTCGGGCCTCCCCGTGTGTAGAGTGCCCATAGGAAGTGGCAAGGAGTCGGGAATGTGACGCTGGACTTAGGAGTTTAAAGAGAGGCCTTCCCGTCGCCGACCACAGCTGCCCTGCGTGGTTTCGGCAGCAGAGTTCGGGGCTCTTGAACACTAGGCAGGACTCTCCCCAGTGAATGGCCCCCTGCAACCCAGTTCCGACTCCGGTTCTAGGCGGGAGGCTTGCCGCTGGTATGAGTTCCTCCTCTTGGAGAGTGAGGATGAGGTAGCCTCGTTTCCCTTTTCTCCTCGGCCACTGGGAGGCTCGGCACTAAATGTATGCGGACCTATGGCCTGCTTATGGGAATCTGTCCTTCCTCTCTGGTGTCGATGTTTTCTTCAGATTTGTTTCTTTTTTTCCCCTCCCCTCCGCTCCCGATGTTAGTGTTTATGTTTCATTACCTTCTTTCCTTTGTGTTTTTCTCACTCTTGTTGGAACCAGGCCGGGGGTATGTAAAACCGCTCACCGTGGAAACGCCCACGACGCCCTTTCCCCAGCTGCTCTGTTGGCATGTGGCCGGCCTTTCCGTGTCCTCTGCTTCGTGAGACCGCATTTGTGTGCGTGGTCATGACCCACTGGGCAGTGAGGAGGTGCCGGAGGCTGGGCAGGGTGGCTGCTCTCTGCGTGTTTTCCTTTTCATATCAGCTGCTTAGAATTTCTAGAATAATTTCACTGCCAACCCATTAGTCACTCTGAGCACAAACAGTGCCCTGGTACTCCTCTTTAATGTATTTCTTTTGAAATATATATATATTTTTTATTGATTTCAGAGAGGAAGAGAGACAGAAACATCAATGATGAGAGAGAATCATGGATCGGCTGCCTCCTGCACGCCCCACACTAGGGATCGAGCCCGCAACCCGGGCATGTGCCCTTGACCGGAATCGAACCCGGGATCCTTCAGTGTGTAAACCAATGCTCTATCCACTGAGCCAAACCAGCTAGGGCTCTGATGCATTCTTTGTGCATCACCTAAGTCCAATCTGTAGCATCCAAAAAATGATAACACGTGAAAAAGGAAAAGAAATTCCCTGTAATCCTACCAGGGCTACCCACTCTTCAGCATTTCAGTGATTCATTCTTCCAGATTTTTTTCTCTGTATCTTTCCCATATACAAAAAAAGAGAATCTAGCAAGACGAACTACTTTATAACCTAGTTTCACTTAGGGGTATGTCCTTAGTGTATTTCCTTGTCATTGCATATTCTCTAACAATGAAAGATAGTTGACATTTCTATCAAGGTACATGGACATAATTTTTTTTTTTTTTAAGTATAGGACTTGCTGTGAAAAGCAGCAACTGCCTCACTCATCCCACAGCCCCAGGCCTGGTTAAGAGGGGCAACCCTGCCGAAACCGGTTTGGCTCAGTGGATAGAGCGTCGGTCTGCGGACTGAAAGGTCCCAAGTTCGATTCCGGTCAAGGGCATGTACATTGGTTGCGGGCACATCCCCGGTAGGGGGTGTGCAGGAGGCAGCTGGTTGATGTTTCTCTCTCATCGATGTTTCTAGCTCTCTGTCCCTCTCCCTTCCTCTCTGTAAAAAATCAATAAAATATATTTAAAAAAAAAAAAAAAAAGAGGGGCAACCCTTTTCACTTACACTTCTTGTTACACAGTGGTTTTCTCTGTATAGGTAAGCAAAATGCTTATATCCCTATTTCTTGGCTTATCTGATTTGCTGCTGAAAAAAAATAAGGCTGTCCAGCCCGGCCAGTGTGGCTCAGTGGTTGAGCGTCAACCCACGAACCAGGAGGTCACGGTTCGATTCCCGGTCAGGGCACGTACCTGGGTTGTGGGCTCGATCCCCAGTAGGGGGCATGCAGCAGGCAGCCGGTCAATGATTCTCTCATCATGGATGTTTCCCTCTCCCTTCCTCTCTGAAATCAATAAAACTATATTTTTTTGAAAAAGCAAGAAATAAAGGCTGTCTAGCACTCAGACCCTTCCCCACCTCCTCCAAACATTTCCTGCCACTCTAATTTGGTTACCTTTGCAGTTTAAATGTATATCTTTATTGATTTCAGAGAGGAAGGAAGAGGGAGAGAGAGAGAGAGAAACATCATTGATGAGAGAATCATCGATTGGCTGCCTCCTGCAGGCCCCCTATTGGGGATCAAGCCTGCAACCTGGGCATGTGCCCTTGACTGGAAATTGAACCCGGGACCCTTCAGTCCGCAGGCTGACGCTCTATCCACTGAGCCACACCAGCTAGGGCGCAGTTTAAAATTACGAGGCACAAACCTCAGTTCCTTGTTCCCCGTAACTGCTGACGGAATCCTGTGGCCCTTTGCTGTCCGAGGACGAGAGAGACTCCACTTTCCTAACCGCCCTCGTCCCCAGCGTCAGTGTCTGTCTGTCGTACGCTCCTGAGGTCAAGGTTGAGAACATGAATGTCCTGTTTAACAGCCATACGTCTTCCATACGTCCTCGCGGTCCCTGAGGGGCCGAGGGGGAGGGGGGTTGTGCTTGCCAGGCCTCCTCTCTGGGTCTGATGCCTCGCAAAGGAGAGTGTGAAATCCCTCTCCTTCCTTGTGTTCTGACACGGGCTCAAACACCATCACTTTGCATTTTCGTTCCCATCATTTTATTTTATTTTATTTTTTTAATCCTCACCCGAGGATATTTTTCCATTGATTTTAGGGAGAGTGGAAGAGAGAGGGAGAGACAGAGAGAAACACCGATGTGAGAGAAACACACCGATTGGTTGCCTCCTGCACGCACCCTGACTAGGACCCGGGCCGGGGAGGAGACTGCGACCAAGGTACATGCCCATGACCGGAATCGAACCCAGGACCCTTCGGTCCGCTCTATCCACTGAGCCAAACCGGCTAGGGCAGTTCCCGTCGTAGTTTGACCATGCCTTTCTTATGAAACTTCGCTTGTTTTTCTGGAGCAGGCGTCCTCAAACTACGGCCAGCGGGCCACATTGCGGGTGTTTTTGCCGTTTTGTTTTTTTACTTCAAAATAAGATATGTGCCGTGTGCATAGGAATTTGTTCATAGTTGGTTTTTTTTTTTTTAAACTATAGTCCGGCCAACCCACGGTCTGAGGGACAGTGAACTGGCCCCCTGTTTAAAAAGTTTGAGGATGCCCTGACCGGTGTGGCTCAGTGGATAGAGCGTCGGCCTGCGGACTGAAGGGTCCCGGGTTCGATTCCGGTCAAGGGCATGTACCTTGGTTGCGGGCACATCCCCAGTGGGGGGGCGTGCAGGAGGCAGCTGATGGATGTTTCTCTCTCATCGATGTTTCTAACTCTCTATCCCTCTCCCTTCCTCTCTGTAAAAAAAATCAATAAAATATATATTTTTTAAAAATAAAAAGTTTGAGGACCCCTGTTCTGTAGCTTCTGAAAAAGCATCATTTCTACCCGCTGCTGTGTTGTGTCCCAGGAAGTATGAGGGTTGATTTTCACACCCAGCCCCCTGTGCTGGGACACGGAGGTGGTTTTGATTTTTTTTTTTTTCCTTATACAATTAACATTCTTCCCCGCTCATCTTCGCGCCTCTGTTTCCTGCGTCACGTTTGCGAGGCGGGAATGCTGCTCCCTGAAAGCCTGATCCCCTGGTCCTCGGTCCCCTTGCCACCCACTGCCTTGCCGGCCTGCGTTGGTTGTTCGAGAAAGTGGGGTTTTGCGGGAGGGGCGGCCCCCGGCTAATGTCCACCTTCCTCTCCCCAGACTCTGAAGAGCGACCGTTCTTCAGATTCCAGGCTGAAGACGTCTCCAACTACACGGCCCTTCTGCTGAGCCGGGACGGGGAGACCCTGTACGTGGGGGCCCGAGAGGCCCTCTTCGCGCTCAACAGCAGCGCCAGCTTCCTGCCCGGCGGGGAGTACCAGGAGGTGAGAGGCGATGCCCCCCCCGGCGCTGGGGGAGCTGGGCAGAGGATGGCAGTGGGGAAGGCGGACTGGATGACTCACCTCCTGAGCCCGGGAATGATGCAAACAGAGAGGGGAAAGGAGTTGGGGGGGTGGGGGTGTTGGACCCTCCATTCCTACATGCACACTGATCTGCTGCCTCGTTCCCCAGCTGCTGTGGAGCGCAGACGCCGAGAGGAAATACCAGTGCGGCTTCAAGGGCAAGGACCCACAGGTGAGCCAGCACCGGAAGGCGGCCTGGGCTGCAGGAGGGATGGAGGGCGGGGGTCCTGGACCCGGGACGGAAGCAGGAGTGGGAGCAGGTGCCGCCGGCTGCGGTGGGCGGGGCATAGGCTTCTGAGATGGCCAGGCCTGGCTCTGGATCGTGGACCAGGAGATTTGCCGCTCCGGGCCTTCGTGGTCCCATCTGTAAAATGGGGATAGTCGCCCGGCCGGCGTGGCTCAGTGGTTGAGCGTTGAAGCCGGAGGTCATGGTTTAGTTCCTGGTCAGGGCACATGCCTGGGTTGCAGGCTTGATCCCCCCAGTGGGGGGGCGTGCAGGCTATTTCCTTTCCGAAATCAATAAAAAATATATTGAAAAATAAAAATAAATAAAATGGGGATAGCGATGCCTGTCTCACGGCACCCACCGCGAGTGAGGATCCAAGGAGGTCGTGGGTATAAGGCACCCGGCACAAAATGAGTGCCAGGTGGATGTGAGCCTCCGGCAGGAGCGGCCACTGGGTGGGGACAGCAGTCGTGTCCCTCTGCCGATGGTGCCTGATGGGGCAGGTCTGACAGATCCTGGTCTGGTTTTGGCCAGACCAGTGGGTGCGGGTCTCATCCAGTCCCCGGGGTTCTTCTGGAGGACTCCCCATTATTCCCAGAGGCCGCTGGTCCTGAGTGCAGTGGGGGCAGCTAAGGAGACGGCAGAAGAGGGCCGGACTTGGGATCAAGACACAAGTTCAAGTGCTGACACCCCTGACTTCTTCCATTCAGCACATAGTATCTTTTTTTCTTTTTAATATATTTTACTGATTTTTTTACAGAGAGGAAGGGAGAGAGAGACAGAGTTAGAAACATCGATGAGAGAGAAATATCCATCAGCTGCCTCCTGCACACTCCCCACTGGGGAGGTGCCCGCAACCAAGGTACATGCCCTTGACCAGAATCGAACCCGGGACCTCCAGTCTGCAGGTCGACGCTCTATCCACTGAGCCACACTGGTCAGGGCCAGCACATAGTATCTTTAAAAAAAATATATATATATATATATATATAATTGATTTTGGAGAGGGAGAGAGAGAGAGAGAAATACCAATGATGAGAGAGAATCATTGATCGGCTGCCTCCTGCATGCCCCCCACTGGGGATCCAGCCCACAACCTGGGCATGTGCCCTTGAGCAGGGCTCGATCATGGGTTGATGCCCAACCACTGAGCCACACTGGCTGGGCAGCACTTGCTTTGTGCCCAGGTGCTTTTAGACACTGGAGACTTAATGGCGAAAGAGGAGAACAGCAGGCAAAAACGGGTCCATTTGAAAAGGCAGTCAGGTTACACACTTCCTTCAAAAAAAGTGACATCTGAGGCAAGAGGAGAAGGCGGTGAGGGAGTTGACCCTGGGGTACCTGGAGGAGGAGCAGGCCTGTGGGTTTTGCTCGGAGGGGGGTGTTTGGGGAACCGCTGGAGGGCCGAGCAGAGGAGTGGCCAGGCCTGGCGTTTGTCAGGCGTGACGGACAGTGGCCTCCACGTGGCGAGGACAGAGGGAGGGAGACCAGCGAGGGAGGGGAGGTGCCGGTGGCCTGGGCCAGGGAGGGAGACGTGGTCAGATTCCCGATGTATTGTGTGCATTGTGCAGCCTCAGATTCCCACCTCGCACACCTGATGGGAAAATGCCGGGTGTGCGAGGTGGGAACTGGAGGCTGGCTGGGAGGTTTGGGGCCTCAGCAGCCGAGAGGATGGAGTTGCCATTAATGAAAAGGAGAGACCTGGGAGGAGAAAGGTTTGGGGAGCTATTAGAGCGTTGATGGGAGACGCTATTAGACACACTCTCGGAGGCTGCCTGTGAGTCTGGGGCCGGGCCTCAGGCCGAGTGTCTCCTGCTCTGGCCTGTGGCTTCCTCCCCGTGTGGGTTGGGAGGGACCATCTGTTTGCACTGAGGACCTTCAGGGGCCAAGGCAGCCCCAGAGGGGGCATTTCCGTGCCCCACCCCAGACGGAACTGAAGGCTGCTGACCACAGAGCTGGCTGAGCCCCGAGGTCCCACCTACACACGTCTGTGGTCCCCGATTTGAGGCCTCGCCCCCCCCAGCCCCGGCCTTGGGTCTCGGTGGTGCCCCCTGGTGGCTGGCTTGAGCCTGACATCCTGCCCCTCTCTCCCCGCAGCGTGACTGTCAGAACTACATCAAGATCCTCCTGCCCCTTAACAGCAGCCACCTGTTCACCTGCGGCACCGGGGCCTTCAGCCCCCTCTGCGCCTACATCGTGAGTGCCCGTCCCCCCCCCCCCCCCGCTCCCCCCTGCTGACCCCGAACCGAATCTTCCCCGCTTTCTGCCCCAGAGAGCTGCTCTCCAGCACCGCCCCCTGCTGTAGGGCAGGTCCCGGTGAGGCGTCTTGGTGGCTCTGGGCTCCAGGAGCCCTTGGCCCAGCCCCAGCTGAAGGAGGAGCGCATGCACCCACCCAGGCGCCACGATCCTGGCTGACCCACAGCTCACGCCCTGCCGGTTCCTTACAGCCCGCCTTGTACACCCTCCTCACCCCCTCACCCCCATGTGTCTCTGCCCCCGCACACACCTTAGCAGAGGCTCTGGCTTGGAGCACCAACCTCGAATCAGACATACCCGGGTTTGCATCGTGGCGCTGCCCCTTCCTGGCTTACATCTTTCTTTAAAAAAAAAAAAAAAAAAGGTACTTTCATTTATTTCAGAGAGGAAGGGAGAAGGAGAAAGAGATAGAAATATCAATGATGAGGGAGAATCATCGATCGGCTGCCTCCTGAACGCTCCTTCCTGGGGATCGAGCCCGCAACCTGGGTCCGTGCCCTTGGCCGGAATCGAACCCGGGACCCTTCAGTCCGCAGGCCGCCGCTCTATCCACTGAGCCACACCGGCTGGGGCTGGCTCACATCTTTCTAAGCCTCGTCTCCCCTCTGCCACCTGGGACTTCTGGCGCCCACCTCGGAGGTCACTGCCACACGGTGCCGGCACTGTGCCCGAGCGCTAGGATGGGGAGGACGGCCTGTCTGACCTCTGCCCCCACCCGCTCCGAGTTGCCTTTCCCAGCACCCCCCGCCTTTCCTGCAGAGCCCACCCCCTGCCCTGGTGTGCCCCTGAACCCCCCTGTCTGCTCCCCCCCCACACAGAGCGTGGAGAACTTCACGCTGGCACAGGACAAGGCGGGGAATGTCATCCTGGAAGATGGCAAGGGCCGTTGTCCCTTTGACCCCAATTTCAAGTCCACGGCCCTAATGGTTGGTGAGTATTGGGGGCAGGATGGCCTTGTGGAGGCTCCATGGGCCGGGGGGGCGGGGGGGTGATGTGCAAGTGTGACCCTGGGCTGCCCTTGGGTTCCTGCTCCCTCCTCTGTGCACCCCGAGTGAAGTGGGCAGGATCAAGGTCATTGCAGGCCTATGCGGGGGGAGGGGGCCCCGCCGAGAGGCCGTTCCCATGGGAATGTTTTCTTGGCAGATGGCGAGCTCTATACTGGGACCGTCGGCAACTTCCAGGGGAATGACCCGGCCATCTCCCGCAGCCAGAGCCGCCGCCCCATCAAGACCGAAGGCTCCCTCAACTGGCTCCAAGGTGAAGCCCTCCCACCGCCCACCCGTGGGCAGGCCCAGGGGCCCTTGGGAAGGGCACTCCTCGTCCCCCCGCGCCCCCCCCCCCCCCCAGGGCCTGAGAACAGAGTCTCGCCTGTTTGGGACGCCTGTTTGGGATTCCCGGGCTGACTCTGTGCTCCTTGCCGGCTCCCACAGACCCAGCGTTTGTGGCCTCGGCCTACATTCCCGAGAGCCTGGGCAGCTTGCAAGGCGACGATGACAAGATCTACTTCTTCTTCAGCGAGACCGGCCAGGAGTTTGAGTTTTTCGAGAACACCATCGTGTCCCGCATCGCCCGCATCTGCAAGGTGAGGGGTGGCCACCCAGAGTCCCCAAAGGCTCCCCCGGTCCAGGGTCAGGAAACGCCAGGAGGTCCTGCTTCTGTGACCTTCTCTTGATCTCCGGGAAGAATGGCTTAGCTAACGGCCTTTAAATCAAAATACCTCTTACTGTTTTCTTTTTTAAAAAAATATATATTTATTGTTTTTTTACAGAGAGGAAGGGAGAGGGATTAGAGAGTTAGAAACATCGATGAGAGAGAAACATTGATCACCTGCCTCCTGCACACCCCCTACTGGGGATGTGCCCGCAACCAAGGTACATGCCCTTGACCGGAATCGAACCTGGGACCCTTCAGTCCGCAGGCCGACGCTCTATCCACTGAGCCAAACCGGCTAGGGCCCTCTTACTGATTCCTCTTATGTGAACTACTGAACAGGAACGCACACACAGACATCACAAGATAGAGAGGCAGAATAGCATCGCCGATAACAGAGTCGAGCCTCGGGGGCCAGGCTGCTCAGGCTGCTCAGGCTGGCACCCTCCCCCCCACCTGCTCAGTTACAGCCCCCTGGTCTGTGCAGTGGGAGCAATAACCACACCTGGCTCAGGTTGTCGGGTGGACTGAATTAATCCACGTAAAGCTTTTAGGCATGCGGTTGAATATTACGTTACATTCCTATCGCCCCACCATAAGAAGTGACCGCTGTTAACATTCTAGAAGGTTCCTTGCTAATCTTTTTTTTTTTTTTGCATATGTGTAAATACATATATTTATACTAGAGGCCCGGTGCACGACATTCGTACACTGGGGGGAGGGGGTCCCTCAGTCTGGCCTGTGCCCTCTTGAAGTTTGGGACCCCTCAGGGCAGTGGTCGACAAACTCATTAGTCAACAGAGTGGCGAGCCGCATGTGGCTCACGAGCCGCGGTTTGCCGACCACTGCCTCAGGGGATGTCCGCCTGCTGGCTTAGGCCTGCTCCCCACAGACATCCCCCAAGGGGTCCTTAGCTGCCAGCCGTTAGCCCGGCTTCTGGCTGAGCAGCGCTCCCCCTGTGGGAGCACACTGACCACCATGGGGCAGCTCCTGCATTGAGCATCTTCCCCCTGGTGGTCAGTGCGCGTCATAGCAACCGGTCATTCTGCTGTTTGGTCGATTTGCATATTAGCCTTTTATTATATAGGATTGCAAAAAAAAACTGTATCAAACATACATTAAAACAACAGCAACCAAAAAAGACTATTTACAAACACGATTTACACTGTCAATGCAGTTCTTCAGCTGGAAGTCATGACCTGTGTCCGTATGTGCAGGGAGACGTCCCTTGTTCCTTTTTTGTGGGATTCCACAGAAAGCAAAGCACTGGCCTTCCCTTAGCCCGCTGATGCACCTGCCCCTTGCCTCCAGGCGTCCTTCATCTTTTCTTTTTTCTTTTATTTTTTTAAATATATTTTATTGATTTTTTACAGAGAGGAAGAGAGAGAGTTAGAAACATCGATGAGAGAGAAACATCGATCAGCTGCCTCCTGCACACCTCCTACTGGGGTTGTGCCCGCAACCAAGGTACATGCCCTTGACCGGAATCGAACCTGGGACCCTTGAGTCCGCAGGCCGACGCTCTATCCACTGAGCCAAACCGGTTTCGGCCATCTTTTCTTTTTTTTAAAAAAAAATATTTTTGTTGATTTCAGAGAGGAAGGGAGAGGGAAGAGAGAGAGAGAAACATCACTGATGAGAGAGAATCATGGATCGGCCGCCTCCTGCACGCCCCCTACTGGGGATCGAGCCCACCACCCGGGCATGTGCCCTGACCGGGAATCGAACCGTGACCTCCTGGTTCATAGGTCGACGCTCCACCACTGAGCCAGGCAGGCCGGGCGTGGGTGTTCTTGATTTCCAATGGAGCTCAGGCCTGGCTGTGGCTTGCCCGCCCTCCCTGCCGGTCCGTCTCAGCTACCGTTGGGGCGGGGGCGGCGAGGAGCACCCAGCCCCGGACCTACGTGCCTGAGCGGCCTCTCTCCCTCCCCCCCCCCAGGGCGACGAGGGCGGCGGGCGGATCCTGCAGCAGCGCTGGACGTCCTTCCTGAAGGCCCAGCTGCTGTGCCTGCGGCCCGGCGACGGCTTCCCGTTCAACGTGCTGCAGGACGTCTTCACGCTGAGCCCCAGCCCCGAGGACTGGCGTGACACCCTCTTCTACGGGGTCTTCACGTCCCAGTGGTAGGGCCCCGGGACCTGGCCGGGGATGGGAGGGCGAGGGGTGGCCGGGGTCCCGAGCCCCGGCTCTCGGGTGAACCGCCGCTTCTTTTGTAGGCACCGAGGGACCACGGAGGGTTCTGCCGTCTGTGTCTTCAGCATGAGGGACGTGCAGAGGGCCTTCGACGGCTTCTACAAGGCGGTGAACCGGGAGACGCTGCAGTGGTACACCGTGGCCTACGAGGTGCCCACGCCCCGGCCCGGCTCGGTGAGGACTGCTCCCTGCGCGGGGCGGGGAGACCCGGGGGGGGGGGGGGGTTGGGGCCTCTCCCAGCCTGGGATCACGTGGCTCCTCCCAGTCCGTCACGTCTGTGTTCTCACCTTGAAAGTGGGGACAAAAGCCCAGGCCTGCTTGTCCCGCTGGGCTAGATGTGACCGTGACTATGGGATACCTTCCAAGCTGTGGGGGGGCGGGAGGAGAGCAGGGGTGTCCCCGTCAGGGCACTCAGAGTCCCTTTGTCATTGGGTGCTCACGGTGCCCCCCCCCCCCCCCCCCCCCCCCCGGCGGTGAGCGCCTTATTTATCTGAGTAATTAACCCTTTGCACTCGCTTGCTTTTTTCTCGGTTCCTTTATTCTACTCGGGATTTAATTTTTCAAATACCCCAGATTTTACAAAGCGCGGCAGTAGAATAAAAAAACTGGAGTTTCTTTTCATACAAACTTATTTATTTGGATTTTTTAATATTCCAAATTATTGATAACATTCAAAGAGTCATTTTAATCTCGACATCCGAGTGCAAAAGGTTCAAGGCCAGGCCCCGAGAAAGAGTTTTCTTTTTCTTTTTTTTTTAAATTTCTTTATTGATTAAGGTGTCACATATTTGTCCTCATCCCCCCATTCCCATCCCACACCCCTCCCCACGGATGCCCCCACCCCCCTGTTGAACTTAACCATTGGTTAGGCTCGTATGCATGCACCCAAGTCCTTTGGTTGATCTCTCCCCCCTACCCCCACCCTCCCCTACCCTCCCTCTGAGGCCCGACAGTCCGATCGATGCCTCCTTGTTTCTGGGTCTGTTCTTGTTCATCCGTCTATGTTGTTCATCATTTCCCCTAGATGAGCGAGATCATGTGATACTAGAAATATACTTATAAGAACTGAATGTGAGACAAGCAATAATGGTTATGCTGACAGGCAAATGAATCAGTCTGTAGTGAGTTTCTTTCTGGACCAACAGTTCTTTTGAGACCCAATTTCAGTGTCCACCAGTTCCTTATGTGTACGTGTCGGCACTGACTTTTCAGCTCTGGATGGTGGACAAGAGTTTTCTTCTTTTTAAAAATATATTTTTATTGATTTCAAAGGGAGAGGGAGAGAGAGAAACATCGATGATGAGAGAGAAGCATGGATCGGCTGCCTCCTGCACGCCCCACACTGGGGATCGAGCCTGCAACCCGGGCATGTGCCCTGACTGGGAATCGAACCGTGACCTCCTGGTTCCTAGGTCGATGCTCAACCACTGAGCCACGCCGGCCGGGCTAGGGTTCTTTCTCCTTTCCTTCCAGCCTGAGGGGCTTCCCCAGAGCAGCCCTGAGCCAGGACACGGGTGTGTGGAACACATCTCAGCATTGCCCTACTGGGTGCTTAACCCCAGCCCTGGAGCCTCATCTGTGGAGGGTCACTCCTGGGTACCAACTCTTAGGGCTCTTACAGAGAGAATCAGGCACTAACTGTGGGCACCTCATGCCCCCCCACTGGGACACCTGGTCAGCCAAAGGATGCTCACAGAGCAGGTGGTGTGGTTGTTCTGCTCGAGGCCTGGGGGGGGGGACTGGGAGCATCACAGCATCACAGGGACACTGGCCAGCGGGGCCCCTGGGTGCCCACAGCCGGGGCTTTGCCCTGCGGCTCCACAGACCTGGCTTCCGAGGGTTGGGCGGACATCCTGCCGGCCCTGGCGTTGCTGGCCTCACGCCGCCACCTTCTCCTCCAGTGCATCACCAACAGCACCCGGGAGAGGAGGATCAACTCGTCCCTGCAGCTCCCCGACCGCGTGCTCAACTTCCTCAAGGACCACTTCCTGATGGACGGGCAGGTGCGCAGCCGCCTGCTGCTGCTGCAGCCACAGGCCCGCTACCAGCGCGTAGCCGTGCACCGCGTCGCGGGCCTGCACCGCACCTACGACGTCCTCTTCCTGGGCACCAGTGAGTGTGTGCGGCCAGGCGGGCCGGCGGCTGGGGGTGTGGCCGAGGGGCGTGGGGCCTGAGCCACTGTCCTTGCTGCAGAGGACGGCCGGCTGCATAAGGCGGTGGACGTGGGCTCCAGCGTGCACGTCATTGAGGAACTCCAGATCTTCTCGCCGGGCCAGCCCGTGCAGAACCTGCTCCTGGACCCCAACCGGGTAAGCAGGCGGCAGAGGCCGGTCAGCGCGCTGGGGTGTCCCTCTGCTGACAAGCTGTTAGCAAGTGAGTGCCCGGGCCCTCGCCTGTTTGGCTCAGTGGACAGAGCGTCGGCCTGCAGACGGAAGTCCCGGGTTCGATTCCGGTCAAGGGCACGTACCTCGGTTGCAGGCTCCTCCCCGGCTCGGGCCCTGGTCCGGGTGCGTGCAGGAGGCAACCCATCGATGCGTCTCTCACGTCGATGTTTCTCTCTCTGTCTCTCCCCTTCCCACTCTCTCTCTCAAAGTCAATGGAAAAATATCCTTGGGTGAGGATTTAAAAATAAATTAAAAAAAAAAAAAAAGTGGGAGCATGGGAGGAGGCCCTGGGGAAGGGGCTCAGGTTGGGCACTCGAGCCGGGGGTGGCCGTGGGGGATGGCCCCGGCTCTGATCCTCACCTCTGTGCAGGGACTGGTGTACGCAGCCTCACACTCGGGGGTAGTCCAGGTGCCCGTGGCCAACTGCGACCTGTACCAGAGCTGCGGGGACTGCCTCCTCGCCCGGGACCCCTACTGCGCTTGGAGCGGCAACAGGTGCCGTCTCATCAGCCTCTACCGGCCGGAGGTGGCCTCGAGGTGAGAGTCCTGAAGGCCTTCCCCACGTCCATCCCTGTGCGCGGCCTTGGGGCGCCTCCCCCGGCCTCTCTGAGAATCCCCACGCAGCTTCGTTGGCGTCCACTGTCTTGGTGTAATTATTACTTTTAAAAAAACTAGAGGCCCTGCCGAAACCAGTTTAGCTCAGTGGATAGAGAGTCAGCCTGCGGACTCAAGGGTCCCAGGTTTGATTCCGGTCAAGGGCATGTACCTTGGTTGCAGGCACATCCCCAGTAGGGGGTGTGCAGGAGGCAGCTGATCGACTTTTCTCTCTCATCGATGTTTCTAACTCTCTATCCCTCTCTCTTCCTCTCTGTAAAAAATCAATAAAATATATATTAAAAAAACAACAACAAAAACTAGAGGCCCGATGCACGAAATTTGAGCAAGAGTAGGCCTTCCTTCTCCTGGCTGCTGGCACTGGCTTCCCTCTGGCACCCGGGACCCGGGCTTCTCCCGGAAGGTCGTCTGGAAGGACGTTTGGTCTAATTAGCCTATTACGCTTTTATTATTATAGATTTTTATTCATTTCAGAGAGGAAAGGAGAGCGGAAGCGAGATAGAAACATCAATGATGAGAGAGAATCATTGATCAGCTGCCTCCTGCACGCCCCATACTGGGGGATCGAGCCTACAACCCCGGGCATGTGACCTGACTGGGAATCGAATTGTGACCTCCTGGTTCATAGGTTGACATATTTTAAGTGAAATCAGGACCTGCCCCATTTGTAGTGTTCTTGTTTTTTGTTTTTTTTTAAAAAACTATTTGAAGTGACCTAGTCAAAATAGTACTTTTTTTAAAGTTGTTTTTAAAATGACTTGTTTGGGTTATAAAATGTTTGTATAGAAAACTTAGAAAATAGAGATAAGCCCAATCGAAATATCACTACCCCTAACCCACCACCCAGAGAGAATCGCGGTGAGAATTTGATGGATACCCTCCCAGACTTTTTTTCCGTGCGTGTAAAATAAAAGAGCGTGTAGCCCTGACTGGTTTGGCTCAGTGGATAGAGCGTCGGCCTGCGGACTCAAGGGTCCCAGGTTCGATTCTGATCAAGGGCATGTACCTTGGTTGCGGGCACATCCCCAGGAGGGGGGTGTGCAGGAGGCAGCTGATCGATGTTTCTCTTCATCAATGTTTCTAACTCTCTCTCCCTCTTCCTTCCTCTCTGTAAAAAAATCAATAAAATATATTTAAAAATATATTTTAAACAGACACACACACACAGCTCTATACATACAGAGCCAGGTGTCCTTCCTGTTAAGGCTCATACTGCTTTTTTAATGCAGGGGAGTATTACAGTACCTTTTATTTGAAATAAATACTGGGAAACAGGAGATGCTGGCCTGCCTTTTCCCCCTGCTCTGGGCCTGGTGGTGCCTGAGCCCCGGGCCCTTGCCTCCAGGGCTGCACCTGGGGATAGGGGTGCAGACCCACGGGGCATCCTGGCCTATCCCAGGCTCTCTTTGGTCCCCAGGCGGTGGGTCCAGGACATCGAGGGGGCTAACGCCAGGGACCTCTGCAACGCTTCCTTCGTCAAGCCCCGGGTTGCTGCCCCAGCAGGTAAGGTGCCCGTCAGAGGATGGAGGGAGGCAGGGCCCAGTTGCTTAGAAGGCTCCTGAATTCAGGCGCTTGGCCGGAGTAAATCCTTTCCTCCCGTCCTCGTCCCTCCAGCCTGCAGGCGAGGCCCTGGGAAGCCAAGTCACAATCCCCGGAGTTGCCACCGCGGCATGATGGGCAGTGCCTGGGCGGGAGGCGGGTGAGCTGGGGCTGTGGTGCCCGCCAAGCCCCCTCGGCCCCATGTCTGTGCCCCTCCTGCCCGCAGGTGAGAAGCCGTGTGAGCAAGTCCCGTTCCAGCCCAACGCGGTGAACACCTTGGCCTGCCCGCTGCTCTCCAACCTGGCGACGCGGCGCTGGCTGCGCAACGGGTCGCCCGTCAACGGCTCGGCCTCCTGCCGGGTGCTGCCCACGGGGGACCTGCTGCTGGTGGGCAGCCAGCAGGAGCTGGGGGTGTTCCAGTGCTGGGCGCTGGAGGGCGGCTTCCAGCAGCTGGTGGCCAGCTACTGCCCCGCGGTGCTGGGCACGGCGGCCGACCGGCAGGGGAGAGGGCCCGTTGTCATCAACACGTCGCGGGTGAGCGCCCCGGCCCACGGCAAGGCCGGCTGGGGCACGGGCCGGTCGTACTGGACCGAGTTCCTGGTGATGAGCGTGCTGTTCGCGCTGGTCATCGTGCTCCTCTTCCTGTTCTTCCTCTACCGGCACCGCGACGGCATGAAGGTCTTCCTGAAGCAGGGCGAGCGGGCCAGCATGCACCCCAAGACCCACCCGGCGGCGGTGCCGCCCGAGACCCGGCCGCTCAACGGCGTCGGTCCCCCGAGCGTCCCGCCGGACCACCGAGGCTACCAGGCCCTGTCGGACAACTCCCCGGGGCCGCAGGCCTTCACCGAGTCCGAGAAGAGGCCGCTCAGCATCCACGACAGCTTTGTGGAGGTGTCCCCCGTGTGCCCCCGGCCCCGGGTCCGCCTGGGCTCGGAGATCCGGGACTCGGTGGTGTGACAGCCGACTCGTAGAGGAGGCCACCCTGGCTTCAGGGGCCGTGGATGCTCAGAGGGGTCGGCCGGACCCGGCTCTCAGCGGCGCGCGGCGCTGTGCCCAGCCCTCCGGAGCGGGGATGCGCCGGCCGGCCGGCGGCCCTTCGAGGGGTGAGGCCCCTCTGTCCCAGATGCCATGTCCCCGGGAAGAGGGGCTGGCGCCTGCCTAGGTGGGCAGAGCAGCGCTCCTTACGTAAGCTGAGCCTTTTGTGTAAAAAAAGCAACAAAAACCACTGAAAATGTGAAATGACAATGAGACAACACAACGCCACGCGCACGGCCGCGCCGGCTCGCAGCCCCCAGCCTCGGGGTCTCGCCCTCGTTGGGGCTTTGGAAGCCGCCGCCGTGGTGGGTGCAGACGGAGGTGGGAATCTCGGACCCGCTGGCCTCTGCCTTACGCTACTGCCACGGGCGGCGTGGGTCCTGCCTGGCCACTGACCGGGTGGTTACGGCCACCGTCCCGTCACCTCAGGGACCGAGGGCTACGCGGGCGCTGCGGCCCTCACGGGGCCCTGGGTTCGAGCCACCTCTGGACCTTTCCGGCCTGCATCAGGCCGTGGCCACGTGACAGCAGGCATCGTGAGCTCAGGAGTTACGACGATGTTCACCTTCCCCCTCGGAATTCTAGGAAGAGACTGTTGTTGGCTGCCTTCCTTTGTCCAGACTGAAACCCACGTCCCATCCCCCCCTCCCGTCCCGTATCCACCCAGCGCGTCTCTGGCGCCCAGTCCCCCTTCACTCCCACACTTCACCTGCCTCCGATCTGAGGGATTTGACACGGCCCAGCACAAGGGCCTGGATTTTATGTGGGTTTTGTATTTTTTTAAAGTCAGATGCACTTTACATTTGTTTTGTTTTTTGTATTTTAAATAAAACCTAAAGAACTGAAATTGAATCGCGGCCCTCCCTCTTAAAGGACTGTTGACCTAGCCGTGGCTCAGTGGGTGTGGCTCAGTGGATAGACCAAAGGGTCCCGGGTTCGGGTCGGGTCAAGGGCACGTACCTGGGTTGCAGGCTCTTCCCTAGCCCGGGCCCTGGTTGGGGCTCATGCAGGAGGCAACCAATCGATGTGTTTCTCTCACATGGATGTTTCTGTCTTTCCTTCTCTCTTCTACGCTCCCTAAAAAAATCAATGGATAAGCCCTGACCGGTGTGGCTCAGTGGATAGAGCGTCGGCCTGCGGACTTTAGGGTCCCAGGTTCGGTTCCGGTCAAGGGCATGTACCTTGGTTGCGGGCACATCCCCAATAGGGAGTGTGCAGGAGGCAGCTGGTCGATGTTTCTCTCTCCTCGATGTTTCTAACTCTCAATCCCTCTCCCTTCCTCTCTGTAAAAAAAATCAATAAAATATATTTTTAAAAAATCAATGGATGAGGATTAACAAAATAAAACAGATCTAAACTGACTAAATAGAAGGGGAAAACAATTTACTAAAGTAAAAATAAAAAAATTAAAGGACCGTCGCTTTTTGAGGTTGGTCTAATCTTCTGAGTTCTGGGGGTTCTGAATCTCCTGTTTCCGGGGGCCAGAGCCAGCCCAGTCTGCCCACCGACATCTCAACCCCTTACTCTGGTCAGGGGTCGGGGCACAGGGAACAGGGTTTTTTATTTTACTCTTAAAAAAAATTTTTTAAATGCTCATACAGTAAATTCTTTTTTAAAAAAAAACATGTAAATATATATATATTTTAATTGATTTCAGAGAGGAAGGGAGAGGGAGAGAGAGAAACATCAATGATGAGAGAGGATCATCAATTGGCTGCCTCCTGCACACCCCACACTGGGGATCGAGCCCACAACCCGGCATGTGCCTTGACCGGCAATCGAACCGTGACCTCCTGGTTCATAGGCTGATGCCCAACCACTGAGCCACGCCGGCCAGGCTACAGTAAGTTCTTTTTTCTTTTGGTAAACAGCTCTATAATAATGTAGAAATTCAGGTCACCGCCACCACGATCGGGATTCAGCGGGTCCCCTCCCCCACGGACCCCCTCATAGTCAGTGCCACACGCCGCGTTGCTGCTGGGCCCTTCTCTGGAGGTTCGTCAGTCCTGGGACAGCCGAAGTCTCCTGGAAGTCCAGTCCTTCCTCAGAACCAGCATTTCCGGTGTCGCACACACGATCGAAACGTCTTAACCTTTATTGCTGATTAGTAGAAACGGAGCGGTGACAATGGCAGTGAGAAGGGGCGAGGCACTGACTTGGCGCGCCCTTCCCTGCCTGGGACAAGACTTCACAGCGCCAGCTCCACCGGGCCAGCTCGGCCGGCCCTGGCAACACAGGCGTAACCTTGGCCACAGCTCGGCGGTGTCAAGGTCATTCTACGGGGCGGCTGGGAGACCGGCTGTGTGGCTCCTGTCACAGGACGATCTTGAAGGAGCTGAACGAGAGAACGGGGGTGTTTGATTTGCCGCCGGAAGAGGAGGGTGAGGACTAAACCCACATGCACCCACCTCTCCCCCCAGACCCTTTGGAATGGGCTGTGAATCCCGTCTGTCAGTCCCCTTTGGGAGAAGAGCTACCCTGAAAGATATTCAGAGGAGGCGGAGGGGCTTTATCTGGGACCCCCCTCCCCCCATAATAACATCCTAGACCCAGATGCCACAGGCGGGCCAGTTCTACCTGGCAAAGTCCGGTGAACGGGAAATAACGTGCTGGAACTCGGAGAGGTTGATGGTCCCATCCCTGTCGATGTCGGACTCTTCCAGGATCTGGGCAAAGGGAGAGTGTCAGCCCCAGCCCTCCCTCGGCTCCCGGGCCCGGCCCGGCCCGCCCTGCTGGGCCCCAGCCGCTCACGTTGTCAATGAGCTGCTTCATCTCGGACGCACTGAGCCGCGTGTCCTCGCCCTCTCCCGTGAGGCAGTTCACCAGCTGGCTGAGGTCTTCTCTGTTCAAGGTTCCATCGTCGTCGAAATCTACAGAGCAGACGCGGGGAGCCCCGGGATGACCCCAGCGCCCCGGCAGAAAGACCCCGGGGGAAGGAGGCCCCGCGCTCCGCTAGGCTCCCCCGCGTCCTCACCGAAGATGCGGAAGGCATAGTGGGACTTGATGTCCGGCGTTGCCGTGTCGCTGAACACGCTGAGGAGGTCCAGGAAGTCCTCAAAGCTCAAGCTGTCTCGGGCCGGGGAGGTCGAGAAGACCCTGCAGATGCGCTCCCTGAAGGGGTTGGCCTAGGAAGAGAGCCTCCGTCAACGCCACAGGACGCAGCCGGGGTCGCACTCAAACCCCACAGGGACCGGAGGGGACAGGTCCCAGAACCCGCACCATGAGCGCAGGCTGGGGGGGGGGGGGGGCAGGTGAGAATGACCAGTGCTTTTTCGAAGGCAGGGGGACCAGTGACATCGCTGGGGAGGGGGCAGGGATGGCTACTGGGAATCCGAGGTTAACCCACAGGTAGGCCTGGGGGCAGAGAAGGAAGAGGGAGGCATCCTAAGCAAAGAGGACATTTCATTAAACACGTGTTATGCCCTACTCAGTTAGGGTCAGTGGACAGAGCGTCGGCCTGGGGACCAAAGGGTCCCGGGTTCGATTCCGGTCAAGGGCACGGACCTTGGTTGCAGGCTCCTCCCCTGGCCCGGGCCCTGGTGAGGCGCGTGCAGGAGGCAACCAATCGATGTGTTTCTCTCTCATCGATGTTTCTCTCTCTCCCTCCCCGTCCCTTCCACTCTCCCTAGAATTCAATGGAAAAATATCCTCGGGTGAGGATTAAAAAAAAAAAAAATAGCCCTAGCTGGTTTGGCTCAGTGAATAGAGCATCAGCCTGTGGACTGAAGGGTCTCGGGTTCAATTCCGATCAAGGACCCATTCCCAGATTTCGGGCTCGATCCCCAGTAGGGGGCATGCAGGAGGCAGCTGATCAGTGATTCTCATCATTGATGTTTCTATCTTTCTCTCCCTCTCTGAAATCAAAAAAATATATACAAATTCATTCATTCATTCATTCATTCATTAAAATAAACACCTGTTACAGGCACTAGGCCACGCCCTTTGCATTTTCACAGCCCTCAGGAGAGGCAGTCAGCCTCTGGAAGAGGCTCTCTCAAACTTGAAGGCGACTCAACTCCTCTTAAAGGACCAACCTTCTTTTGACGCGCCAAGAATGTGTTTCTAGAATCCCGATTTGAAAAACACCATTCCAGATCATTCCACCGGGTGATTTAGGTAAAGCCCTCGCCACCGGGGACGTTAGGGCTAAACAGAGGAAAGACCAGAATGGGACAATGACTGCCTGACAGGGGGCGGGGAGGGGGGTGGGGGCGGGGGGCTGGCACCTTGAGCTCTGGAAGGCTGAAGATCTGCTCCAGGGACACTCTGGCCTGCAGCGACTCCTCCATGCTCCGGAGCTCCTGGGGAAGCAGCTCACAGAACCGCCTGTGGGCTCTGGCACAAGCAGGGGAACCGGTTGGCCCACCTTCCTGTGTGTATTACCCACGACACACCAGGTGAGGCGCCAAGCGACGCACAGAGAATGTCTGAGTTACCAGGCTTGATAAGCCAGCGGGAGCTACGTCCCAAGACAGTTACAGGCTGGGAGTTCGTTCTTGCAACGGGGTATTTACTGAAGACCTACTGTGCGCCGGGCCCTGAGCGCACAGTAGGTCCCCCGAGGGGTGGAGAGGCTGGGGTATACCGGAGCCAGAAGTTGGCTCGGATGAACTGGGAGGAAATAAGCAAAACTCCAGGGATCTCCTGCTTGCTCCTCAAGGCCTCCCCCTCTTTTAAGCAGTTAACCTGGAACTGAGCTATCTCCTCCCCAGCACCACCTCCTCGCCACTGGGGTTACTTGAGCCAAGGGAAGCCCTGGCCACGTAAAGCTGGCAGGTGGCCGGAAAGGGAGTTCCAGCCCCGGTTCAAATCCTTTCTGGGGGTGTAATAGTCTTAGGCGAGTTGCCAGGCTTTCTCCGGACCTGTGTCATTGTCCCCTCCCTCCCTCGGGGGGGGGGGGTTCAAGTAGGTAAATGCAGGCTGGTTTAGCACCGTGCTTGGCACAGGGTAGGTGCTGAGCAAGCGTTAACGGTTCCTGTATTATTCAGGTGAGGTTGGGAGGAGGAACCACCCTCCCCAAGGACCGGGGCTGGAGGTTCTGTTATGCAGGAGTCAGGGGAGCGCAAGGTCCAAGGGCGCCCAACTTGGGCCGCAGACAGCACAGCTGGGCGCCCCCAGCGTGGGCGGGGCGCAGCCCAGGCTCGAGGGCTGGGGCGCGCGCGGGACTCCGGTTCCGGCTCAGCCGCCGACCTCCAGCGGCCCCTGCCGCTCCCTCGAGGAGGCCTCAGTTTCCCCGTCGGTAGGACAGAGCCCCCCCCCCCCCCCCCCCCGAAGCCGTCTCTAAGGGGATCCCGGTGGCGAGGTTCAGATCAGCACTTACAGGAGGATCTCCTGCTTGGTCAGGAACGTCAAGTCCTGGAAGGCAGGCGGGACCGAGGTCAGCGGGCCGCCCGGAGGCCCAGCCCGCCCCGCCGCCCGCCCCGGGGCCCGTTCCCGAGCGCAGGCCCGCGCGCGAGCTCCCCGGGCCGCATCCCGCGCACCTGGTACTCGGCCAGCAGCTCCTTGGACAGGCGGCTGCCCGAGCCCCCCATCGCCGAGCCGCGCGCGCACAGTTCCGCCAACTCGGTCTCGGGACGCCGGCAACTTTCTCACTTCCGCCCTCGGGCCGCGTCACCTCCCCGTCCCCGCGGCAACCGCCCCTGAGGGGGGGGGCCCGCCCCCGCCCCCGGGCCCGCCTCCTCCTTACAGCGCCCAGAAGTTCCCCGCGGGGTTCAGACGCCGGGTCCCCGCTCTGGGCGGTCCCTGGCGAGCTGGGGGCGTGGCCCAGGGGGCGTGGTCAACCCACAGGCCCCGCCTCCGGGGGCGGACGGGGCGGGCCACGCCGCGCGCGTGCGTGCGTGCGTGCGTGTGCGCGCGCGGGATGCGCATGCGCGGAGGACGCCGCGTCCTCGCTGCGCTGTGGCTGCAGTAGCTGCGGGTCGGTCGCGCGGAGCGTCCTCCTCGCCTGCCGTGAGCGGCGGCGGCGGCCTCGGGTGAGGTCTGGTGAAGGGCAGCAGGGAAGTCTGGGGCCAGGGGGGCCTGGGAACTCTCTGAGTGGCCATTGGCCGCCGCTGCCCCTGTGCCTGAGGTCGGCTTTTGCATCCCGACGTCACCCCCCGGCCCCCGCCTCGCGTGTTGCAGCCCCCGCGTCGCCTCTGCAGACATCCCCGCACACTGACTGCCGGTGAGGCCGTTTCCTGACACCCACCGGATGCCCAACGCTGTGCGGAGTTACTTAGATTTTGGTTAGCAGCCCTGCAAGGTAGGCTCCCAGGTATCAATGCACGAATGAATGAATGAAACGGCGCTATTGCCAAGGGTGAGGATTCCAAGCTGCCGAGAGGGGGAGGTGGGAGTGAGATTATTTCTTTCGTTTTTCAGTTTTGCTGACCTATCATTGACAGGTGCACTTGTAGGGATTAGTTCTTGATCCTTCCAATTTAATCTGCTTGCTGATCTGTCAAGTCTAAATGTGAGCGTGTCAATTAAAAACAAAAAAAAACTCGGGCCCCTGTCATCCGACTTCAGCTTCTCTCTGCCATCTCCTCAGGGCCTCTGTGGTTTAAGCCTTCGTGGGCACTCAGTTCCTCTTCCGGCTTATCTTCACGGAAGCCTTTCCCGAGTCCCTGGACTAGAGTAGGAGTTTGTCTTACACCCGCCGAGTTCCCAGTGCTTCTGCACGGCATGTATCTGGCTTGCAATTTATATTTACTCGGGTGATGTCTGTTTCCCCCACTAGACTGTAAGCCCCATGAGCTATGAGAGGCATGCACTCCGGGACCTGATATGTGGCATTGGTTGAGTCAATGTTTACTGAGTGACTGTAGTTTGCCCAGCACTCAACGTGATTACCCTAGCTGGTTTGGCCCAGTGGATAGAGCATGGGCCTGCAGACTGAAGGGTCCCAAGTTCGATTCCGGTCAAGGGCACATGCCTGGGTTCCAGTAGGGTGCATGCAGGAGGCAGACTGAAGGGTCCCAAGTTCGATTCCGGTCAAGGGCACATGCCTGGGTTCCAGTAGGGTGCATGCAGGAGGCAGCCAATCATTGGATCTCTGTCATGTGCCCTGACTGGGAATCGAACCTTGACCTCCTGGTTCAGAGGTTGATGCTCAACCACTGGGCTATGCCGGAGTGGCTAATACGTGTTTTTAATTCAGCAAAAATATGTGCTAACCTACAGGATGATGAGTCATTTCTGTATTTCAAAATAGTTTACCCAAGGTGTATATTACTTTTGTAACCAGAAGAACAAGTCAAGGTTATTTGAAAATAAAAATAAAATCTCTGGAAATGGCCCTAACCGGTTTGGCTCAGTGGATAGAGCGTCGGCCTGCGGACTCAAGGGTCCCGGGTTCGATTCCGGTCAAGGGCATGTACCTTGGTTGCAGGCACATCCCCAGTAGGGGGTGTGCATGCAGGAAGCAGCTGACCGATATGTCTCTTCTCATCGATGTTTCTAACTCTCTATCCCTCTCTTTTCCGCTCTGTAAAAAATCAATAAAATATATTTTAAAAAAAAGAAAAAAAGAATAGTCTCCCCTCAGGGAAGAACCCATATGTTTAAAAAAAATAAAATAAAATCTCTGGAAATGGAGTAGCATCATGTGTTTTTCCCCCCTCTGATGATTGTTTCAGGTCGGCCCATGGCTGTTTCCGCGGGTTCAAATGAAACTTCCTATTTGCTACCTCCAAACAGGGAGGACTGGGAGGAGCAGGGCATCCCTGACTTTGTGTATGGACAGAAGGAACTCACGCGGGAAGGGATTCAGTGGCCGAGGACCCCGCCCAGCCCCCCGGACACACTGCCTCTGTCTCGTTTTGACTCTGCGCTCCGCTCTGCCTGGAGACAGCGGATGGAGCTGGGGCTGTTCCGCTACTGCCTGGGGGAGCTGCAGACCCAGACGCTCCCTGGCCCCATGGGTTTCGTGGCTCAGCTGAATGTGGAGCGAGGGGTGCAGAGGAGGCGCCCCCAGAACATCAGGAGCGTCAGGCAGGCATTTGACCCCGAAGAGTTTAACTTCAACAAGATCAGGCCGGGAGAAGTCCTCTTCCGTTTGCGCCGGGAGCCCGACCCCCCGGGGGTTCTCCAGGAAGAAGAGGATATCCTCGTGATGATCAACGTGAGCCCCCTGGAGTGGGGCCACGTGCTGCTGGTGCCCGAGCCCGCCCGGGGTCACCCCCAGCGCCTGCTGCCGGGCGCGCTCCGGGCTGGGCTGGAGGCCGTGCTGCTGAGCTCACACCCGGGCTTCCGCGTCGGCTTCAACAGCCTGGGCGGCTTGGCCTCAGTGAACCACCTCCACCTGCACGGCTATTACCTGACCCACAGGCTGCCCGTGGAGGGGGCCCCAAGTGAGCCCCTGGACCCTGGGGGCCGTTTGCACCTGCTCCGGGCCGTCCCGGCTCCCGGCTTCCTCTTTTACACCAGCGGGCCGGGGCCGGACTTAGAAGCCTTGGTCAGCAGGGTGTGCCGAGCCACGGACTATCTGGCGGACCACGAGATCGCACATAACTTGTTTGTGACCCGGGGGGCGCCCCCTGGAAAGACTTCCTTTTCCCCGACCCTCACAGGGGTCCGGGTGATCCTCTGGCCCCGCAAGGCCAGCTTTGGGATAAAGGAAGGGGAGGCGTTCAACGTTGCCCTTTGTGAGCTGGCCGGGCACCTCCCTGTGAAAACGCCCCAGGACTTCAGCAGCCTGACCGAGGCGGCCGCCCTGACCCTCATTCAAGACTGTCTGCTGCCCCCAGCGCAGGCGGAAGAGGTACGGGCAGCACTGGTGGCCTTGACGGCCCAGGAGGAGCAATGATTGGGGCATTGCCATGACGGCTCTCTCCCCTGTCGTAGCCTCAGAGGAGGGATCAAGAGCTGACGACAATGGTCTCTTTCAAGAGGAGATGCCTTGGAATAAATGGAATGAGTGAGCGCTCATGGATGTATCTGCTTCTTCCTTTCTTCTTGGGCCAGCCCCAGGGATGCCGAGCCTGTTGTTGGGAAGAGTATATAACTATACTAGCGTTCCCGTTGCAGGAAAAATCCTGCAATAGGATTTCCTGCTGCACTCTACCTCGCCTCCGTTCCTCCCTTGTCGCCCGCCCCGCCTTCTCCGCCAGCCCGCCTGCGTTTCCCTTCTCCCCCAGCCCTGACTTAGCTCCTCCCTTCTCCTCCCCCCAGGCTTCCTTGCTTCTTCGAAGCTTTACTCCCTTCTGCAGCTCTTGGCTTCTTTCGACGCTGTCTTGATATGCAAATTAGCCACCATCTTTGTTGGGGTAATTTGCATACTCATCCTGATTGGTTGGTGGGCGTGGCTTGGCTGATGGGCATGGCTTAGGTGTAGCGAAGGTGCGGTCAATTTGCATATTTGTCTATTATTAGATTAGATAGAGTATATAACTCCTGCCGATACCGGTTTGGCTCAGTGAATAGAGCGTCGACCTGCAGACTGAAGGGTGCCGGGTTCGATTCCGATTAGGGGCATGTACCTTGGTTGCAGGCACATCCCCCGTAGGAGGTGTGCAGGAGGCGGCTGATGGATGTTTCTCTCTCATCGATGTTTCTAACTCTCTATCCCTCTCCCTTCCTCTCTGTAAAAAAGCAATAAAATATATTAAAAAAAAAGAAAAGACCATAGAGAATTCAGGAGTATATAACTCTTTAAAAAAAAAATATATATATATATATATATATATATATATATATATATTTTTTTTTTTTTTATTGCTCTTTTACAGAGAGGAAGGGAGAGGGATAGAGTTAGAAACATCGATGAGAGAGAAACATCGATCAGCCGCCTCCTGCACACCCCCTACTGGGGATGTGCCCACAACCAAGGTACATGCCCTTGACCGGAATCAAACCTGGGACCCTTCAGTCCACAGGCCGATGCTCTATCCACTGAGCCATACTGGTTAGGGCTGGATTTTCCTTTTCATATCAAGTCTTACAATAGTGACAGGTTATGTACCTCTGGCCTGGTGCCCCCACTTCCTCTGGTGTTGCCCCTCTGCTCGTTCCCCCTTTGCCTGCCACTGAGTGTTATTTCTTCATCTCTCCCTGCTCCATCCAGATGCCCTCCTTACTGCACATTCTTCACCTGCCTGGCTGCCTGGAATTTTCCTCCAGCCCTAGCAAACACAGCTGAGTACGCCTCACAAACCTCGTCTAGTGTGAAAACAAGTGGTACTCACGGCTTTAAAGGTACAGCTCCTCTTTTTTTTTTTTTTTTTTTAATATATATTTTATTGATTTTTTATAGAGAGGAAGAGAGAGGGATAGAGAGTTAGAAACATCGATGAGAGAGAAACATCGATCAGCTGCCTCCTGCACACCCCCTACTGGGGATGTGCCCGCAACCAAGGTACATGCCCTTGACCGGAATCGAACCTGGGACCCTTGAGTCCGCAGGCCGACGCTCTATCCACTGAGCCAAACCGGTTTCGGCCAGCTCCTCTTTCTTACTTATTTTTATTTTTTGTTAATCCTCACCCGAGGATATTTTTCCATTGATCTTTTAGAGAGAGTGGAAGAGAGAGGAAAAGACAGAGAGAAACATCGATGTGAGAGAAAGACATCGATTGGTTGCCTCCTGCACACGCCCTGACCAGGGCCTGGGCCGGGGAGGAGCCTGCAACCGAGATACGTGCCCTTGACCAGAATCGAACTTGGGAACCTTTAGTCTGCAGGCCGACGCTCTATCCACTGAGCCAAACCAGTTAGGAGGGCAAGGTACAGCTTCTCTTAATGCCTCCATTTAACCGATGAAGAGATGGAGGTGGGCAGAGGTTTAGTAATGATGAGCATCAACCCATGAACCAGGAGGTCATGGTTCGATGCTGGCCAGGGCACATGCCCAGGTTATGAGCTTGATCCCTAGTAGAGGGTGTGTAGGAGGCAGCCGATTAATGATTCTCTCTCATCATTGATGTTTCTATTTCTCCCTTTTCCTAACTCTCTGAAATCTATAAAAACATTTTTTTTTTTAAGTGTCCTGGAAGGCAAAGGACTCCAAAGCATTTCAAAGAGAGGGTACTTGAGAGTGTCATATCCTGAAGAAAGCTCAAGAAGTCTGTGAGTCAGCCCTAGCTGGTTTGGCTCAGTGGATAGGCCCAGGGACTGAAGGGTCCTGAGTTCGATTCCGGTCAAGGGCATGTACCTTGGTTGCAGGTTCCCAGCCCTGGTCAGGGTGCGTTCAGGAGGCAAGCAATAGATGTGTCTCTTTCACATTGATGTTTCTCTCTGTCTCTCCCTCTCCCTTCCACTCTCTCTAAAAATCAATGGAAAAATATCCTCAGGGGAGAATTAACAAAAAAAAAAGGGGGGGGGCTGTGAATCAGAAAATGTCTATGTCTTTTTAAAGGAGGGAATCTTTTAAAAATTTATTGATTATTTTGAGAGAGGGAGAAAAACATTGAGTTGTTCTATTTATTTATGCATCCATTGGTTGATTCTTGTATGTACGCTGACTAGGGATGGAACTGCCATCTTGAGATGTTAGGAATACACTAACCAAGTGAGCTACCTGGCCAGGGTTAAAGGAGGGAAATTTTCAAAGTGTCCTCTAGATTGAACCACATAGGATAATTGTAAGGTGCCAAGGTGAAGCAGGGTTTGGTGGAAGTGGCCATCAGAATCAGATAAAGTGGATGGAAAGTGAAGGGACAGTTTGATAAGGCGCTTGAGGGCACGCATGCTAATTGAGGCTGACCCTCCCAGTGCAGAGACTGCTCAGGCATGGTTATTTCAAAAAAAAAAAAAAAGTGCCCTAACTGTTTTGGCTCAGTGGATTGAGCTCTGGCCTGCGGACTGAAGGGTCCCAGGTTCAATTCCGGTCAAGGGCATGTACCTTGGTTGCGGGCCCATCCCCAGTGGGGGCTGTGCAGGAGGCAGCTGATCAATGTTTCTCTCTCATTGATGTTTCTAACTCTCTATCCCTCTCCCTCTCTGTAAAAAATCATATATATATAGATAAATAGATAGATAGATAGATAGATAGATAGATATAGATTATATATAAATGTAACAAAGGCAAGCAGAGTTGGCCAAATTCTGCCCTTAGCCTGGTGGTACAAGAAAGGGTAGGAGTGGGGTAGAGCCTACTGGCATTGAAGCCAAAGGACTACAAGTCCCATGATGCAGTCTGTCAGCTGCCACAGGAAGAGGGCCTCAGGCTCGGTGGCCTCAGAACGCGCAGCCGAGTGGGTGTGGTTCCCAGGAGGCCCCGCCCCCAGAACGCTGCTCCAATGGGGGGGTCACTCGTGTCCATGGCGACAGTGGGCGGTGGCAGCCAGCTTGCGGAAGGAGCCACCACCGCCGGGATCTCGCCAACTAAGAGTGAACCCCGTGGGGAACGGGCGCCCCCTTGTGATCAGTGGGGACGGCACGTCCTGTGGAAGGAGCCAGGAGGCGGTCGGTCCCTGAGGCCCAGCCATGCCCAGGGCAGGAAGGGTGGACATGAGCGACCAGCTGAGCCCAGTCCCAGGCCACTAGGAGTGGACTCATCAGTCCCTCCGCTCTCCTCGGAACTCCCGGTGGGCAGAGTCCACAGGGGACTCCTCCTCTGCTGTCAGAACCTAAGAGGTCTTAGCTAGCGGGTGCCTGGCCCCGGTGTGTACACATGGGGAAACTGAGGCCGGCCTAGCGGACCTGAAGCCCGCCCCCCTCCTCCAGCCATCCCCCTTCCCATTCAAAAAAAAAAACAACAAACGAAGTTATGGCATGGTGCTTGCCAGCTCTGTTCAGATCCTGCTGCACTTCAGTATGTTGTGCGGGGTGACCTTGGATGACTGGGGCTGGCCAGCGAGCCCAGCATTATCAGGGGGCATCCCCCGGCCCCCCCATTGCCTACTTGGAAACTGCCTGTTTTGCAGTGGGATTGTTCTTGTTCCGGAGGAGCAGCCACATTCCCTTATCACACCAGGAAGGTCCTCAGGGTGGACTCCTACAGGCCTTCCCAGGCGTGGAGGGAAGTCTGAGTATATTTCATCCCCCTCCCTGTCACCCCCCCCCGCCCCCCCGCAGAATCTAAAGGATGGAGCCAAATCCCTCCAAGACCAGTGAGTCAGAGGAAGACTCTGTTGAAGAAGAGGAATCCGAGGAGGAGTGTGATAACGGGGAAGTTACCATCTCTCCTAACCCCACGCAGCAGACCCTCTCGAAGGCTGACAGTGAGGTCGCCTTATCCATTGTGGCCACGAAAATTCCAAAAGCAGTCCTAGCCCCAGCTGCCTTAGATGACTTACAGGTTGGGAGAAGAAAGAGAAGGCGGAGATGCAGGTAACAGTTCCCTGAACCCCCTCACTTGCCCGGCTCCACAGTCCCCCCCCCCCCCCCCCCAGCTTCCCTTTGCAGTTGGGCCAGGACCCCAGGTCTTCCCTTTAGCCTGGGAAGGATGACAGGGAATACTGGAGCTTCATTAACCTTTTGGTACAACAAAAACAAGCAAGATTCAGAACCATGGGGGTGGCTCAGTGTAGAATTTCAGCATGTGTATGTCAACTTGGTCCTCAAGGGGCTTGTGGAGGAAATGAACTGCATTGTGGACTTTTTTTTTTTAATATATTTTTTATTGATTTTTTACAGAGACAAAGGAGAGGGAGAGAGAGCTAGAAACATTGATGAGAGAGAAACATCAATCAGCTGCCTCCTGCACCCCCCCCACTGGGGATGTGCCAGAAACCAAGGTACATGCCCTTGACTGGAATCGAACCTGCGACCCTTAAGTCTGCAGGCTGACGCTCTAGCCACTGAGCCAAACCGGTTAGGGCTGCATTGTGGAGTTGTTGGGTGTCTCTTATCTGAGCACCTGACAGCCAGGGGTCCCCCCTTCTCTCCCATTATGCCTGATTGCTGCTCTTCCTCCCTCCCAGATCCCTGGCCATCAACCTGACCAACTGCAGATATGAGAGTGGTAAGCGCCCGGCTCTGCTGTCACTTTCACTCTGGGGATGGTCCCCCAATCAGGCTCGCAGCCCCTGGATGGTGTTAGTCTGGCCTGTAGCCTGTACTGAGCGCCCTGGCTCAGCCACTCGCAGCTGAGACACATCGCTGTTCAGTTAGTCTCAGGTAGGGTGGGCATCTCCTCAATAGCTAACATGAAAAAAAAATGACAAAGTCACCATTGCCCCCACCTTTTTCAGTTTGTTTTTTTAAATATATTTTTGTTGATTTCAGAGTGGAAGGGAGAGGGAGAGAGAAAAAAACATCAGTGATGAGAGGGAATCATTGATTGGCTGCCTCCTGCATGCTCCACACTGGGGATCGAGCCTGCAACCCAGGCATGTGCCCTTGACCGGAATCAAACCCAGGACCCTTCAGTCTGCAGGCCGATGCTCTATCCACGGAGCCAAATTAGCTAGGGCCAATTTTCAGGTTTGTTTTTTTTAATCAGAGATGAGATGTGACTAAAACCATGTTTTCAAGGAAGCTCTTGAGGCGGCTTCAGCAATTTTTTAAAAAATCACCCGCTAGGTCAGCCATCTCTTTCTCCCCTCTTACCCCGCTGTCATCTGTGCAAGGGGCGCCCCCAGAGTGTGAGGTGCCGGTGTGATCCCTGCCCAGGGCTAGCTTTGCCGGCTAGAAACCGTCCTGATTGAGAGCGGGAGTGACAGGCGCAGAGAGCCAGACTCCCGTTTTCTCTGTCAGCTTGTGGAAGGGCCGACAGCCTCACGAACTTGGAGTTGTCCCATGGCAACTAAAGTGCAGAGCTGAGGTAACTCCCTCCCTCTTCTGCCCGCTCTCCAGGCAGGGCTGCCCCGCACCCGACCCAGCCTGGACCTCACTGACCTCCCTCCCTCTCCCCACAGTGCGTCGCGCAGCCCAAATGTGCGGCCTGAGGGAGGCGGGGGAAGACGAGGAGTGGAACGTGTACTGGACGGACTGCTCCGTGTCCCTGGAACGCGTCATGGACATGAAGAGGTTTCAGGTACAACCTGCTGGCCCACGATCCTAAAGGGGCTGCGGCCCCAGAATGACTACTCCCCCCCACCACCCCGCCCTGTGCCCGGGCACCGGAGACTGTCACTCTGTGGCTATCCCCCTGTTGAGGGCAGGAAAGGCCATGGCCAGGAAATGCTCTCCTCTTGGGTCTCTGGACCTTCTGTTATCTGAAGAAGTCTGCTGGGCACATCCTGTCTCAATAGCTGCTGTTTGCCTGGCGGCTTGTGTGCCCAACTGGCCCCGCCCCCCAGGCAGGTGAGCCATCGCAGGGGGAGACTCACTGCGTTCAGAGCCAGCTGATTGGTCCAGCCTCGAGCAGCTGAGCCTAGCATCCCACCTCCGCTCTTTCAATAAAATAACTGAAAAGGGTCTGTCTGCGTGCATATTCTTAGGGGAAGCCTCACAATAAGCCTCCCCATTAGCGAGACCGTAACCTGTCTCACAGCGAGGAAGCCGGAGCCAGACACTGCCTTTACGTTCTTACCTCATGACATCCTCAAAAACAGTCCGGCTGGTGTGGCTCGGTGGTTGAGCATCAGCCTCTGAACCAGGAGGTCACAGGTTCAATTCTGGTCAAGGACACATGCCTGGGTTGCAGGCTCGATCCCCAGTAGGGGGCGTGCAGGAGGCAGCCGATCCATGATTCTCTCTCATCATTGATGTTTCTATCTCTCTCTCCTCTCCCTTCCTCTCTGGAATCAATACACACACACACACACACACACACACACACACACACACACACACACACACACGTTAAGATCCTCAAAAACAACCCTGAGTGGCAGATCCCTTTTGTTAAGCCTCAGAGGTTCACACAGCGAGGGAGTGGGCGCGCCAGTGAGAGAGCACAGAGCCGTGGGAATGCGCCTCCCACAGTGCGGGGCAGAAGCGGGGTTCCAGCAGGCAATGCCGTGCCCTCTGGGGGTGCCATGGCAGTGCATGCTGTGAGCTGGGTCCTAGTTTCTTTTGCTCTTTGGGGAAATGTTTTCTCATTTGCTTTGTGCTGTTACACACCAATAATTCTTTTTTATATATATATTTTAAATTGATTTCAGAGAGGAAGGGAGGGGGAAAGATAGAAACATCAATGATGAGAGAGAATCATTGATGGGCTGCCTCCTGCAAGCCCCCTACTGGGGATCAAGCCCACAACCCAGGCATGTGCCCTGACTGGGAATCGAACCCTGACCTCCTGGTTCATAGGTCGATGCTCAACCATAGAGCCACGCCAGCCGGGCCGCACCCATTATTCTTACAGGACTGGTCCCTGGTGGTCTGAGGGGTGTTATAAGGGGATAGAAGGACCAAAATCTTGTCTAGCCCCTTCTCACTACCCCTCATTTCCTCATTTGCTAACCTCAGTGTTGTGTGTGTTTTGGGGAGAGGCCAAGGAGGGTTTCTCACCTGCCTTAGGCGATCTTCCTGTCTTCTCCTTGGGGTGCTAGGTAGTGTTTACCTCCACGGACTTCAACCTTGACCTTCCCAGTCCTTCTCCACTGCTTTCTGGATGCCCAGGCCCCAGAAAGAGCCATTTTCCTCTGGGGGAGGGAGGGTAGTTTAACTAATTGGCTCCCTTTCAGAAAATCAACCACTTCCCTGGCATGACGGAAATCTGCCGCAAAGACCTGCTGGCCCGGAACCTGAAGCGCATGCAGAAAATCTACCCCCGGGAGTACAACATCTTCCCCCGCACCTGGTGCCTCCCCGCCGAGTGAGCGCGACCCCGGGGAGGGGAGGGGAGGGTTCGCCATCGCGGTTCCCTCTAGACTCTGGATGACTGAGCTTGAATGACCTTGAACGTCTCGGGATGGAAGCGGAGTGGTCTGAGACGGAGGGCTCCAGGAAGAGCATGGACCGGAGGGCAGGAGGGATCCACGGGACCCTGGGACCGCCGTGTTGCACAGGAGCCTTCTGACCCGCCCCGTCTGCACATAGCTACGGGGACTTCCATGCCTGCGGTCGTCAGCGGAAAACCCGAACGTTTATCTGCAAGCCGGACAGTGGCTGTCAGGGCCGCGGCATCTTCATCACCCGAAACCCCCGGGAGATCAAGATCGGAGAGCATATGATCTGCCAGCAGTACATCTCCAAGGTGAAGGGCGCCCCAGGACCACCCAGCATCGGGGTACCACCAGCATTGGGGTACCCTGTCTCTCCCAAAGCCAGGGAGGAAGCCAGTTTCCAGCTCCTGCCCTTTCTGCTACCCTCTCCTACTCCCCCCGCTCCCCCCCCCGCCCCCCGTTATCTTGGAGGCCATGTGGAGCCCCGGCTCAAAGCTAGCCTGCCTGGGTTTGAGTCTGAGGTTTTCCACTCCTTAGACATCTGGGTTCAGGCAGCCGTCTTACCCTGCCCGTGCCTCAGTTTCCTCATTTGTCACGGGGCACCACAACAGTAACCATGTCACGTGGTCACTGTGGAAGTGAAACGAGCTGTGGCGTGTTGGAAGCACACACGGCCCGGCCGCGTGTGACACTGAGCGAGCTCCTCAAAGCGCTGTCGTTTCTCCCCGGCGGGTCTGCGCCCTCTCAGCCCTTCCTCATCGACGGCTTCAAGTTCGACATGCGCATCTACGTCCTGCTCACGTCCTGCGACCCGCTGCGGATCTTCATGTACGAGGAGGGCCTGGCCCGCTTCGCCACCATGCCCTACGTGGAGCCCAACCACAGCAACCTGGTGCGGGCCGGTGCCAGCCGGAGGGGGGGGGGGGAGGGGGGGGGGGCAGGGCGGCACCCTTGCCTCTCCCGCTGCTGTGTGCTGAGGGCTCCTTGGAGACGCCAGAAGCTAGTGAGCGCCTCAGCACCCCTTCTTCCCCAGGGGCTGCCAGGACAGGAGATGTGCAGTCCCGGGGGGAGGGGGGAGGAGGGATGGGGGAGGAGGGAGAGGAAGGGGATGGGGCGCTCAAAGCAGAGATGCAGGGGGAGACCGCAGGCCGCTCTCCCCCCAGGATGAAGTCTGCATGCACCTGACCAACTACGCCATCAACAAACACAACGAGAACTTTGTCCAGGACGATGCTGTGGGCAGTAAGAGGTACTCCCCGCTCTGTTTCCTTCCTCGGTCCCTTTAGCCTCAGTCCCAGCGGCCCAGGAAAGCAACTGAGGCTGGCCGGCTCCTGGGAGGCCGACTGCTCAGGACAACTCCACAGACCCTTGTCCTGTGCCCGTCCACCAAGTGGGGCCCCCGACCCACCCGGGTCACAAACCTGGCTCCAAGCTGGTAGCGGCCCTTTAAAGCACGAGGGACTGAGGCACGGAGTTAGGTTAGTTTTGGGGAGCCTCCTGCCTGCAGCCCAGCCCCACGGGCCCGAGAAGTGGGGCTCCCTCTGAGCACTGGGCCTCACAGGAAGCTGTCGACGCTCAATGCCTGGTTGCGAGAACACAGCTACGACCCCCGAGAGATGTGGGGGGACATCGAGGACATCATCATCAAAACCATCATCTCGGCCCATTCTATCCTCCGCCACAACTACCGCACCTGCTTCCCCCAACACCTGAGTGGAGGTACTTGTGCCTGTTTTGAGATCCTTGGTTTTGACATCTTGCTGGACCACAAGCTGAAGCCCTGGCTGCTGGAGGTGAGGATTCTCTCCCGGGCTTTCCAAACCCGAAGCCCTCCTCCTCGAACAGGACGCCCGGGACTAGCGTACACTCAGGTGGAGGAACAGAGAACGGGGGGCGCAGCGGCGTGGGGCGGGGGGGGAAGTGCACGAGGGATAAGACCTCTGCGCTTTGGACCTGCTGAGTCAGATCTGGGCGGCCTCTGCCTGCGCCGTAGGAATCCAGGTTTGGGATCCCAAGTGTTCCTCATGTAAGCCTTGCCTTTAAGGGCATTCTATCGACACAAGCAGGCTGTCTGGCTCTCACCGGCCTGTGTGTTAGCCCAGAGGTCGGCAAACTCATTAGTCAACAGAGCCAAATAGCACCAGTGTACCGACTGAAATTTCTTTGGAGAGCCACATTTTTTAAACTTAAACTTCTTCTAACGCCACTTCTTCAAAATAGACTCGCCCAGGCCGTGGTATTTTGTGGAAGAGCCACACTCAAGGGGCCAAAGAGCCGCACGTGGCTGCGAGCCGCAGTTTGCCGACCACTGGGTTAGAGGGCTCTCTGTGGCAGAGTCCTGTGGTCTTGGAAGTCAGAGCATCCAGCCTCCTTGGCTGAGGCCACTGGCGGGGATGTCTTTGCTAAACCCTCCTACTAGCTCCCCCCCCCCCCACCCCCGAGTTGGGCCTGCAAGAGATGGCCACCTGCTCAGGGGGTCTAGGAAGGGGGCGGATAACGGCTCCTCCTGGCAGGTAAACCACTCTCCAAGCTTCACCACGGACTCGCGTCTGGACCGAGAAGTGAAGGACGCCCTCCTCTTAGATGCCATGATCCTTGCCAACCTCCGGGGCTGTGACAAGAGGAAGGTGATGGAGGAAGAGAAGCGGCGAGTCAAAGTGCGGCTTTTCCACTGCCACCAAGAGCTACGGGAGGCCAGGTACTCCAGGTGTCCGGGGTGTCCATTTTATTTATTTTTAAAATATGTTTGTACTGCCCTGACCGGTTTGGCTCAGTGGATAGAGCGTCGCCCTGCGGACTGAAGGGTCCCAGGTTTGATTCCAGTCAAGGGCACGTACCTTGGTTGCAGGCACATACCCTGTAGGGAGTGTGCAGGAGGCAGCTGATCGATGTTTCTCTCTCATCGGTGTTTCTAACTCTCTATCCCTCTTCCTTCCTCTCTGTAAAAATCAATAAAATATATTTTAAAAATATGTTTTTATTGATTTCAGAGAGTAAAAGAGAGGGAGAGAGAGAAACATCAATGATGAGAGAGAACCACTGATCGGCTGCCTCCTGCACGCCCCACGCTGGGGATCGAACCCGCAACCCGGGCATGTGCCCCGACCGGGAATCGAACCGTGACCTCCTGATTCATAAGTCGACGCTCAACCACTGAGCCACGCCCGCCGGGCAAGCTGTGTAACTTGTCTTCTTCGTTACCACCTTCCCGAGAATGAAAGCCTGGGGCTGATCAGCTATTCAAAACAATTTTTTGCATAAGTGATACATCACCTGTCATAGACAAGTATGTTCAAGTGCAAAAGATGCAGCGATTACCCTGTTTCCTGCCCTTCTCCCTCCGGCTACTCCGTTTCCCCCAAGCCCATCACTGTTCCTCGGGTTTCACAAGCATTTAACGCACATACTTGTATTTTTGCAAGTTGTTTTTCTCCTTTTACTGCCCAGACAGGAGCATAACTTTCCCACTCTCTGGACCCTGCTGAACAGTGTACGTTAGAGCTATTTCATAACTAGCACCATAAGGAGCTTTATGTGGTTTGATTAGCTGTTGTTTTTTTATTTTTTTAAATATATTTTATTGATTTTTTTTACAGAGAGGAAGGGAGAGGGATAGAGTTAGAAACATCGATGAGAGAGAAACATCGATCAGCTGCCTCCTGCACACCCCCTACTGGGGATGTGCCCACAACCAAGGTACATGCCCTTGACCGGAATCGAACCTGGGACCCTTCAGTCCCCAGGCCAACGCTCTATCCACTGAGCCAAACCGGTTAGGGCTGTTGTTGTTTTTTTAACAAAGTTCCTCTAGAAACCATTTCCTGAGAAAGTGTATAGTAATGAAACACAAAACAGTTTAGCCATTCACTATTAGGGGACAGTTTATTTATTTATTTATTTTTTTAGGGGACAGTTTAAATCAATATTGTTCACCCACTATTGTTTTAATTGTAAGACGGTTTACAAACATGGTAATTTGTTGCCGACACTAAATTACAGTTTGTTGATGACACATAAAAATGAATGGTCCCTGGCCGGGGAGCTCTTGGTTAGAGCGTCATCCTGATAGGCCAAGGTTGTGGGTTTGATCCCCGGTCAGGGCACATACAAGAATTAACCAATGAATGCATCAATAAGTGGAACAACAAATCGATGTTTCTCTCTCTCTCTCTCTCTCTCTTAAAAAAATATCAATAAAAAATGAATTGGAGCCCTAACCGGTGTGGCTCAGTGGATAGAGCGTCGGCCTGCAGACTCAAGGGTCCCAGGTTCGATTCCGGTCAAGGGCATGTACCTTGGTTGCGGGCACATCCCCAGTAGGGGGTGGGCAGGAGGCAGCTGGTCGATGTTTCTCTCTCATCGATGTTTCTAACTCTCTCTCCCGCTCCCTTCCTCTCTGTAAAAAATCAATAAAAATATATTTTTAAAAAATGAATTGGAGATTTAGGATTCTTATAATAAATACGTCCCTCTTCCCCACTTGCATTACAAGATGCAGGGCCCATGCCTGTTTGACGTGCCATACTATCCTGGGGGCCTGGCACACAATGTTTCTGTGAGTGGAGGGGAAATGTGACTCTATGTGCCCTGGCTATTCAGGCAGCGTTGCATTGTGCACGTGACTTTATCAATTGTGTCTTTCACTGGGGATCAAAGGTTGAAAACCTTTGGACTTAATAAACAAAAGTACCATCATGCACTGGAATATTAGGCAGCCATTTACAAATGCTGTTTAAATGATCCCGATTTCATTTAAAACAAGAAAGGAAGGAGGGAGTAAATAGAGTATGGTGTCCTAGCCGGTGTAGCTCATTGGGTAGAGCGTTGGCCTGTGGACTGAAGAGTCCCCGGTTCGATTTCAGCCAAAGGCACATGCCCCGGTTGTGGGTTCGATCCCCAGTAGGGGGCATGCAGGAGGCAGGCAGCCAATCCATGATTCTCTCTCATCATGATGTTTCTATCTCTCTCTCTCCCTCTCCCTTCCTCTCTGAAATCAACAAAAATGTAAAACAAAATAATAAAAATTAAAATATATTATAAAAAAGAAGGGCCTGGTGAGTGGCAAAGCCAGGATTCAAACTCAGGACGTCCTGCCTCAGTCTACGCTCCTCACCAACATGCTCACTGCACCCTAATACGACGGGCAGCTTTTAGCTTCTTCTCTTCTAGATTTTCTATGATTAAAAACCCAATTTAAGCTGAAACCGGTTTGGCTCAGTGGATAGAGAGTCGGCCTGCAGACTGAAGGGTCCCAGGTTCGATTCCGGTCAAGGGCATGTACCTTGGTTGCTGGCACATCCCCAGTAGGGGGTGTGCAGGAGGCAGCTGATCGATGTTTCTCTCTCATCGATGTTTCTAACTCTCTATCCCTCTCCCTTCCTCTCTGTAAAAAATCAATAAAATATATTAAAAGAACAACACCCAATTTAAGTCAAGCCTGTTTTCATTACAACACACAGATAGGCCTGGCCGCTGTCACCGCAGGGGCAGGCGCCTGCAAGGCCGTGGTGACGGCAGCAGCAGGTTCTCAAAGTCCCGGTCAGCCTTCCTTTCCCGACTCGGCCTTCTCGCAGACCTGCCGACTCACCCAGAGCTTGGTTTTCTTAGGCGAGAACAAACGGAGCTGTCCCAGGCAGCACTGCTGGACCAGGAATGCTACGAGGACTCCCACCTGGGGGGGTACCGCAGGATCTACCCGGGGCCTGACACAGAGAAGTATGCACCCTTCTTTAAGCACAGCGGCTCCCTCTTCCAGGAGACGGCCGCCTCCAAGGCCAGAGAGGAGTGCGCCAGGTACTCTGCCCTGCATGCTCCTCTCCGCGCAGGCGGGGTCAACTCCTGCAGCTGAACTGCTCCCCAGCAGGGTGGAGAGGGTGCCAGGCCCTTGAGGAAACGGGGGGGGGGGGGGGGGGGGGGGGAGGATGACAAACCCTATCAGTCTTCCTGATTCAGTTCCGTAGGTTTCCCATCTTCCCCAACTCTCCCATCAGTCCCAAAGCGGATCATAATGTCCTCCTCTTTTCCCATCCCCATATGCCCTTCCCACCACAATCTCTCCAGTGTCTGAAGCTGCTGTATCTTGTCAGGCAGCAGCGGGAAGAGATCCGCCTTAAGCAGAAGCAGCGGGAGGTCTTAGAGTCCAAGAAGCGGAAGGAAAACAAGGAGCAGAGCCAGGGGGAGTCGGCAGGGGAGAAGAGGCGGCCCAGACCCAGGCTCCAGGGCTTTTCCACCCACTTGGCTTACGGGAACCGGAAACGGGAGCAAAAGGTGTCAGGGGCTTTGTGGCTCTTGCCTTTCTGCAGGAAAACGGGTGGGAACTAGTAGAGACGGGCATCTGCTGTCCCCTGCTCCTCGTCTGAGAGAGAGAGAGGAGTTCCTAATGAGTCCACTGAATCTGACTTTTGGGAACAGATCGTGAGAGAACGGGTAGCATGCACCTGGCACTAGGGTCAGGGGAGGGGTGGCGGGAGAGTGGGCAGGAGTCCTGCGGTCGACTTGTTGATGGTTTGGGGCTCCGCATTGGGGAGCCTGCATGCATCTCTCCTGTGCCTTGTAGCTGCTTCCGGGACACCTGGACACCACGCAGCCTCAGGAAATTGTGGAAGAGGAGGAGCTGGAGCGGCTGAATGCCCTGCTGCGGAGGGAGAATCTCATCCGGAGCCTGGGCATTGTAGAGCAGATCACCAGCATCGTGCAGGCCAGCCAGCAGAGCCAGAAAAAACTGCCTGAGTATCGGGTGAGGGCTCCACACAGCATCTCTCAGAGCGGGGAACAGGGCGGTCCTGACACATGGCGGTGGCTGCGGCCCAGGGGGGTAATGTGATGGTATCTGGCAGTGCAGCCTGGGGAAGCAGTGCATGCTGGGCCTTAGGAAGGAGTCTTTTGGTTCTTTTTTTTTTTAGTATATTTTACTGATTTTTTACAGAGAGGAAGGGAGAGGGATAGTTAGAAACATCGATGAGAGAGAAACAATGATCAGCTGCCTCCTGTACACCCCCCACTGGGGATGTGCCCGCAACCAAGGTACATGCCCTTGACCGAATCGAACCTGGGACCCTTGAGTCCACAGGCCAATGCTCTATCCACTGAGCCAAACCGGCCAGGGCAGTCTTTTGGTTCTTTTTACGTCCGCTCCCAAGCTCCCTTGTTTTTATTTTATTATTATTATTTTTTTATTTTTTAATATATTTTATTGATTTTTTACAGAGAGGAAGGGAGAGGGATAGAGAGTTAGAAACATCGATCAGCTGCCTCCTGCACACCCCCTACTGGGGATGTGCCCGCAACCAAGGCACATGCCCTTGACCGGAATCGAACCTGGGACCCTTCAGTCCGAAGGCCGACACTCTATCCACTGAGCCACACCGGTGAGGGCAAGCTCCCTTGTTTTTAGCATTGGTATCCAGCCAAGTGCAGCTCCCAACCTTCTCACAAGGGGCTGGTTCCCTATATTCCCATCTGGCAATAACCCCACCCTCAGTGGCTCCCGTGTAATCTCTCCCTAGCACGGCCAGTGCCGTGGCGCTAGTGGGAGATAAGTAAAGTCTTGGGCCAATGCAGCAGCTGCCGCATTCACTATTCCCTAGACCAGTGGTCGGCAAACTCATTAGCCCACAGAGCCAAATATCAACAGGACAACGATTGAAATTTCTTTTCAGAGCCAAATTTTTTAAAGTTAAACTATATAGGTAGGTACATTGTTATTAACTTAATTAGGGTACTGCTAAGCTGGCCTTTGCTAAAAACTCAAGGGGCCAAAGAGCCGCATGTGGCTCGTGAGCCGCAGTTTGCCGACCCCTGCCCTAGGCTAGTAGCAACCCCGTGGGTCCTGTTTTTGTTGAGTAACTGGTTCTATAGTGGCTATGGCCTGGACGATTTTTCAGTTATTTATTTCTTTTTAAAAAAATATATTTTTATTGATTTCAGAGAGGAAGGGAGAGGGAGAGAGAGAGAAACATCAATGATGAGAGAGAATCACTGATCGGCTGTCTCCTGCACTCCCCCTACTGGGGATCGAGCCCGCAACCTGGGCATGTGCCCCTGACTGGACTCGAACCCAGGATCCTTCAGTCCGCGCTGGCCGACGCTCTATCCACTGAGCCACACCAACTAGGGCTCAGTTACCCATTTCTCCCACCACTCCACCCAGCCTCACAGGAAACGTGGTAAGAGGCTTCTTCTCTCCTCTAGCCTAGATCGCACCAGGATGGGCTGAGCAGTCAAGAGCTGCCGTCTCTGAGTCTGTTCCCGGTGGTCCTCCTGAGAGGGGCCTACAGAGAGCAGGGCCCCCCTCACTTCCTGCATGTCGTCCAGCCCGAGCTGATCCCCAGGATCCTAGGGCCACTGCCAA
Organism: Eptesicus fuscus; assembly: GCF_027574615.1. Lineage (NCBI taxonomy): Eukaryota > Metazoa > Chordata > Mammalia > Chiroptera > Vespertilionidae > Eptesicus > Eptesicus fuscus. Next base: position 4,245,888 of record NC_072497.1, on the reverse strand, counting down.
GCCATCCTGCCCTCCTGCCCCAGTCCGGGTGCTACCTCCAGCCCAGGACCTTCAACTGGACCAGAGACCCAGCCAACTATGGCCCCTGTTCGTTGTCGCTGAAGAAATCCGGAAGGCGCTGCTTTCCCATGTCCAGATTCAGGCTTAACAGCCGTAAGTATACAAAACTAGCTTTGTGTGTGTTCCTACCAGCAAATACCACAGCTGGGATGCTCCCCAAATATAGACGGCACTTGTGGGAGTGGGGGAGGCAGTGGTCCCATGGATTTACCTCCTCCGATGTACTAGAGCAGGGGTCCTCAAACTTTTTAAACAGGGGGCCAGTTCCCTGTCCCTCAGACCGTGGGAGGGCCGGACTATAGTTTAAAAAAAACAAACTATGAACACATTCCTATGCACACGGCACATATCTTATTTTGAAGTAAAAAAAAAACAAAACGGCAAAAACACCCGCATGTGGCCCGCGGGCCGGAGTTTGAGGACGCCTGGACTAGAACCTGGTGATAGAAATGGCAGAAATACAGCCCCAGCACTCACCTCACGGGGAAATGGACACGTACCCACACCGGGGACGGTCCAGGGTGGTAAAGACGCTGGAGGGGGAAGCATAGGATGCCAGGCCTCTGTGTTGGTACTTGGGCAACAGCTGGGAAAGAGTTGTGAAGTAGCAACTCAGGGGGCCCCTCCCCCCCGCCCCCCCATGTTTCCACTGCAGAAGGCCAGGCCAGCAGAAGGCTAGAAGCCATAAACAGAGCCATGGCCGGATCAGTGCCCTCCTCTTTAACCCCAAAGCAGGGCTATTTTCTGCAACGGGAAAGAGTGGTAAGTAGCCCCTGGACTGAATGCACCTTGCCCTCCGTGGTCAATTCCGAACACAGGGCAGCCAAGGCCCAGGACCTCCCCCTCTGCCCTACCTCCGCATCCCTGACGCAGAGCGCCACTGCACTCCTGGACATCGGCCACCACAGGTAAACGCAGGACGGAAGCCCAGCGCCCGCCTCTGCTGGAGACCCCCCCCCTCGGGTGTCCTAAGGGGGCAAAGGACCTTGAACCATTATTGCTCTTTCACCAAAGAATGCCACCGAGCTCGAGTTGGAAAAGCCTTGCCCAGGAGCCCCGTCTGCATCAGGCCCAACACGTCAGACACCAAGAATTCTTCCATACCCCAAGATTATTTTCGGATCAGAAAAGACTAAAAAGTGAAGGAAGAGGTGCCAGGGCCGGCCATGCACTCGTCTCCGCCCTTCAAACCTGAGCCTGGATTTGTCGCGAGGAGACGGGTCCGAACCCTGGGTCCGGCCGGGGCCCCGGAGCGCCCCAGGCCAGGGGCTGTCGTCATCGGAGGATCGCCAAGGCGGAGTCCTTCCCGCCGCCGCCGTGGGGGGAACAGGCCGGCCTGCGTTGCCGTTGGGACGAAGGGCTGACTCTTGGCAAGTGAACCCGTCATTTTATTAAAATTTATGCAGTTTTGTAGAAGCATCCTTCGCCTCCTTCGGACTCGCGCGTCCCCGGGAAATCTCTCCCCTTATTGACAGCGGAAAGGGTGGGCCACAGAGCTCTTCTGGCCCTGATAGGTCGCCTTCTGCCGGAAGCGGGGGGCGGAGAGATTACATCACTTCCGGGTCCCGCCCTACAACTTCCGGTGTCGCTGCGTTTCGGCCCGACAGCAGTTGGGTCAACATGGCGCGTGCTCTGAGTGTCCTGCTCGGGGCGCGTGTCCGTGCTGCTGTCGTCTCTCGCTGTGGGTTCGCGACCCAGGGGGTGGCAGGCCCGGGATCTACCGGCCGCGAGCCGGACCCCGATTCCGACTGGGAACCAGAGGAGCGGGAGCTGCAGGAGGTGGAGAGGTACCGGCTCCTCCCCGGGCCCTCGGCCTGAAGCAGGGCCTCGCGCCCCGGCGCTGCAGGCCGCGCCCCCCTCGGCGCCGGGCGTCCCGCCGCCGCGTTCGCAGCGGCCCTTGCTTCTTCCCTGATCGGAGGCGCAGGGGCAGGTGTTCGGCTCCTTTGGGGACCCCGGGTCCCTTCACCAGGGACGTATTTCATCGCCCGTTTAGAGAGCTCGCCTTGCTCGGGGGGCTGCTGTTGTAGGTGTTAGATTTCCGGGGCGATGAACAAAGAGACGAGGCCTGGGCGCCCCCTGATTTAGCCCGAGTGGCTTCCACCACCCATGTTGCTCCCACGCATGGCTTCTGCCATGGCTTCTCTCCCCCAGCGCCCTGAAACGACAGAAAAACGCCATCCTGTTCCAGAAAATGCGGAGGCAAATGGAGCCGCGAGGGGCCCCGCCCAGGACTCTGACCAGGGAAGCCATGGAGCAGATCCGGTGAGACTGCTGGGGTTCGGCTCCGCTGCGAGCGGGGGGAGTGAAGGCTACTGGGGCCCACGATATTGTTTTTGTATTTCCTTTTATTTTTTTTATAACTTAAATTTTCTTTAAGGCGATATAACGAGCTCCCGTAATCCCGTCATCTTGATTTAATAATGTTTAACTATTGTGACACAGTTGGTTTATTTTGCTGAAATTTCTAGAATAGTCATTTGCAGACATCACAGCATTTAAACCCTAAATAGTAAATCAGGACGTTTTTAAAAAAATGTATTTAATTGATTTTCCACAGAGAGGAAGGGAGAGGGATAGAGAGTTAGAAACATCGATCAGCTGCCTCCTGCACACCCCCCACTGGGGATGTGCCCGCAACCAAGGTACAGGCCCTTGACCTGAATCGAACCTGGGACCCTTCAGTCCGCAGGCTGACGCTCTATCCACTGAGCCAAACCGGTTTTTGGCATATCAGGACGTTCTTAACCTAAGATCCAGGGATAAGAGCTTCCATGGTTGTGCCCATTTTTCTGAGGTCATAACACTTAATTTAGAATTTTTTTCCTTTTTTTAGAAAAGCTTACAGAGATCCTTTCTTAAATTTTAAAGTTTTTGTTTGTTTGTTTTGAATAGATTACATTATGTGGTTTGAAATGAGAACAGAATAATGTGGTTTACATATTGAGAAGTGTTAACCCCAGCAGGCTCCCGTGGGTGCTATTTTTAATAGTTTTTTGGGGGGCCTTTTGCCAGGTTTCCTTCTGCAAGTATAGCGATTATGAATATAGGTGTTTGTTTTCACCTTAATCAAACAGTAGAAAACTATAAATATGTGCTACCTGTACTTTTTTTTTCATTTAATATCTTTCTGCTTCAGAAGAGTTTTATAGAAGTCATAGTTAGTCGTAGTTTATTAACCAGTCTTTTATGATGGGTACTGGGTTTTTGCCACTCACCTGCTATCACAGATAGTGTTCTGGTGCCTAACTGTACATCCATTAAATTACCATATATCTATCAGGCATAGTTTATATATTCCCAGATGTTGGGTTGCTAGATCCAAGGGCAGATAGACTTTGCATTTTGATAAATATTGCTAAATAGCTCTCCATGGGTTACGTGCCATTTTTCATTTCCATCAGAATGACTCTGGAATTGAGACTTTATGAAGATTCTGGAGAGCTGATCAAGAAGACTTTGTGGCCCGATTTGGGTCAGTGGATAGAGCATCGGCCTGTGGACCATAGGGTCCCAGGTTTGATTCCAGTCAAGGGCATGTACCTGAGTTGCAGGCTCCTCCCCGGCTAGGGCCCTGGCCCTGGCCAGGGAGAGTGCAGGAGGCAACTATTCAATGTGTTTCTCTCACATCAATATTTCTGTCTTTCCCTCTCTTCCACTCTCTCTAAAAATCAATGGAAAAATAGCCTCAGGTGAGGATTAAACAAAAAACAAAAAAAAGGAAGAGGAAGACTGTAGGCCTGTAGTGCCTCTCTTGCATTGCTTCCTCTCCTGTCTTGAACAACAGCTTCTTCAAAACCTCCCACCTTGCCGAAACCAGTTTGGCTCAGTGGATAGAGCGTCGGCCTGCGGACTGAAGGGTCCCAGGTTCGATTCAGGTCAAGGGCATGTACCTTGGTTGCGGGCACATCCCCAGTGGGGGGTGTGCAGGAGGCAGCTGATCGATGTTTCTCTCTCATTGATGTTTCTGACTCTCTATCCCTCTCTCTTTCTCTCTGTAAAAAATCAATAAAATATATTTTTAAAAAAAACCCTCCCACCTGTCAGACCTACAAATGTGGTCTATAAATGTCCTTTTACTTCAAAGAAAAAAAACAGGCCATTGGGTAGGTACCTTTAAAGCTCCTTGGTCTTCCTTCTTGTTTTCCATCTCAATCCTATACTGTTTACATCTCGGAGGAAACAGTGGCCCTTCACTTGTCTAGGACCAATCTTCTGTGTGCGCTAGGTCATATCCCTCCCTGATTCCTCAGGAACCTACATCTGTTCCCAGTAGGCTGCCTACCATTGGTTTTTTGTTTTGTTTTGTTTTGTTTTTGGTCTATGAAATCATTCTCCTATCAGTGAGTTGTTGTTTTTTAAATATTTTATTGATTTTTTTACAGAGAGGAAGCGAGAGTGAGAGAGAGTTAGAAACATCAATCAGCTGCTTCCTGCACACCCCCCTACTGGGGATGTGCCCTCAACCAAGGTACATGCCCTTGACCGCAATCGAACCTGGGTCCCTTGACTCTGCTGGGACCCTTGAGTCTGCAGGCCGACGCTCTAGCCACTGAGCCAAACCGGTTAAGGCTATCAGTGACCTTTTTTACATGCTGGGCATAACTGACCTAGTCTTTAGCCTCCCTGACATTTCTGCAGCATTTGACCTTGTCGTTTGCTTTCATAAAATTCTCTTTATCTCTTGACCCAGTTACTCCTCACTTCTGTTTCTAGGGCTGCTTTTGTTTCCTCCCTAAACACCCCTCTCTTCCTCCTGTACCTTAAATATTGCTGTTTTGTAGAATTGCCTTCTCAGTCACTTACCTCCCTCTGCCTACTTCCCTGCCTAATGGCTTCAACAACCTCTGGATGTCACACGAGTTCCTCAAACTCAACATGTACAAAATAAAATTTGTCATTGTTCCCTGACAATTTAATTCTGCTCCTGTTTCTGCTGTAATCCCACCCATCACCCAAGCTAAAATCCTGAATATGCTTCCTCCCCCAACATTTAGTCCCTTACCAAGTTCACCACTTGGCCTTCCTGAAGTATTTCTCAAGTCCCTTCCTTTTTCTGCTCTCATTGCCGCAGCCTCAGTTCATACGACCTGGATTATTCCGATAGCCTTTTGCCTCTAGTCTTGCAGCTGAAAAACTACCACTGGATTGAGCTTCAGAATGAAAATTTGCTCATGGCATTCCACTAATTAAGAGCCTTCGTTGGTTTGCTGTTGATTTGGGGTAAACTCCAGACTCCTAAGCAGGGCATGATCTTGCTCCTCCCCTCACTGTCCGACAAATGGAGCTATTCCCCAGGGACATGATGTCCGTGGCTTTTCATGTGCTCACTGTACCATCAGTGCTTTTTTTTTTTTTTTTTACAGAGAGGAAGAGAGAGGGATAGAGAGTTAGAAACATCGATCAGCTGCCTCTTGCACACCCCCTACTGGGGATGTGCCCGCAACCAAGGTACATGCCCCTGACCGGAATCGAACCTGGGACCCTTGAGTCCGCAGGCCGACGCTCTGTCCACTGAGCCAAACCGGTTTCGGCCCATCGGTGCTTTTGACCTCCTCTTCCCCTCTGTCAGCTTATTACTCCTTTCATCCTTTCAGAGCAGCTCTACTGGGGACTTCTGAAGCAATTCCTGGGCCATGCTGCGAGTGTGACACCCTGTCCCTGGGTCTCCCCCTGGGTGCTCTCATAGCATCCTCTGCTATGACACTGATCTCAGTGTGATTGTATGTTAATACATCTGTCTCTGCCACCGGAGTGCATGTTCTTTAAAATATATTTTATTGATTTTTTACAGCGAGGAAGGGAGAGGGATAGAGAGTTAGAAACATTGATGAGCCCTGACCGGTTTGGCTCAGTGGATAGAGCTTCGGCCTGCGGACTGAAGGGTCTCAGGTTCGATTCCGGTCAAGGGCATGTACCTTGGTTGCGGGCACATCCCCAGTGGGGGGTGTGCAGGAGGCAGCTGATCAATGTTTCTCTCTCATCGATGTTTCTGACTCTATCCCTCTCCTTTCCTCTCTGTAAAAAATCAATAAAATATATTTAGAAAGAAAGAAAGAAAGAAACATTGACCAGCTGCCTCCTGCACACCTCCCACTGGGGATGTGCCCGCAACCAAGGTACATGCCCTTGACCGGAATCGAAACTGGGACCCTTCAGTCTGCAGGCCGATGCTCTATCCACTGAGCCAAACCAGACAGGGCAGATTGCATGTTCTTTAAAGGGAAGGGCCATCTTCATGCATTCCCCAGGGTTTAACTGGGGCTGGTGATCAGTGGCAGGAGATAAGTTGATGTGAAATAAAGTGATCTAAGAGTGGTTGGGTGTTGCTGTTAGCACGCAGGAAGGAAACACAGCCTCTGCTTGCACCTCTCCTCACGTATTTATCACTAATATCTGTCAGCTATTCTGATAGGATACTTTTTGACAACTTGAAAAACTGCTTCATTTTCCTATAGGTATTTACATGAAGAATTTCCAGAGTCCTGGTCAGTTCCCAGATTGGCTGAAGGCTTTGATGTTAGCACCGATGTGATCAGAAGGGTTTTAAAAAGCAAGTTTGTGCCCACATTGGAGAAGAAACTGAAGCAGGATCAAAAGGTCCTTCAGAAAGCGGGGCCTGCCCACTCGCTCCGCCAGCTTCCAGGCCCTGGGGATGCCCGGGAGCTGCTTTCTGCAGGCCACCCTGTGTCAGGAGCTGAAGCCTCATCCCAAGGCCACGGTCACAGCACAGCTTTGAGGGTGACAGAACCGAATACTCAGAGTACAAACACACCGAGGAGACAGAAGGGAAGGAATAAAGGAGTCCAGAGCCTGGAGAAGGAAAGCTTTGTGCCTGTGGCTGCAGCCCCAGGTCAGCACAGAGAGCTGCAGAAGTACTCCACCAGTGGGTGTGAGGGCGCCAGAGGCTCTGACAGTGATGGATTGCCAAGTGCGAAGGAGCTGGAAGCATGGAAGGCAAGAGAACTGGGTGAGCAGAACTTCAGCAGCAAGGTAGTGCAGAGGGGGCGAGAGTTCTTTGACGACAATGGGAACTTCCTGTACAGAATTTGAACTGGAGCCGCCTGGATTTCTGTGTGTGGATGGTCCACCTTGGAAATGATGAGCCTGAAAATGGAAGGAGCCGCTTGGATTTCAGTCTGACAAGGGACAGTGAACTTCACAGGGCAGATGTGTATGCGGGCAGCATGAATAACAGGCTAGGTGTAGTCTAGTTCCCGGAGCATGGCTCCTGCTCTGACCCTGTGGATATTCAGTACTCACCCTTCTTGCTTAGGCTTTCTATGTGTCGAAACCAGCCTGTGTCGCATGTGTTAGGAGTTCGTTGTATTTGCAATATGTGTTTGGGAGGAATTGAAAAGTTTTCCTTCTGACATCGTTTGTTTCTTGATTAATGAACACTAACAGTTCTGGAGCTGCTTAATCAATTGGTTGTATTCATTTTGCAAAATAAAGTGAAATGTAGCAGTCTGTTGATCGGTGCTCTGTGGGTGGGAGGGTTTACCTGTGAATCTGAAGAGTAAGGGAAGGGGTGAGGCAAAGGGTTCATTGTCAGTAAACACTGGGAGGGAGATAAGGTCAAAGGAAACTCCAGCAGAGACCTTGAGTCTAATCGCGAGAGCCTGGCAAACTGGACAACAGAAGGGACTTAAGTCCCTGAGCTTGGTGAAGCGGGGGTTGGGGGTGGTGGTGGTGGTGGTGGTATATGTGTTGTCTGTTCAGGGTAGCCTCCACCTTTGCAGCTGAGATTCAATCAAAGGGAGGTGTGGGGGGAAACTCAGTATAAAATTCTAGACAAGCTCTTGAAGCTCAGTGAACACAAAAGTTTTTTTTGCTTAATCTTACAGAATTTTTCAAACCTACGAAAATAGGAAGAATATTGTAATGCAATGAACCGTGTACCCATCACACAGCATTACATTTAACAAATGGCCAATATCAATCTTTTCATTATCCCATACTTGCCCCACATTCCCACCAGCTTAAAGTCCAGACATCATACTTCATTTATTATGTATCTCAAAGACATAAGGACTCTTAAAAATACATTTTTACTGATTTCAGAGGTGGAGAGAGAGAGATACATCAATGATGCAAGAATCATTGATCAGCTGCCTTCTGCATACCCCATATGGGATCGAGCTATCAATCCGGGCATATGCCCTGACTGGGAACTGAACCATGACCTGGTTCATAGGTCAATGCTCAACCACTGAGCCATGCCAGCTGGGTGTAAGGATTCCTTTTTAACAAAGACATAAGCCATTATTATGTTGGAGAGTGGGAATTTTTGAGCATTCCAGAGAGGCCGTGGACTATGCCCCAGATAGAGTTGTCAGTGCTGACACCAGGCCAGGCCTTGAGATAGGGTCTCATGGCCCCTTCCCAGCACGTAGCCTTCTTTCACAGAACACTGTCAGCTTTCTGAAGAACAGGATGACCCTGTGAATAACATGGTCGTCATTGGCATGATCCTGACGTTGCTTGGGAAAAACTGTTTTGTCTTGGGTTACTTGTTCTGCAAAAACCGGATGTGGTTAATGTGCTTAAAAGCGGTCCTACACAAAGGGTCGCTGCTGCTCTCTGGTCTCCCGGCGTGGAGAATGGCAGAGCAGTCACCGGGTCGCCCGGCCATCCGGCTAATAAAGGCCCCCAACCTGTGCTCAAACCCTGCTTCGGGACCCACAACCTCTGCTCTGTGTTCAGAGTATATTGTGGGACCGGGCATGCCTGTACTAATAAACCCTTTGCTTTTTGCATAAGAGGCGACTCTTGGTGCTTTGTAAGTGCGGCCAGCGTTCCGGGCGTTACATTTGGAGGTCCCACCGAGATTTGCTGCAGCCGCCTTCAGGCTCCAACAGACGCTTCTTGGGGTAAGTAACGGCACCTCTCGGATAGCGATAGCTTGTCCTTATTTTCTGTTTGCTGTTTAGTTTGAGGGTTAAGGCTGGCAAATCTGTTTGGTCTGGTGGCTGTCGGGGAGGGGCGTGAGTCTCCCCCGACTGCGGCTGACAGACGTGTCGAGAGGTCGCAAGCCACATCCCCGGGGGACGCCCTGGTGGAATCTGGGGAGGCCCAGGGATGCCTGGAATCCTCCCATCTGGGAAGGCCTAGGGGTGCCTAGAACCCTCCCATCTGTTAGAGTCTGACTCTGAAATTCTGTTGCCAGCCAAGTCAATTGGTGCTGTAAGACCTTTTGGATTTTTGTCTGAGCGTGTTGTGTTTGTCCTTGTCTTTTGTTCAATGTTTACTGTCATTTGTATAATTAAGGTTAAGATCCTCTGGGACCTTGGAGTAAAGAAGGAAAATCTGGGAGGGAGAACAGCAGTTTCTTAAGTGTAAAAAGCCTGGTTTTATGCAGAATCTCAGACTGCTTGTCTTGTTTCCCCTGCTAAGGACAGAGTAAATGGTTAATGCAGAAAAGGGGGAGAACAGGGAGAGATAGGTTTTTGTTGATTTTGCTGGGTACAACCAGCTCTGCTGGCGTCCTTGGTTTCTTGCTTATCTGAACTCTGCTGGTAAAACACAGTGGATCTGCCCCGTTTTCTTCTCTTTAACCCTTCCAACACACATGAACACCGAGCCTGGCAGGGAGGGGTTACTGGGTACTTCTTAGGCGGTGTTGGAATATTCAGCAAAGGAACTTTAAGATATAATATCTTTAATGTTTAAGTTTTAAAAATATCTGTCTCTCAAAAAGAAATATTTTTACCAGCTCTTAGTTTTATCACAGAAGGTCTAAGAAATTCTGGCTGTTTAGTTTTTAGGATTCATTAAAGGATTAAAGTTTCAAAGAATAAGGAATACTGAGTAGAAGGTCTGAGGCATGGTTATGCATTTTTAAAGGACATAGAAAGAAGGTTTAAAGGCTAATTTAGAAGTGTCTGTTTCAATAGAAGGTTGTGTAAGTATAGGAAGGAGAAGAGATATGTTGTAAAGAAATCAAACAATACAGGCCAGTAAGCCAGGAAGAGTAAATAATTTGCATTCTACCTTCCTAAACAGAAGGTAAATAGCTTATGCCAAAGTACTTAGGGAGGGACTGATAAAAGAAATCTAACAGTTACTGTTTGTTATAATACATTCAGAAAATATAATTTGAAAAGTCCGTAAAAAGGACTGGCAAGGAAAATTCTATCTTAAAGCAGGTCAGTATATTTTTCTCCTTATACAAGTCCTCCAAAATTTGGCAATACATTTCTTTGCATAAATACAATAAGACCGGTTTCCAATAGTGGTTTTATTAATCAGAAACTTTGACTGGATTATCATGTTTTAAAGAGCCCTGCCTGAACTCTGAAGACTTAAAGCCAATAAGAGTGCCACGGAGAAAGCCTGGTATCCTGCTTGGTAGCCCTGAAAATAGCTGGTGCTGGAGCATCAGGCCCAAACCCTACCATCACTGGCGGTTGGTCAGAGTAGAAGGGGAGCAATAAGGGCGCCTCTGCGTCCCTGCGGGACCCCCAAGCACTCTGAGCCGCGATGAGTAGGAGGGCTGGGATGGGCCTTAAAGCCAAGGGCGTGGGCCCAGGTAGAGCCACTACAGGTGAGGATTCACCTAACTCAGCAGATACTGCAGGCAGGCCTGACGGCAGCTGGATGGCTTGGCTTCCTGGCCCTATGGGGCACATTAAGATTCAATCATGAAATTCCGGCAAAGGTAGTCGGTTACCATTCTTGTTATGTTTATGCAAACAATCAGGCCAAATTAAATACAACAGATAAATTAATCTTGATTTGGCTAAACATGGGGGTAATTTTAAGGAGAAAAATTCTATTTCAATATTAGTTATTAAAACTGAAGGGTTTTCTTTCCCATTTGTTACAGTTTGTCTCCGCCGGGTCACAAGCCCACCTCCTTCTGTGCCCAGGCCTCATTGTCCCTCTGACAGACAGCAAGGATCTCTTGGCTCTGAGAGAAACTTCTGACCCGCCTCAGCAGGAAGTAGCTAGAAGAGCCTAACGACGTCCATTTTCCCTAAAAGAATTCAGAGCCAGGATCCTTGAGGTAATATATCAGGCAGTTAGACAGACATGAGCAGAGCAAGGACAATGGGCCAACTAGCACTACCAGATGCAATTAAGTCTTTCCATCTCTACCTATGTGAGACAAGGGGACTCCCCAGAAGCAAGAGGGAGCGAGGCTGCAGATGAAGCAGCCCGGGAGGCTGCCCTAAAACCAGTGGGGCCTCTACAGATTCTAGTGACTCTTCCAAACCCTGACCTACCCACTTCACCAGCTTACATGGAAACCCAATCTAGAAAAGCTGAAATCCATAACCAATCTTTGCTCAAGTTCTTACAGGCTTTACAGTCTACCCAGAAAGCAGTCCAGAAGCATCTCTGATCCGGTCCATCCTTCCACCCTGGTGACTCTGACTGACTCCTACCTGGAAAGGACCACCTCCACAGCAGTCAAGGTCGACGAGATCCCGACATGGCTTCATCACACCCAGCTTAAGATATCAAGCTTATAGTCCTCATGGGTCAATATAACTCCCTTGCCAACAATGACCCAAAAGAGTCAATGATTTGACTCGTGTACATAAAACCAGTGGGGAATGTTGGAGAGTGGGAATTTTTGAGCATTCCAGAGAGGCCGTGGACTATGCCCCAGATAGAGTTGTCAGTGCTGACACCAGGCCAGGCCTTGAGATAGGGTCTCATGGCCCCTTCCCAGCACGTAGCCTTCTTTCACAGAACACTGTCAGCTTTCTGAAGAACAGGATGACCCTGTGAATAACATGGTCGTCATTGGCATGATCCTGACGTTGCTTGGGAAAAACTGTTTTGTCTTGGGTTACTTGTTCTGCAAAAACCGGATGTGGTTAATGTGCTTAAAAGCGGTCCTACACAAAGGGTCGCTGCTGCTCTCTGGTCTCCCGGCGTGGAGAATGGCAGAGCAGTCACCGGGTCGCCCGGCCACCCGGCTAATAAAGGCCCCCAACCTGTGCTCAAACCCTGCTTCGGGACCCACAACCTCTGCTCTGTGTTCAGAGTATATTGTGGGACCGGGCATGCCTGTACTAATAAACCCTTTGCTTTTTGCATAAGAGGCGACTCTTGGTGCTTTGTAAGTGCGGCCAGCGTTCTGGGCGTTACAATTATAACAACACATTGTGGACCAATAGTTTTATTGCTAGCTTTACCCAGTGGCCAGATAAATTTCTATTGAATGAGTACAAAAAATGTTTTACATAAATGTTAAAGGCATGCTTTAAAATTACCCATTGCATTTTGAACTTAGATGTTCCTAGAATATCTTTTTCAAGTTTGATACTTTGTAAAACACTGTAATATGAAAGGAGAATTGTCGTGATCCGTCCGCAATGTGTTAAGTTTTAGTAATTCCTTAATTGTAGCTAATAGCCCGATAGCATTTTCTGATTGTTTTTTAAATAGTTTTTAGGGTTTATTTCTTCCCATTAGGATCCAAACAAAGTCCACACTGTAACATTGCATTATGTTGATGTGTTCCAGAAGTCTCATCTTCTAAAGTGGTTTCCCCTTCCACTTCATTTCCCTCACCATTTGACAGGTTATCCCATAAAATTTCCTGCATTTTGATTTCATCCTTATGATGTCTTCTAACATGTTGTCACTACCCTCAATTTCCTGTGAACTAACTGATAGCTTGGTCTTGAGGCTTGATCAGGTCTTAGTTTTTGACAATGGGTAATGCTCTATGCCAGGTGTCCTCAAACCGGCCCACGGGCCACATGTGGGTGTTTTTGCCGTTTTGTTTTTTTACTTCAAAATAAGATATGTGCAGTGTGCATAGGAATTTGTTCCTAGTTTTTTTTAAGCTATAGTCCGGCCCTCCAACGGTCTGAGGGACAGTGAACTGGCCCCCTGTTTAAAAAGTTTGAGGACCCCTGCTATGCATCTCACCAGATGAGGATGTGATATTATGATTGATTAGTGAGTTCAGCAGCTCTATTCCTTATGTCTCTCATAAGCTTTCCCCCCCAAAAAAAACGTATAATTTCCATCACCCCTGAAAATTCCCTAAATTCTCTTTCTAGTCAATTATCATCCCAAAGTCAATCACTTTTCTGAAAAATTTTCAACCTAGATTAGTTTGACCTGTTCTATAACCATACGTAAATGACATACTAGATGCCACTCTTGTTCTGGTTTCTTTCATATATTCATTTATTTTTATGAACATGCCACAGTTTACCCATTTTCCCACGAATGGCATTCTTAAGTCAAAACTCCAGTACCCAAAGGTCACAGCCAGCGGGACTTAGCATTCTTCTCTTCCCTCCACCTAATTCCACCTCCATCGGTCTGCATCTCTCCTGCAGCTCGGAAGCCTGGGAGCCGCTAGCTAGCCCAAAGCTGAAGAGTAGGTTTGATTGACAGTCAAGATCCCCAATGATCAGCGCCTTTCATCCTTAATAGGTTTCACCCATTGTACGAAGATGAGAAACTCGAGCTAGTGCCCCACCCTCGCGTGGGTGCGCCGGGAGAATTGAGTGTGCCCTGAAACACTCGTTTTATCATGGGCACACTCCCCCCGGGCCAGAAATGAGACTGGAACGTCTGCGCGTTGACTTTCGTTTGAAATGTCCCTTCCCGGACACCGTCCAACTTCCGGGTACACAAAGCGCCGGTCCAGCGAATGGGACTTCCGGAAAGTCCCGGAAGTCGCTTCTGCCTGTCAGAAGGCGGTGTTCTCTCTGCAGCAGGGAAGCCCGGAATCCTGCTCCCCGGCGGAGTGGAGCCGGGAGGGCCGGGTCGGGACTTGGGGGGTGGGGTTGAGGGTGGGGGGCTGCGAGGCCTGAGGCGAGGGCATCCCGAGGCTGCCGCTGTCTGGCCGGGAGGTGGCCATTCATTCCTCGAGCGCCGCTGAAGAGTGAGGGCCCCTTCCGTGCCCAGCCCTGAAGGAGCCACCCCTTGCGCTTACCCCGGGCTGCTGCCGGCCTTCGGAGAGCGGAGGGCGACCCTCTTCGTGCACCCCGCGGCTCAGGTGACCGCGGCCATGGCTTTCCCCAACCGGCCGGACGCCCCCGAGCTGCCCGACTTCTCCATGCTCAAGAGGCTGGCCCGAGACCAGCTCATCTATCTGCTGGAGCAGGTCAGTGCCCGCCACGCCGGGCCCTTGACTGCACTCACCGGACACACAGTTCTTTGGAATCCCTTGGAGCCTGTTCTTGGTCTTCGATATTGTCCTCGGAGCTTCTGGGGCAGGCCCAAAATGAAGCCCTCGGGGAGGGAAACCAGAGGGCAGTAACAGCTGCCTGGCACCTGGGCAGAGAGTTCATGGAAACCATTTTTTTCCATGCAGGCATGGGAGACACCCTAGTGCGAGGCATCACTGGGATGGGAAGGTGGTTAAGACATCTTTGTTATTAGGGCGCTCACACTCCAGGAGGAGCCGTATGAGACACAAACCACCCCCCACACGGGGTATCATGTGGCGAACGAGTGACAGCAAGGGTGCGGGAAGCGATCAGAGTAAGCAGTCATTTCTAGCTGGAGTGATCTAGGCGTTTCCAGGAGCCGGAATGTGAAGAATAAGCCCATTTTCCTTGGAGATGGGAGACCAGGTTCTTGGCAGGTGATTGGTAGGAGCAAGATGGAGGAACCAGGGAAGGAGGAGGCGTGTTCAGGGAAGAGAGTGGTCAGAAGTTACACAATAGGCAAGAATTTTTCCCCATCTGTGGCGTGAAGCAGTTCTTTTTTTTTTTTTTTAATCTTTATTGTTGAAAGTATTACATATGCCCCCTTTCCTCCCCCATAGACCTCCTCCAGCCCACCCCTGCCCACTGCCCCAGGCACTCACCACCCCACTGTCTGTGACCATGGGGTTATGCATCTCTGCATACAAGGTCTTTGGTTGATTACCTCCCCGCTAACCTCCCTCCCCTGCCTTCCCTCAGAGATTCCGCACTCTGTTCCATGCTTCCACGTCTCTGGATCCACTCCATTCATCAGTTTATTTTGTTAATTAGATTCCACATATGAGTGAGATCATGTGATACTTGTCTTTCTCTGACGACTGACTTATTTCACTTAGTGTGATACTCTCTAGGTCCCTCCATGCTGTCTCAGAGGGTAAGAGATTCTTCTTTTTCACAGCTGCATAGTATTCCATGGAATAAATGTACCATGGCTTTTTTATCCACTCATCTACTGAGGGCACTTGGGCTGTTTCCAGATCTTAGCTACTGTAGATTGTGCTGCTATGAACACAGGGGTGCATACATTTTTTCTGATTAATGTTTCGGATTTCTTAGGATATATTCCTAGAAGGGAGAAGGAGATAGATACTCATATTAGAGGCCCGGTGCATGAATTCGTGCATGGGTGGGGTCCGGCCAGCCTGGCCAGGGGGAGGGGACATGGGCGGTTGGTCGGCCTGCCTGCTGGTTGAACTCCTGATCGAGGGGACAATTTGCATATTAGCCTTTTATTATATAGGATTACACTGAGTAGCCAGATTATTATGCGTTCAAAGATCATCATAATCTGGCCACTCTGTATATTTTTATTGATTTCAGAGAGGAAGGGAGAGGGAGAGAGAGACAGAAACATCAATGATGAGAGGGAATCATTGAACGGCTGCCTCCTGGGTAGCCCGGAATCTGGGCATGTGTCCTGGCCGGGAACCGAACCTCCACCTCCTCCTGGTTCATAGGTCGATGCTCAACCACTGAGCCACGCCAGCCGGGCTCCATGTGACTCGTAAATAACATCTTTTGTTCACACCGCCAACCAGCCGAAATCAGGTCCTCATTCACTGCCACATGCTGGGGCTGCTTGCCTCCAGCTTCTCCTGTCTCCAATCCATTTTACCCATAAGTCCCAGGTTCATCTACCTGACATTCCCAGCTGAGAGGATGCTTCAGTGAACAAAAGTAACCCCCTGCGCCCCCCCCCCCCCCCCCCCCCCCCCGTGCCATAGAGGATCAATTCCAGACCCTCTAACAACTGTTTCAGTCTTGCTTTCCACCCTTCCCCTACATCCGGACTGAAAATCACTGCCCTCTATGTACCTTATACATCAGCCCAACTGAATTGCTGTTTTTTTGGGGTTTTTTAAAATATATTTTATTGATTTTTACAGAGAGGGATAGAGAGTTAGAAACATCAATGATAGAGAAACATCGATCCGCTGCCTCCTGCACACCCCCTACTGGGGATGTGCCCGCAACCAAGGTACATGCCCTTGACCGGAATCGAACCTGGGACCTTTCAGTCCGCAGGCCGATGCTCTATCCACTGAGCCACACCAGTCAGGGCTGAATTGCTGGTTTTGATCTTACGGTTCAGCCTCTTCTCTGTCCCTGTTCTTTGCTGGATTACCCTCTAACTGAGTCACTGCCACCCCCCCTCACACCCCCCACTTTCCAGGCCTAGTTGAGAGGAAATTTGCAATGACTTCCCTCCCCCCTGCCACTCAGTGTGACCTCACCTTCCCCTGGCCAGGTGAGGGAGCGTTAGGAGTGATGATGCCGGAATCAGATGACCGGGGTCGTGGGGAGGCTGAGTGGAGGAGGCGGTGGGGAAGCGGGCGGTGACCCAGGACAAGGCCACAGGCCGGCAGGAGGGCGGAGTGACCAGGAGTTAACCTAAGAAAGAAGGTGAAATATTTTTCTGCTGGTGCAGAAAATGAGAAGATGAAATAGGTGAGTAGATAGAGAAATGTCAACTGTTTATATGACGTCAGCAGTACATCAGGTGCCGGGGTCGATAATGTCTGGCGCCCTTCCAGGGCCGAGGCTGGGGTTCTGGTAGACACGTGGCTGTGTGAGCTGGCAGCTGAGGGAGCGGGTGTGACCTCGGAGTGACCCAGGGTACTGTGTGTCTTCAGCTTCCAGGGAAAAAGGACTTGTTCATTGAGGCCGATCTCATGAGCCCTTTGGATCGAATCGCCAGCGTCTCCATCCTCAAGGTACCTGCCCTTTCCTCCAGGCAGATTCTTTCCTCACTAAACAGTTTTTCTTTCTTTTTTTTTTCTTAAAATATATTTTATTGATTTTTTACAGAGAGGAAGGGAGAGGGATAGAGAGTTAGAAACATTGATGAGAGAGAAACATCGATCAGCTGCCTCCTGCACACCTCCTACTGGGGATGTGCCCGCAACCAAGGCACACGCTCCCGACCGGAATCGAACCTGGGACCCTTCAGTCCGCAGGCCGACGCTCTATCCACGGAGCCAAACCGGTTTCGGCTTTCTTTCTTTTTTTAAATATATTTTTATTGATTTCAGAGAGAGGAAGGGAGAAGGGGAGAGATGGAAACATCAATGATGAGAGGGAATGGTTGATCAGCTGCCTCCTGCACGCCCCTCACTGGGGATTGAGCTCACAACCCGGGCATGTGTCCTTGACCAGGAATCGAACCCTGACCTCCTGGTTCATAGGTCGATGTTCAACCACCGAGCCATGCCAGCCTGGGCCAGTTTTTCTTTTGAGGAACAGTACAAATTACTAAAGTGTGACTACCGTTGTAGGGTAAATGGAGGGTAGTTGGAATGGATGCTATTGTCTGTTGTTTTTGAATTGTTTTATTTTTGGTTTTTCTGTGGACAGTTTGAGGAAGGTTCAGTGAATGGCTGTGAGGGAGGCAGTTTGATCCCCACAATTAGCATGCATAGGAGCCCAAGCCCCCTGCTTCTGTGTCATGCTTTGGGTCTCCATGCACCCTGTGTCCCTTGTCTTGTTGGCTTCTCCCGGCAGCAACACGAAGTAGACAAGCTGTACAAGGTGGAGAACAAACCCGTCCTGAGCTCCAGTGAACAGTGAGTGTCTGGGGGCACCCGGCTCGGCTCCCAGCGGGAGGACGCCCCTGCACTTTGCCCTCGATGCGCCCGTGGCTGAGATCTGGCAGCGTAACGCTTGTGATACGGTTCCCCTCCCTGCTCTTGGACAGTTTCGTGCGAGGTTATGCTTTAGCCCCTTATTCTGTCTTCCTTTCTGCAGTTTCTCGCTCCCTTGTCCTCTTCTCTCTTGTCCAGTCTGCCACCTCTAACCAGATTGATGAAGCTTTCAAGAATATTTTCATTGCCCAGCTGGCGTGGCTCAGTGGTTGAGCGTCGACCTATGAACCAGGAGGTCAGGGTTCGATTCCCAGTCAGGGCACATGCCTGGGTTTCGGGCTCGATCCCCAGTAGGGGGCGTGCAGGAGGCAGCTGATCAGTGATTCTCTCTCATCATTGATGTTTCTATATCTCTCTCTCCCACTCTCTTCCTCTGAAATCACTAAAAAATATATATATTTTTTAAAATATATTTTATTGATTTTTTACAGAGAGGAAGGGAGAGGGAGAGAGAGTTAGAAACATCGATGAGAGAGAAACATTGATCAGCTGCCTCCTGCACACCCCCTCCTGTGGATGTGCCCGCAACCAAGGTACATGCCCTTGACTGGAATCGAACCTGGGACCCTTCAGTCCGCAGGCCGACGCTCTATCCACTGAGCCAAACCAGTTAGGGCTAAAAATATATTTTTAAAATACATTTTTTCACCGTGCTCTTCTCAAGAACCATCAAGTCTTCTCTTACTTACCGAGTCGAGTGCAGATTGCTCATCGTGCAACCCATGGGAACCTTCAGTTGGGCCTCACGTGGCCTTTGCAGCCTGGTCTCTCACGGGGCCCTCAAGCCTCCGCTGGACACGTGCTTCCCAGCTACGTGCACATGGCATCCCCCTTCTGGCCGCCCCATTCACTCTGCCTTGAAATGCCCCGCTGTCCTCACTGCTCCTGTGAAACACACCCGCCTTCAGACCCCAGCGCCACCTCCTCCATGAAGCCCTCCTCCTCCGGATCTCCAGGGTGTTTAGTGT
Source organism: Eptesicus fuscus (assembly GCF_027574615.1). NCBI lineage: Eukaryota > Metazoa > Chordata > Mammalia > Chiroptera > Vespertilionidae > Eptesicus > Eptesicus fuscus. Next base: position 4,227,033 of record NC_072497.1, on the reverse strand, counting down.
TTGTCACACACTGCCTGTTGTCTGCTTTTTGTTTTTCTTTTCTTTTCTTTTCCTTTCTTTTTTTTAGTTAATCCTTACCCGAGGATATTTTTTTCCATTGCTTTTTCAGAGAGAGTGGGAAGGAGGGAGAGAGAGACAGAGGAGAGAGAGAGTGAAACATCCATGTGAGAGAGACACATTGATTGGTTGCCTCCTTGAATGAGCCCTGACCGGGGCCTGGGATTGAACCGGCAACCCGGCTACATGCACTTGACCGGGAATTGAACCTGAGACACTTCGGTGCCTGGGCCGACACTCTAACCACCGAGCAGCACCAGCCAGGGCTGTTTTTCTTTTTTTTTTCTTTTTTAAATTTTTAAAAATATATATTTTATTGATTTTTTACAGAGAAGAAGGGAGAGGGACAGAGAGTTAGAAACATCGATCAGCTGCCTCCTGCACACCCCCCACTGGGGATGTGCCCGAAACCAGGTAGGCACATACCCCTGACCGGAATCGAACCTGGGACCCTTCAGTCCGCAGGCCGAAGCTCTATCCACTGAACCAAACCGGTTTTGGCCGTTTTTCTTTTTAATACTTTTCAATCTTAAGTAATGTACACCCTCACTTAGAGGAAAAATTCTCCTGGGTACATGGAGAATACATCCAAGTTGGAAAAACATTTTATATACCTTCTTGTATTTTTTAAAAATATGTTTTTATTGATTTCAGAGAGGAAGGGAGGAGAGAGAGATAGAAACATCAATGATGAGTCAGAATCACGGATCGGCTGCCTCCTGCATGCCCCCCACTGAGGATCGAGCCCACAACCAGGCATGTGCCCTGACCGGCAATCGAACTGTGACCTACAGGCTCCTAGTTCGATGCTCAACCACTGAGTCATGCTGGCCAGGCAACCTTTTTTGTTGTTGTTGTTGTTGTTTTTTTAAATATATTTTATTGATTTTTCACAGAGAGGAAGGGAGAGGGACAGAGAGCCAGAAACATCGATGAGAGAGAGACATCGACCAGCTGCCTCCTGCACACCCCCCACTGGGGATGTGCCCGCAACCAATGCACATGCCCCTGACCGGAACCGAACCTGGGACCCTCCAGTCTGCAGACTGACGCTCTATCCACTGAGCCAAACCGGTTTCGGCTTTTTTGTTGTTTTTAAACACGTGTTTGATACTTTTTACATGTGTGCATCTTACTTCGCCTGACAGATTGGGAATTATTGGAGAACAGGAACTCAGCGTTCCCCAGAGGGGTCATTTGCTAAGCACAGTGTCCCTGCTGTCGGGAGGGGAGTCTGTGGTCAGATCTGGCCCGGCCGTGGCGAGGCTGGGAACTGGAGGCCAGTCCAGGGGAGCCGATGGGGAAAGAGTGGGGTGTTGTTTCAGTTTCGTCAGGTGGTGCTGTCTGTCACCAACCTCATGACTCTCCTTCCCTGAGGTTTTTCCCTTTCTCTCCCATAGATTGTGCTTCTTGGTCAGACCCCGCATCAAGAACATGCGATACATAGCCAGTGAGTATGCCGGGGTGCGCCGTGTCACTGAGACCTGGGGAGGGGTGGTGAGATCGAAGGGCCTCGGCTACAGGGACCCTTTCCTAAGTAAAGAGGTGTTGGGGTTGGCCATACCACGTCGAGGACAACTGCTCAGTAGGGACACAGACAGTAGGGAGGTGAGGGCCTGTGCTGGGGGCAGGAGCAGGCGGGGAGAGGTCAATGGCAAGGAAGGAAACATATGTAATACTTCTAACAATAAAGAATTTTTAAAAAAATAAAAGGAGCCCTTGCCGGTTTGGCTCAGTGGATGGAGCGTCGGCCTGCGGACTGAAGGGTCCCGGGTTCGATTCCTGTCAAGGGCATGTACCTGGGTTGCGGGCACATCCCCAGTAGGGAGGTGTGCAGGAGGCAGCTGATCCATGTTTCTCGCTCATCGATGTTTCTAACTCTCTGTCCCTCTCCCTTCCTCTCTGTAGAAAATCAAGTATATTAAAAATAATAATAATAATAATAATAATAATCTTAAAAAATAAATAAATTAATAAAAGGAGCCCTAGCAGGTTTGGCTTAATGGATAGAGCACCGGCCTGCAGACCGAACAGGGTCCCAGGTTCAATTCCGGTCAAGGGCACATACCCGGGTTGCAGGCTCCCTCCCCAGTAGGGGGCGTGCAGGAAGCAGCCGATCCATGATTCTCTCATCATTGATGTTTCTATCTCTCTCTCCCTCTCCCTTCCTCTCTGAAATCAATAAAAATATATTAAAAAAATAAAAATAAGTAAATAAAAGGATAACTGCTCCCTTGCTTCTCCCCTGACACGGGGCCCATGGCCTTCTGGGTTGCATTCCTCCTGTCTGTAGATCTCGTCAACGCTGACAAGTTGGCCGGCCGAACGCGAAAATACAAAGTGATCTTCAGCCCTCAGAAGGTGAGTTTGGGTCCTGATGGCGGTGGCACAAGGCGGGACAGGATTCGGGGCGGGGAAGGGGCCAGGGGCCTACAGCTCCATCTCCCTGAAAGCCAAGCATGTGTGATGGCGACCACCTGCTGCCGTCTCACTAGGGTAGGCCTGATTGTTTAGCAGGGGGTCTGTCAGCAAACTGCCCCGAATACAGACTGTGGGACGTGAGAGCTGGCCTCTGCATGTCCCTTCCGTGACAGCTGAGGTGCCTTCTTTGCAAAGCTCTTCCAGGGAACAAAGAGTTAGGCTCCATGATTCCAGTGCCCTTTCTTTCTTTTTCTTTTTTTTAAATATGTATTTATTGATTTCAGAGAGGAAGGAGGAGGGAGAGGAAGAGAGAAACATCAATGATGAGAGAGAATCATGGATCGGCTGCCTCCTGCACGCCCCCTACTGGGGATCGAGCCCACAACCTGGGCGTGTGCCCTTGACTGGGAATTGAACCGTGACCTCCTGGTTCATAGGTCGACGCTCAACCACTGAGCCATGTCGCTTTCTAGATCCAAGCCTGGTGCGCTTTCTAGATCCAAGCGCCTGGGTTCCCTGACTGGGTCAGTAAGTGTTGTCCTGGTCAGTGATCCTGGAGGAACTCCCAGGGAGGAGAGAAGAGGGGAGCGGTGTTTGCTAATCGGCTTCCTCTTCTCTTTCAGTTTTACGCCTGTGAGATGGTGCTGGAGGAAGAGGGGATCTATGGAGGTGAGAGGAGATGAGAGAGTGGAAAGGAACCGCATGTGCAGAAGGAATAGTGTCCTTCTCCCCACCCCCCCCACCCCAGTCCCCACCCCTTCCTGTCTCATTCCTGCTGGCCCAGCGGGAGGAGAGGTGCCTGAGAGTGGAAGGAGGGGGACAGTGGGGGAGGATGCGGGGGCTTATCGCTGCTAATCGCCAGCTGCTCTGCCCTTACCTCCCAATAACATGCCTTCCCTCCCCTGTGTATCCCTCACTGCGTTCTCCACGCAACACGCCCCTGAGGGCGGCACCCCCCTCAGGCGCCCTGCAGTAGCGGAGAAGAAAGCCCTTCTCCGGGTCCTCCCCACGGCCTCCCGCCTCTGCCACCTGGTCCTTTCCCGGCCCCTTTGCCTGTCACGTGTCACGTGCCACTCCCTTCTCCTGACTCACTGCCCTCCAGCCATGGGGATGTCACCCGTGATTTTCCTGTTGCCCAGAATATTCCCCAGCCTACACGCTTCACCCACCACATCTTATTTAGAGTCACAGCCTAAAAGTCGCTTCTTTTTTAAAAATATATTTTATTGACTTTTTACAGAGAGGAAGGGAGAGGGATAGAGAGCTAGAAACATCGATGAGAGAGAAACATCGATCAGCTGCCTCCTGCACACCCCCTACTGTGGATGTGCCCGCAACCAAGGTACATGCCCTTGATCGGAATCGAACCTGGGACCTTTCAGTCCGCAGGCCGATGCTCTATCCACTGAGCCAAACCGGTTTCGGCTAAAAGTCACTTCTTTAGGGAAGTCTGTCCTGCACCCTGCGTGAGGTTAGACCCTGAGATGTTTGTGCTCACGGATGGCTGGTTTACTTCTTTGTAATTAGGTCTGCCTTGTGCGTGTCCCTCCCACTAGACTGTAAGGGTCTCCCCAGGACACAGGGCACGTTCATTCTCTTCTCCACTGTGTACCCCAGTGCCTGCACGCGTCTTCCACTCCACTGGTATTTGCCGAATCAGAAATGAATGTTCCCTTATAATGAAAACACACCCCTTCTCACGTCGTATGACAGGCTGTCGTGTACACGTCTCCTTTTGTTCCCAGACTCTGAGCTCCTCGGGGCCAGGCTGTGTCTCGCTGGAAGCCGTGCTCAGTGCAGTGCAGGCCTGGGGAGGCGCTCAGACGTCTCTAGGCAACCGGTGGGCGTTCCCCCAGAAGGTGGAGGCACGTGGCTTCTACAGGGAGGCTGATGATCTCTGTCCCCACAGATGTGAGCTGCGACGAATGGGCCTTCTCTTTGCTGCCTCTGGATGTGGATCTGCTGAGCATGGAGCTGCCTGAATTTTTCAGGGACTACTTCCTGGTAAAGGCGGGGACCCTTGGGTCTTGGCATCAACGGCTGGGGACAAACAGGGGGTCCAGTGGGCTAGCAATATTGATGCACCTTCATCCAAGTCCTGTAAATTTTTTAAAAACATTTTATTTATTTACTTACTTATTTATCAAATGTATTTTTATTGATTTCAAAGAGGAAGGGAGAGGGAGAGAGAGATAGAAACATCCATGATGAGGGAGATCATTGGTCAGCTGCCTCCTGCACGCCCCGACTGGGGATCGAGCCCAAAACACGAGCATGTGCCCTTGGCCAGTATCGAACCGGGGACCCTTCAGTCTGCAGACCGATGCTCTATCCACTGAGCCAAACTGGCTAGGGCAGTCCCGTCATTTATTATGCATGAGAGAAATTAGGAGATTGAATGCCACTGATTGTGTCCTTTGGGGCCAAAATGAACGCTTCATTTTTATTTTATTTTTTTTTCTAAAATATATTTTATTGATTTTTTTACAGAGAGGAAGGGAGAGGGATAGAGAGTTAAAAACATTGATGAGAGAGAAACATCGATCGGCTGCCTCCTACACACCTCCCACCGGGGATGTGCCCGCAACCAAGGCACATGCCCTGGACCGGAATCGAACCTGGGACCTTTCAGTCCACAGGCCGACACTCTATATCCACTGAGCCAAACCGGTCAGGGCGAAATGAACTCTTTCAAGCATTCCCCACACCCTACCTCTGCCCCAGGGCTCGGGGGCTAGCACCATCCTGATGGGTCTGTCGGGCTGACCCGCACCTTTGTGGCCCCTGTGGTCCCTGCAGGAAGGAGACCAGCGTTGGATCAACACTGTGGCCCAGGCCTTGCACCTCCTCAGCACGCTCTACGGCCCCTTTCCTCACTGCTACGGGATTGGCAGGTGCGCCAAGGTGAGCGCTGGCAGGGCCTGTTCCCCCTGTTCTCCCCACCATGGACTGTCCACCATCCGGGGCATCTGTAACAGGAAGTGTATTCTCTCCCTGGCTTTCATTGTTGCCACATAGTCCTCAGAGACGGGAACTGGTGTGGCTAACAGAGACGCAAAAGCTAGGGCCTCTTCGGCAACATTCCTGAATCTCTCTCTCTCTCTTTTTTTTCCTGAATCTCTTTTTGTTTAAAGTATATTCTTATTGATTTCAGAGAGGAAGGGGCAGAGAGATAGAAACATCATTGATGAGGCCGAAACCGGTTTGGCTCAGTGGATAGAGCAGTCGACCTGCGGACTGAAGGGTCCCAGGTTCGATTCCGGTCAAGGGCATGTACCTTGGTTGCGGGCACATCCCCAGTGGGAGGTGTGCAGGAGGCAGCTGATCGATGTTTCTCTCTCATCAATGTTTCTAGCTCTCTATCTCTTTCCCTTCCTCTCTGTAAAAAATCAATAAAATATATTTAAAAAAATAAAAAGAAGAAGAAGAAACATCATTGACGAGAATCATTGATTGGCTGCCTTCTGCACGCCCCCCACTGGGGATCGAGTCCGAAACCCAGGCATGTGCCCTGAATGGGAATCGAACCATGACCTTCTGGTTTATAGATTGGCGCTCAACCACTGAGCCACACAGGCCGAGCAGCACACCTGAATCTCTTTATATTTGGAATGGGGATGGACGGGGAGGGATAGGAACAGATGGGGCCTGAGCAGGTGATGTTGTTAATTATCAGCTCCCCTCTTATTGGGGCACAACTGTAGATCTGCCTCAGTAAGTTCCACAGGAAGGGGGTGGCTTCTGTAGATGGACTACAGGAGGGACTTGGACACAAGATTAAGAATGTCTCTCTTTTTTAAAAAAAATATATTTTACTGATTTTTTACAGAGAGGAAGGGAGAGGGATAGAGAGCTAGAAACATCGATGAGAGAGAAACATCGATCAGCTGCCTCCTGAACACTCCCTACTGGGGATGTGCCCACAACCAAGGTACATGCCCTTGACCGGAATCGAACCTGGGACCCTTCAGTCCGCAGGCCGATGCTCTATCCACTGAGCCAAACCGGTCAGGGCTCTCCCTTTTTTTTTTTAGTTTGTTGATTTGAGAGAAAGAGAAACATCTTTTTGGTACTCCGCTGGTTTATGCATTCATTGGTCGAACCCACAACCTTGCATTATTGGGACGATGCTCTAGCCCAGTGGTCGGCAAACTCATTAGTCAACAGAGCGGCAAACCACATGTGGCTCGCGAGCCGCAGTTTGCCGACCACTGCTCTAGCCAACTGAGCTACCTGGTCAGGACAAGAATGTCTTGTATTTCTTACAATTGCATGTGAATCTATAAATATCTCAAAATAAAAAAGTATAATTGTGGCTCAGTCGTTGACCATCGACCTATGAACCAGGAGGTTACTGTTCAATTCCCAGTCAGGGCACATGCCCGGGTTGTGGGCTCGATCCCCAGTAGGGAGCAGGCAGGAGGCAGCCAATGATTCTCATCATTGATGTTTCTCTCTCTCTCTCTCTCTCTGTCTCTCTCTCTCTCTCTCTCTTTCCCTCTCCCTTCCTCTCTCTGAAATCAATAAAAAATATATATATAGTCTTTAAAAGTATAATTAAAACAAAACAAAATTAAGAATTTTTTTGTGGGGGAAAAAAAGAATGTCTTGGTGCCTGGCAGATGTCACATGAGTTGTGGAGGAACCTGGAGGAGGAGGAGGACGGGGAGACCAAGGGCCGGAAGCCAGAGATTGGCCACATCTTCCTCCTGGACAGAGGTACCTCATGCTGCCACTCCTCTGTCTCTGGACCCAGACGCAACGGGAGTGTGGAAATCGCGGTGGCCCAGACGGGACCCTCAGGCTGGGCTGTGCAGGCAGCAGTGGTTGGGGGTCCGGGGGAGGCACTGGCTCTCATCCTGAGCGACCCGGGCAGCAGGCTGTGGCTGGCGGGGGGCCCTCACGGTCAGGGGTCTGGGTTGCAGACGTGGACTTTGTGACGGCGCTGTGCTCCCAGGTGGTTTACGAGGGCCTGGTGGACGACACGTTCCGCATCAAGTGTGGTGAGTGGCATCCTGGCGAGATGGAGGGGCCCTCGGCACGGGGCTGGCAGGGGGGACCCAGGCGCCGAGGGAACGGTGGCTTCGCATCGTGTGGAGGCCCTTTAATGGCAGTGCTGGGAGGGGCGGCCTCGTGGGAGACCCTCATCGCTGTCCCCTTGCTCTCCAAGGGAGCGTCGACTTTGGCCCAGAAGTCACCTCCTCTGACAAGAGCCTGAAGGTTCTGCTCAACGCCGAGGACAAGGTGCGGGTGCGGGTGCTGGCAGTGGGCTTCCCCCGGGCTCAGCTCCCACTCGGCGGGGGCACCGCCCTGGGAGGGGAAGCTGAGTCCACAGGACGGAGGGACCCCCACCAGTTAAGAGCATACCCCAGGCCCTGGCCGGGTTGGCTCAGTGGATAGAGTGTCAGCCTGCGGACTGCAGGGTCCCCGGTTTGATTCCGGTCAAGGGCACATGCCTCGGTTGCGGGCTTGATCCCCCACCTGCAGGCGGGTTAGGGTGTCTCTCTCACATCGATGTTTCTCTCTGTCTCTCCTCCTTCCTTTCACTCTTCCTAAAGTCAATGGAAAAATATTCTCGAGAGAGAATTAACAAAAATCTAAATTAATTGATTGATTGATTAAAAAAGACAGACAGTTAAAAAAAAAGGCATGCCCCAGGGCACGTAGCAGGTATTGACATCGAATGCCTGCTGCCGGCTCAGCTCTCCTCTTACTCTTTTTTTTTTTTTTTAAATATATTTTATTGATTTTGTTACAGAGAGGAAGGGAGAGGGTTAGAGAGTTAGAAACATCGATGAGAGAGAAACATCGATCAGCTGCCTCCTGCACACCCCCACTGGGGATGTGCCTGCAACCAAGGCACATGGGAATCGAACCTGGGACCCTTGAGTCCCCAGGCCGACACTCTATCCACCGAGCCAAACCGGTTAGGGCTCCTCTTACTCTTGCTGGAACCGCTGAGCACCCTTCCTGTGCTATCGTGACCTTGACGAGGAAGGAAGGACCAGGCGTGGTCCGTACAGAAGTCCTTCCCGTCCTGTTCCCCTCGCAGGTGTTCCATGAGATTCGGAACGAGCACTTCTCCAACGTCTTCGGCTTCCTGAGCCAGAAGGCCCGCAACTTGCAGGCTCAGTACGACGTGAGGCTCCGAGCCCCGGCCCTCGGTTCTCTTTCCTCAGCGGCTTCCCCAGGCTGCTGCCCCTCGGCCAGCGCTCTGATACTAGGACAGGGTCCCTGACTTTTTCCGGGGTCGGTGGGGACCGAGGGAGCGTGGTGGTGGCCTTGGGAGGGCGGTGGTGACCTTGGGACTTGCCCGCAGCGCCGCAGAGGCATGGACATCAAGCAGATGAAGAACTTCGTGTCCCAGGAGCTGAAGGGGCTGAAGCAGGAGCACCGTCTGCTGAGTCTGCGTAGGTGTTGGCTGGGGGCAGGGGGCCTGGGAGCTGGGGACTGGGGGCTGGGAGCTGGGGGCTGAGGGGCTGGGGGCGGGGAGCTGGGGGCTAGGGGCTGGGGGCGGGGAGCTGGGGGCTGAGGGGCTGGGGGCGGGGAGCTGGGGGCTAGGGGCTGGGGGCGGGGAGCTGGGGACTGGGTGCTGGGAGCTGGGGGCTGGGAGCTCGGGGCTGGGGTCTGGGAGCTGGGGGCTGGACACTGGGGGCTGGGAGCTGGGGGCTGGACACTGGGGGCTGGGGGCTGGGAGCTGGGGAGGGGCATGTGAGGGGACATCTGCCTCCGGAGAGGGGATCCCTGTTCACTTGGCAGATGATGCTCTTGTTTGGTCTAAAGCCAGGGTGGGGGACGTCCGGCCCGCGGGCCGTATAAGGCCTGTGAAATCATTTGATCTGGCCCTGCCCAGGCATTGGGGGTGAGTTAGTTAAATGTTTGACCAAATAGAGCAGGCTAATTAAATATATATATATATATATTGATTTTAGAGAGGAAGGCAGAGGGAGAGAGAGATAGAAGCATCAATGATGAGAGAGAATCATTGAACAGCTGCCTCCTGGATGCCCCCTACTGGGGATCGAGCCCACAACCCGGGCATGTGCCCTTGACCAAAATGGAACCTGGGACCCTTCAGTCCGAAGGCCACGCTCTATCCACTGAGCCAAACCAGCTAGGGCTAGAGCAGGCTAATTTTTAAGTTGATACTTTTGTATGGCCTGCAAATGATGTTATAAATATCCAAATGGGTCCTAGCTGGTTTGGCTCAGTGGATAGAGCATTGGCCTGCGGACCGAAGGGTCCCAGGTTCAATTCCAGTCAAGGGCAATGCCCAGGTTGGGGGCTCGATCACCAGTGGGGGGTGTACAGGATGTTTCTATCTCTCTCTCTCTCTCTCTCTCTCCCCCTCTCCCTTCCTCTCTGAAATCAATAAAAATATATTTCAAAGTAAATAAATAAAAATAAATATCCAAATGGCCCTTGGCAGAAAAACAGCTCCCCACCCCTGGTCTAGTGAGGGGAAGTGCTTCTCTGCCTTTTGCCTTGAGGTCTTTATTCTTCGAGACAATAAAGGGATGTCCTTCTGGGACCAGGAATGTGTCAGGTCGCTTTGTCCTCTCTGCAGACATTGGGGCCTGTGAGTCCATCATGAAGAAGAAAACCAAGCAGGACTTCCAGGAGCTCATCAAGACCGAGCATGGTGACTGCCGGCCAGCCGGCTCCCAGCCCCGCCCACCCTGGAGAGCCGCGCTCTGGCTCTTCCCAGCCCTCACTGGCTGCGTGGAACTCGGGTTCCTGTTAGACGCCTGGGGGCCCCTTATCCCAGGATGGAGAAGGAGATGGGGAGACAGACACCCGTTAGCCTGTTAGCCTGGACGGCAGCCGCCGCACTGCTCCCGGTAACAGGCTGTCCTCTGGTTACCCGCAGCGCTGCTGGAGGGCTTCAGCATCCGGGACAGCACCAGCTACATCGAGGAGCACATCGACCGGCAGGTGGGAGCTGCCCGGCCGGCGGGGCGGTGCTGATGCGGGGTCGGCCTCCGGGAGGAAGAGGAGAGGAGAACGTGTGTTAGGGAACTTGAACCTCCTTGGCTCTTTCTTCCTGTGCAGGTGTCGCCTATAGAAAGCCTTCGCCTCATGTGCCTCTTGTCCATCACCGAGAATGGTGAGCCCCCGGTACCAGAGATGCCGGGTCAGATCTGTACCATAGGATAGAAGAAATCATCGTGAACGACAGGAATAAATGTCCTAGCGGACAGGACACTTCCCTGTAATTTTGAAGGATTAATTTTTTTAAATATATTTTTTACTAGAGGCCTGGTGCACGAAATTTGTGCACGGGGGGGTGGACCCCTCCAGGGATGTCCGACTGCCTGTTTAGGTCTGATCCTACCTACCTGGATCAGACCTAAACAGGCAGACGGACATCCCTCTCACAATCCAGGACTGCTGGCTCCCAACTGCTCGCCTGCGTGCCTTCCTGATTGCCCCTAACCGCTTCTGCCTGCCAGCCTGATCACCCCTAACCACTCCCCTGCCAGCCTGATCACCCCTAACCACTCCCCTGCCAGCCTGATTGATGTCTAACTGCTCCCCTGCCAGCTGATTGCCCCCAACTGCCCTCCCTTGCAGGCCTGGTCCCTCCCAACTGCCCACCCCTGCCGGCCCGGTCACTCCTAACTGCCCTCCCTTGCCAGCCTGGTCCCTCCCAACTCCGTCCCCTGCTGGCCATCTTGTGGCAGCCATCTTGTGTGTTGGAGTGTCGGTCAATTTGCATATTACTCTTTTATTAGATAGGATTGCTTTCATAGAGGAAAGGGAGAGGGAGAGAGAGATAGAAACATCAATGATGAGAGAGAATCATTGATCAGCTGCCTCCTGGACACCCCCTACTGGGGATCAAGCTGCAACCCAGGCATGTGCCCTAGATCAGAATCGAACCCGGGACCCTTCAGTCCGCAGGTCGATGCTCTATCCACTGAGCTAAACCGGCTAGGGCTCCCTGTAATTCTGTGGATTCTTTCCTCTGTAGAAATAAAGCAGTTTTTTTTTTTTGAGTGAACATCCCCAGGTCATAGGGTAAATTAGTGTCCCCATGCTAAGCAGGACTACATCCAAACCCCCCTCACCCCCAAAACAAGGGCTGTCACAGCTTAGGATCACAAACACATAGAGCAGAGTGGCACCTCCCTTTGCTGCAGTAGGCTTCTTACCTTCAACAAGGTTTCATAATAAAGATGCAGTCCAGCTGGCTGGTGTGGCTCAGTGGTTGAGCTGCAACCTATGAACCAGGAGGTCATGGTTCCATTCCCGGTCAGGGCACATACCCAGGTTGAGGGCTTGATCCCCAATGTGGAGTGTGCAGAAGGCAGCTGATATACGATACTTTCTCATCATTGATGTTTCTATCCCTCTCTTCCTCTCCCTTTTCTTTCTTTTTTTTTTTTTTTTTAAATATATATTTTATTTATTTTTTACAGAGAGGAAGGGAGAGGGAAAGAGAGTTAGAAACATCCATCAGCTGCCTCTTGCACACCTCCAACTGGGGATGTGCCCGCAACCAAGGTACATGCCCTTGACCGGAATCGAACCTGGGACCTTTCAGTCTGCAGGCCAACGCTCTATCCACTGAGCCAAACCGGTTAGGGCTTCCTCTCCCTTTTCTGAAATCAATAAAAATATCCTATATATGCCGAAACCGGTTTGGCTCAGTGGATAGAGCGTCGGCCTGCGGACTCAAGGGTCCCAGGTTCGATTCCGGTCAAGGGCATGTACCTTGGTTGCGGGCACATCCCCAGTAGGGGGTGTGCAAGAGGCAGCTGATTGATGTTTCTCTCTCATCGATGTTTCTAACTCTCTATCCCTCTCTCTTCCTCTCTGTAAAAAATCAATAAAATATATTTTAAAAAAAAAATATCCTATATAATAAAAGGCTAATATGCAAATTGTCCCCTCGGGAGTTCGACCCAGAGCCTGGGAGTTTGATTGCTCGCTGTGACGTGCAATGACCACCAGGGGGCAGCGTGGAACATGGCAGGCGACCAGCAGCAGCCGGGCGCTGAGGGAGCGAGGGAAGGAGGAGGCAGGGAGGCCGGGTGGCGGCGAACCTGATCGCCCCTGAACACCAGCCAGGCCTAGGGACCCTACGCATGCACAAATTTTGTGCACCGGGCCTCTAGTATTAAATTTTTAAAGAAAGATGCAATCCAGGAAGAACGGACAGCCAACCAATTTCATAAACATTTCCCAGAGCCCAACTCTGCAACCTTTAATGGCAGCTTCTTTTTCCTGTTGAAGGCTTCCACCTGAATATTCTTGAAGGGTGCTCTCTCCCCGGAGGAGGGCTTTGCTGATTCTGAGTCCCCTTTGTGGTGGTTGGAAGCCCATTTCTCCTTATCTCAGTGGAGAACCCCATCGAAGACTGGCCTTTGGAACCACGTGACCCCTTCCTGCTCCTCAGCATCTGTGGGAGGGGCCCCGTCGTCCTGGCCCAGAGCCAGGGAGAGGTGCCCGGAAGCCCCACCTCCTCCTCCTGCTGCCTCCCACCTCATTCCCTTCCCAGCCCCTATGGCTCAGGGCCCTTCCTGGCCTGTCCGATCCAGGCTTTATCTTCCAGTGAGCAGGCTTAAATCGGAGAGTCAGTTTAGAATCCTCTGTGTAGGGTGCAAGGTTAACATCCTTTACCGAATCATTCCTCCTGGTTCAGGGTTTCTTGGGGGAAGAGGGTTGGCTGGTTGGTTGGTTTGGTTGTATATTTTAGGACACCTTAGCTGGCTCACGAACCTTTCTTGTCTTCCCTTACCCTCAGGTTTGATCCCCAAGGATTACCGATCCCTGAAAACACAGTATCTACAGGTAAGGCCAGAAGAATGTCTTCTTAAATGTGTTGATTTTAGCAAGAGAGGAGTGGGGGAGCAGGTGGGGAGAGAAAGACAGAGAGAAACATCGATTTGTAGTTTCGCTTATTTATGCATCCATTGGTTGCTTCTTGTATGCGTCCTGACCGGGATCGAACCCACAACCTTGGTGTCAGGACCGAACCCACAACCTTGGTGTATCGGGATGACACTAACCAATAGCTACCCAGCCAGGGCTTCAAAAGAATGTCTTTGTGAGGGAACTTTATGGAGGGGGCTCATTGGACATTTTAAAAAATATATATATATTTATATTGATTTCAGAGAGGAAAGGGGGAGGGAGAGAGAGATAGAAACATCAATGATGAGAGAGAATCATTGATTGGCTGCCACCTGTACGCCCCCTACTGGGGATTGAGCCCGAAACCCAGGCATGTGCCCTTGACCGGAAGTGAGCCTGGGACCTTTCAGTCTGTGGCCTGACGCTCTATCCACTGAGCCAAACCGGCTGGGGCTCATTGGACATTTGTGAACGAGGCAAAAGAAGAAACGGCCCCTTTCCTGTCCCTGTCCCCAGCTGTCTCCATCCGGCCTTCCTCTCAGAGGTTCTCAGGATAGTCACCTTTCAGCAGACACCCTCCCCACGCCCGTTTCTCACGGTGGTGGCCGGTGCCAGGAACACTGAACAATTCAGCTATTGGACCAGGGGCTGAGATCTCGCCCCCCACTCTCCCTCACTTTAGCACCTTGTGAGGCATTGACAAGCTTCCTTCCAGGTCTTTCTGTCACGTGGTATCTCATCTGTGAAGCCTCCCCTACCATCCTCCTATCAGTAGCTTTATCTGGGCTTTAAGGGTTTCATATGCTTTTCTTCTTCTGGGTTTGGTGTTTGGTTATTTCTGATAAGAAAACCTTTTACATGAAGAAGAATGAGCTCCTTAATGCATAGACTGTGCAACCCTCCCATCCCTCGCCTCCCTTGCCGCCCTCGACTCCCTTGCCGCCCTCGCCTCCATGCCACCGAGCAGTGCTAGACCCCTGCTGGGCGCTCAGTAGAGACTCACCTGCCTTTCCTGCAGAGCTATGGCCCCGAGCACCTGCTGACCTTCTCCAACCTGCGGCGGGCGGGGCTCCTGACAGAGCAGGCCCCTGGGGACACCCTCACTGCTGTGGAGAGTAAAGTGAGCAAGCTGGTGACAGACAAGGCTGCAGGTGAGCACGGAGCACGGGGAACCCTTCCCCTCCTCTGCTCTGCACAAGCAGCACCCCTGCAGAGAGCTGAGCAGGAAGCACAGTGCGATTCCTACTGTTACTGTCATTACCGCCACGTCCGCTAGGGGGAGCTGTTCCCGGTTATTGGACACTCACCACGTGCTAAGCCCTTTAGATACGATTTCTCCTTTAATCCTCACAAAGGTTAGTTTTACCTCCATTCTACAGATGAGGAAACTGAGGCTGAGAGGATAAGTGACTTGTCCAAGATCCCTCAAAGAGGAAGTCACATTGGAACCCCAGGTCACTGTGACTCCACAGCCCGTACATTTACGTGTTTGTCCTGTGGGTGGCGTTTAGTAGAGAGCTGGCACCCTGTAGGAAGAGGAAGAGGGGTGGGGAGAGGGTGGTGAAGGTCTCATGACATCCAGGGAATTGTGGATGAACAGCTTACAGATGTGATGGGTCCGGCTACTTGACGAGAGGCGGGCCTGCCATTTCCGGAATGAAATCCTGTGTGGCAGTTTCATGAATCCATTGACTTAGATAAAACCCAGCCCGGATTTCCTCCCCAGGAAAGATCACGGATGCCTTCAGTTCTCTGGCCAAGAGGAGCAATTTTCGGGCCATCAGCAAGAAGCTGAATTTGGTATGTGGAGCAGGGATGAGCGGGGGTACGGGGGTGCCGTTCGGTCCTTGGTGGAGTACTTTGAGTCCACAAAAACCTTTGCAGCTTTTGTTTCTATCAAGATCCTACCACCCTAGCTGGTTTGGTCCAGTGGTGAGAGCGTCGGCCTGCGGACCGAAGGGTCCCGGGTTCTATTCCCGGTTAAGGGCACGAACCTGGTTGCAGACTTCTCCTCGGCCCGCGTCAGGCATTGTGTGGGAGGCAACCAATCAATGTGTCTCTCACATGGATGCTTCTCTCTCTCCCCCTCCCTTTCACTCTCTCTAAAAATCAATGGGGCCGAAACCGGTTTGGCTCAGTGGATAGAGCGTCAGCCTGCGGACTGAAAGGTCCCAGGTTCGATTCCGGTCAAGGGCACATACCTTGGTTGCGGGCACATCCCCAGTAGAGGGCGTGCAGGAGGCAGCTGATCGATGTTTCTCTCTCATCGATGTTTCTAACTCTCTATCTCTCTCCCTTCCTCTCTGTAAAAAAATCAATAAAATATATATTTTTAAAAATCAATGGGAAAATATCCTCGGGTGAGGATTCAAAAACAAGATTCTATCTTTCAGAGCGTGATAGCATGGACTGCACATACTAATGAGATAAGGCACACAGATTCATTCTGTTAGGAAACGTGTAACAAGTGCCTGACGAGGCCAGGGATGGGCTAAAAGTGCTGCTTCAGTGACAGACACGTCCCACGTCACCGAGGCATCGGCGAGGGGGCCCCTTCCCCCCAGCACTTCTCGGGGAGCGTGGGAGCTCAGTCACAAAAATGGGCGGGCGCTGACCAGCAGCCGGCATCTTGTTTTTTTTTTTTAATATATTTTATTGATTTTTTACAGAGAGAAAGGGAGAGAGATAGAGAGCTAGAAACATCGATGAGAGAGAAACATCCATCAGCTGCCTCCTGCACACCTCCTACTGGGGATGTGCCCGCATCCAAGGTATATGCCCTTGACCGGAATCGAACCCGGGACCCTTCAGTCCGCAGGCCGACGCTCTATCCACTGAGCCAAACCGGTTTCGGCATGCAGCCGGCATCTTGTTTGGACTCTTCTTTCCAGGCCGTGGCTGCTCTTCCCTTTAATTGAAGGAAGAACCATGCTTGGGGACCTGCCCCTTCTCTCCGACCCTGAAAACGACTGGAGAGCTGAGCTGTCACTTGCTTTGCCCTCTAGATCCCGCGTGTGGATGGCGAGTACGATCTGAAGGTGCCACGCGACATGGCGTATGTCTTCAGTGGCGCCTATGTGCCCCTCAGCTGCCGCGTCATTGAGCAGGTGAGGACACGTGACCCTCGCTCCCAGGCGTGTGTCTCACTCCCTCTGCTTCCTCCTGGTCCCTGGTCCGTCCCAAGTTTTGACTGCCCTGCTAACGAGCAAGAAATGGGATAGTTGGGCCGCCACGACCTTCCTTTCCTAAACCCCATCCTGTTGCCCTAGCCCAGTGGTCGGCAAACTCATGAGTCCACAGAGCCAAATATCAACAGGACAACGATCGAAATTTCTTTGGAGAGCCACATTTTTTAAACTTAAACTTCTTCTAACGCCACTTCTTCAAAAGAGACTCGCCCAGGCCGTGGTATTTGGTGGAAGAGCCACACTCAAGGGGCCAAAGAGCCGCATGTGGCTCGCGAGCTGCAGTTTGCCGACCACGGCCCTAACCAGTTTGGCCCAGTGGATAGCGCATCGGCCTGCGGACGGAAGGGTCCCGGGTTTGATTCCGGTCAAGGGCACATGCCCAGGTTGCAGGCTCCGTCCCCAGGAGGGGGCGTGCAGGAGGCAGCCGATCAATGATTCTCTCTCATCATTGATGTTTCTCTCTCTCTCTCCCTCTCCCTCCCTCTCTGAAAACAGTAAAAACATTTTTTTAAATATATTTTATTGATTTTTTTACAGAGAGGAAGAGAGAGGGATAGAGAGTTAGAAACATTGATGATAGAAAAACATCGATCAGCTGCCTCCTGCACATCCCCCTACTGGGGATGTGCCCGCAACCAAGGTACATGCCCTTGACCGGAATCGAACCCGGGACCCCTCAGTCCGCAGGCCAACGCTCTATCCACTGAGCCAAACCGGTTTTGGCAACAGTAAACACATTTTAAAAAATAAATAATGAAGCCCATCCTGTCTTAGACCTGAAACTCACTCTCCTGACCCCCCCCCAGGTGCTGGAGCGGAGGAGCTGGCAGGGCCTGGACGAGGTGCTACGGCTGCTCAATTGCAGCGAGCTGGCCTTCACAGGTGCGTGGCCTTGGCACCGGGTTGGGCGGGCCCGAGGTGGCTGGACGCGTCCCTGGTAGCCAGCGTGCCAGGCAAGGGCTGAGTCTGGCCCTAGCTGGTTTGGCTCAGTGGATAGAGTGTTGGCCTACGGGCCCAAGGGTCCCCGTTCGATTCCGGTCAAGGGCACGTACCTCAGTTGTAGGCTCCTCCCTGGCCGGGGCCCTGGTCGGGGCTTGTGTAGGAGGCAACCAATCGGTGTGTTTTTCTCGGTCTTTCCCTCTCTATTCCCCTCTCCCTAAAAATCAATGGGAAAATATCCTCACGTGAGGATGAAACAAACAAAACAAAAAAAGAGCGAGTCTGGTCTGCTCTCCACAGGGGGGACCAAGGACGACAAGGCTCCCAGCGAGTCCCTGCGCCTCATCCTGGTGGTGTTTCTGGGGGGCTGCACCTTCTCCGAGATCTCAGCCCTGCGGTTCCTGGGCAGAGAGAAAGGTGAGCGAGAACGGAAGGGTGACAGCAGGTCCATGGACGGGCCCTGGGCTGCAAAGGGCAGCACTCGGGAAGGTTCTCTGCTGCCCTCTGGGTAGCACCTGCCGTGGGCTGGAGAATTAGGAGCCCAGTTCCAGGACACGGCTAGTCGCTGTGCCCCGAACGTGGCACCCACGTGTCTGGGCCTGTGAACTGGTTCTTGGATCCAGCCCGGGCTGTGGAGGGGGGTTCTGCGTCGCGAGGTCCGTGTTGGGGGCCACTGATCTGCTCTTACTCACCCGGCTGGTGCTTCTGGCTCCCCAGGGTACAGGTTCATTTTCCTGACGACAGCTGTCACCAACAGCGCTCGCCTCATGGAGGCCATGAGCGAGGTGAAAGCCTGAAGCTGCCCCCGGATGCGCCCCCCAGAGTCCGAGTCCCCCCAGCCACCCCGCTCAGGGCTGGGCCACGGGACTTGTCTGGGATTTAGGGGACACATCAGAGGAGGGAGTCACCCTGCCCAAGGATGTTTTCCTGTTTTGGTGATGAAGCACAGCCCATGCTGAGAAGACGTGGAGGAGGAGGGTCGTTGGCTACATCCTGTTTGAGTCCCATTGTAAATAAAGCCTCGACGTTCAGTGTCACGTGTTTCATGCTGCACCAGCCCTTCCATCTTTGCGGGTGAAGCACGGGGTTTCCCGGGGGGGCTTCACGGGCTCCGTGGATTGGACCCTCGTGGCTCTGGGCCGGCTCTGGGTCTTCCTGGAAACTCGCCCTGTTACTGGAGTTTCCAGAACCATAAAACGAGGAGATGGATCAGATAGATGATCCGTAAGCACCCTTCCATTTCTAAAATTCTGTGACTCCTTACACTTAAAAATGTGTCTCTTGCACTAGCCCAGTGGTCGGCAAACTGCGGCTCTGTTGACTAATGAGTTTGCCGACCACTGGGATAGGGGCTTAATCACAAGGAACAACAACAGCCTGTAATTTTTGGAATCGAGAGTCTAGGTCAGTGGTCGGCAAACTCAGTCAACAGAGCGGCAAACCGCGGCTCGTGAGCCACATGTGGCTTGCGAGCCGCAGTTTGCCGACCACTGCCCTAGCCGGTTTGGCTCAGTGGATAGAACGTCAGCCAGTGGACCCAAGGGGCCTGAGTTCAATTCCCGTCAAGGGCACGTACCTTGGTTGCAGGCTCCTCCTGGCCTGGGCCCTGGTCGGGGCTCGTGCAGGAGGCAACCAATTTATGTGTTTCTCTCACATCGATATTTCTCTCTGTCTTTCCCTCTCTCTTCCACTCTCTAAAAATCAATGAAAAAATATCCTTGGTGAGGATTTTAAGGAAGTGTTTGTTATTGTTTCAAATTAAGGAGGCAGCCGAAACCGGTTTGGCTCAGTGGGTAGAGCGTCGGCCTGCGGACTCAAGGGTCCCAGGTTCGATTCCGGTCAAGGGCATGTACCTTGGTTGTGGGCACATCCCCAGTGGGGGGTGTGCAAGAGGCAGCTGATCAATGTTTCTCTCTCATCGATGTTTCTAACTCTCTATCCCTCTCTCTTCCTCTCTGTGAAAAATCAATAAAAAATATATTAAAAAAAAAAATTAAGGAGGCAGTTTAGTTTTCAGCTTTTTCCCCCCTTAGTACCAAATGAGAGATTGTGTCCCCTGTTAGAGCAGTTTCGGGCATCAGCAAATGGTCCTCCTAATTGCAGGTTCTAGTGGCCTTCCTCTCCCTTTACCTTTTAAAAATGTGAACTCCCACGTCTATTAGTGGCCCCTCAGCCCTCTTCAAACCTGATCTCATTGATGCTTTCCTTCTTGAAATTATATTTTTTGAAATCCTCATCTGAGGTTATTTTTTCCATTGATTTTTAGAAAGAGTGGAAGGGAGAGGGAGAGAGAGAGAGACACATCGATTGCTTGCCTCCCTCATGCCTCTGACCAGGACCCGGACCAGGAAGGAGTTTGCAACCAAGGCATGTGCCCTTGACAGGAATCGAACCCGGGACCCTTCAGTTCGCAGACCGACACCCTATCCACTGAGCCAAACCGGCCAGGGCTACACAGTGTTTTAGACGTTGAGCATATGCTCAGAGTGCCCATCACCCAATGAATCTATGACCTGGTTGGCTTCAGCACTACAGCGTAAAGGACATGACGGCAAAATTGTCTTCTCTCTGCATCCTTACCACGCTGGCCTGGGAACATGTGTGAAGATCCCACATCTTTGAAGCTTTCTGAAAAACTGGCAAATTAACAAATAGGATAAAATTTAAACTTGGTACCTCAGGGCCGCTATATTGGTGGGGCAAATGCTGGGCACGCTGCCGACAAGTTAAAGGATGTGGAAAGCACCAATGAGGTTGTTCTTCTTTATTTTATTTTATGTTTACTTTTTTAAAAATAAGAACATTTATTTGGGAAATCACAGAGGTAGAAGAAGTAATTCACAGAAGAAATGGGCTTCGGAAACAAGTCATAGAGGTAAAGGAGGGGTCCCTCGGAGCTTAGAAGTGAGGACGGTAAAGGCGGTACACCTGGGGGTAGCGAGGGGAAAGGGGCAGGCGTGCCCCCCAGAGGGGAAGTGGGGGCTCTTCCAAAAGGAAAATGGGGTTCTGAGTGCAAGCAAGCAAGCAAACATCCTTTACTTTTCCTTCATGGAAAGGGCAAAGGGAGATAGTTTCTGGAAGTTGCAGTTGGCCAATACCCAGGGGGAAAAGATGGGGTTTCAGTT
The DNA here is from genome assembly GCF_027574615.1 of Eptesicus fuscus. Classification (NCBI taxonomy): domain Eukaryota; kingdom Metazoa; phylum Chordata; class Mammalia; order Chiroptera; family Vespertilionidae; genus Eptesicus; species Eptesicus fuscus. The sequence continues at coordinate 4,206,443 of NC_072497.1, read as the reverse complement.
GTAATTAAGCGAGTGTGAATAAGGAAATGCCACTTTTTCCCGTGAAACGAACAAAGAGGTTTAAAAGGACAGCAGTAGTCAGAGCTGCCCAGGGTAAGAGTAGGTGCTGGTGAACTCGCTTGGCGGGCAGGGCAAATCCTATATAATAAAAGGCTAATATGCAAATTGTCCCCTCGGGATTTCTACCAACCGGGAGTTTGACCGCCTTCTGTGACGTGCGCTGGCCGCTAGGGGGCTGAACAAAGAAAGGCTCCGGCTGGGCCCTGATCATTGGCCAGGCCTAGGGACCCTACCGGTGCACGAATTTCATGCACTGGGCCTCTAGTGAATAACTAAACCTCGCTGGAAAGAGCGTTCAGTAGTTACATTTGTAGGAATCAGCCTTAGAACAATACACGATGCAAAGACTTATGTCTGAAGACATTTATTTGTAAAAATTGCGATTTTAAGTATCCATCAATACAAAATAGTTGAATTATGAGGTAACCACCTGCCAGGATATTGTGCAACCAAAAATCACTGATGAAAAGTGATGGATAAACCTTTTTGAGACAGTTCCCCGGCTCTGTCAAATGGGGATCATATTCACTGAACGGAATTGTGGTGATTAAAGGGGATCACTGGTCTAGAAAGTTCCTGGCCCTGAGCAGGGTTCCCTGCCCTGTAGGGCACTTTTTCCTACATCTGGGGACTATTGCCACCAAAGATCAGTTCCCAGGCTGGCTGCTCAGATGAGCTAGGCTAGGGAAGCCAGGGGCCAGGCCTTTCTAGTAACCCACTCCGGCCACACCCAGCTGGTGTGGGAGGGCAGCGTTTATGGGAAGTGCCTGGGGCTCGCTGTGCTCTCTGCCCCTTCCAGGCAACTGAGTGCACTTGGAATCATACCTGCAGGGAGCCCTGGTTGGCAGCTCAATTGGTTAGAGCATAGTCCCCATATGCCAGGCCGTGGGTTGGACCCCTGTTTAGGGCACGTGCAAGAAGCAACCAATGAATGCACAACTCAGTGGGACAATCCACGTTTCTCTAGCTCTCAACAAATAAAAATAAAAAACCGCCCTGGTCGGTGGCTCAGTTAGTTAGAGCTTGTATGGCACACCAAAAGGTTGTGGGTAGGTTCCATTCACAGTCAGGGCACAGGCCTAGAATGCAGGTTTGATCCCCAGTCTGGTGCCCTATTGAGCTATTATTTTTATTTTTAAAATTTATTATTTTTATTTTTTATTTTTTAAATATATTTCTTTATTGATTTCAGAGAGGAAGGGAGAGGGAAGGAGAGACAGAAACATCAATGATGAGAGAGAATCCCTGACCGGCTGCCTCCTGCACATCCCCCACTGGGGACGGAGCCTGCAACTCAGGCATGCGCCCCTGGCTGGAATCGAACCCGGGACCCATCAGTACGCAGGCTGACGCTCTATCCACTGAGCCAAACCAGCCAGGGCAAAATCAATTTATTTTTAATTAAATATTTGTTGTTGAAAGTATTGCATTTGTCCCCTTTAAAAATCAATTTAAAAAAATATCCCGTGGTGAGGATTAAACAAAAAAATTTAAAAACAAAACCGCCTCAGGGTAGCGGCAGGGCGGGCTCCTCCAGAGCGCCCCCAGTGGCCGAGCGAGGGAAGCGGTCCGCCCTCGGGCGTGGCCCAACGCGCAGGAGGCGAACCCAGCTCCGCGACCCTGCAGCCGAGTCTGAGCTCTCGCGACACTCCGCTGGGGGCGGGGGGCGGGGTTTCGCGAGGAGCGACAGGACGGGGCACCAATCGCAGGCCTGTTCCGCCACGGCGCTTGGTTTGAAATCCCGCGGGTGCCTAACGGCTCGCGAAGTGGCAGATCCTGTGCGAGCCGGTGCCGGGTGCTGTTCGCGTCGCTCGGTTCCGTGTGGAGTAGGTGGTGGACCTGGCCGTCCGGTGACTGGGAGACTTCCATCATGAGGAGAAGGTGCGGGCGGTGGGGGAGTTGGGGACGCGGGGGGGGGGGGGGGACGCCCGTCCCGGGTGCGGGGCCGGTGGGGCTTCCGGAGGGTGTCACCTCGGCCCAAGCTCGAGTGAGGCCGGGGCGCGGCCGGGCAGGGCCGGCGGCGGCGGCGGGCGACGCACGGGGAGCGGCCCCGGCGGGGCGGAGGCCCCCCCAGACCCTTGAATGGAGAGTTCGGCGTCCATGCGAGTGAAGGAACTCCGTGTGGGGTTCTTTCCCAGTCGTTTTAGCGACTCGGTGCCGGGGAAGGAGGGCCGACTGGGAGTCGGGACCCGCGGCGTCACGCTGTCATTGACTGGCCCGTGACCTGGGACAGGGGAATGGGGCTGTTCGCCTTTAAGATAAAAGTTACCCGCCCTCGCCGGTGTGGCTCGGCCGACAGAGCGTCGGCCTGGGGACTGACTGACCGGTCCCGGGTTCGATTCCCGGTCAGGGCACAGGCCCGGGTGGCGGGCTCCATCCCCAGGGCGGGGCGTGCAGGAGGCAGCCGGTCCATGATTGTCCCTCTTCATCGATGTTTCTATCTCTCTCTCTCTCTCCCTCTCCCTCTCTCTCTGAAATCCATTAAAAAAAAATATGAGAGGGAGAGAGAGAGAGAGAGACATCAATGATGAGGATTGCTACTCCAGCTTCTTTTTTCTTTTCCATTTGCATGGAAATAAATATTTTCCTATCCCTTCACTCTCATATCCTGTGTGTGTGTCTTTTGTTTTGAGGTGGGTCTCTTGTAGACAGCATATAGTTGTGCCATGTTTTTGTATCTACTCAGCTACCCTACACACACACACACACACATACATACACATATATATATATATATATATATATATATATATATTTTATTGATTTTTTACAGAGAGGAAGGGAGAGGGAGAGAGAGTTAGAAACATCGATGAGAGAGAAACATCGATCAGCTGCCTCCTGCACACCCCACTGGGGATGTGCCCGCAACCAAGGTACATGCCCTTGACCGGAATGGAACCCGGGACATTTCAGTCCGCAGGCCGACGCTCTGTCCACTGAGCCAAACCGGCTTTGGCTACCCTACACCTTTTGATTGGAGCATGTAATCCATTTACACTTAGGTTTATTATTGAGAGGTCCTTACTTACTGCCGTTTTAATTCTGTATGGTTAGGTTTCTCTCTCCGTTTCTTCTCATGACAGCAATCCCTTTAGCATTTCTTGTAATGCTGGCTTGGTGGTGATGTACTCCTTGAACCTTTTTTTTTGTCTGGGAAATTCTTTATTTGACCGTCTATTTTTTTTTAAATATATATTTTATTGATTTTTTTACAGAGAGGAAGGGAGAGGGATAGAGAGTTAGAAACATTGATCAGCCGCCTCCTGCACACACCCCACTGGGGATGTGCCCGCAACCAAGGTACATGCCCCTGACCGGAATCGAACCTGGGACCCTTCAGTCTGCAGGCCGATGCTCTATCCACTGAGCCACACCGGTTAGGCGCCGACCGTCTATTTTGAATGATAGCCTTGCTGGATATAGTAATCTTGGTCTCAGATCCCTGCTTTCCATTATGTTGAGTAATTCATGCCATTCCCTTCTGGCCTGTAGAGTTTCCGATGAGAAATCGGGTGTCAGCCTTATGGGAAGCCCTTTGTCGGTAACAGTTTTCTTTTCTCTTGCAGCCTTTAAGATTCTCTCTCTGTCATTAATTTTCGGATTTGAATTACGATGTGTCTGGGCGTGGGCCTGTTTGGGTTCTTGTTTAGGGTTCTCCATGCCTCCTTCGCTAATGTGACTTTTTCCTTTACCAGGTTAGGCAAGTTTTCTGCCATTATTTCTTCAAACACCTTCTCTATGCCTTTCTCCCTTTCTGCCTCTTCTGGCACGCCTGCTATTCTAATATTGTTATGTTTCACATTGTCCCACAGCTCCCTTAAGCTGTCCTGTTTTTTTCTTTTTGGTTCTCTGACTGAGTAATATTTTCAGCATTGTCTTCTAATTCACTAATTCGATCCTCAGCTTCCCCTAATCTGCTGTGTATTCCTTCCAATGTGTTCTTTATTTGTGTTATGTCATTCTTTATCTCAGACTGTTCTTTTTCCATAGTTACTACCAGTATATCTTTTTTCATGCTGTTGAGCATTTTTACTATCATTATTCTGAACTCTTGATTCAGATAAATTTCTTATCTCTGCTTCATTTATCTCTTCTTCTGGAGAATTCTCTAGTTCTTTCATTTGGGGGTTGTTTCTTTGTCTCCATTTTGGCTTTCTGTTTGGGGTTTGTGACTGGGTTTGTGACTATGTATTAGGTAGATCCTAAGCATGTCAAACTCAAAGGCTAACATGGGCCAAATGAGACATGCAACCCATGGGCTGCGAGTTTAACATGCTTGCTCTACACCTCAATCTTTAGTGCAGGACAGTCCCCCCTCCCCGCCCTCCCCCCGAGAGAGAGAATGGAGAGGAGGGGAGAGGGAGAAAAACATTGATGTGAAAGAGAAACATCACTTGGTTGCCTCACGTTCACACACCCTGACCAGGGCCAGGGATCCAGCCTTCAACCGAGGTATATACCGTACCCTGGGAATAAAGGGGAATTGAACCCGAGGCTCTTTGGTCTGTGGTGCAATGCTCTAACCACTGAGCAAACCAGCCAGGGCTGTAAATTCTTCTCTTAGTGTGTCAGAGGTAATGGCTCATGCAGCTGATATCTCTTGCTTTCCAGTGAGGTGATTGCGGAGGATTCCATATTATGTCTCCAGAAAGCCCTGAGTCACCTTCGGGAAATATGGGAATTGATTGGGATTCCTGAGGACCAGCGGTTACAAAGAACTCAGGTTGTACATAAGCATATCAAGGTGAGTTTAGTGCTGGTGTCTTTGCAGGAGGACATGGGTATTAAAATTTTGAAATGATTGGTGTTTTGGTGTTACTTGTTGTTTGGGTTTTTTTTCCCCCCTTAGTTCCAAATTTTATGGGTCTGTCTTCTCTCTGGTAGGACCTCCTGGACATGATGATTGCTGAAGAAGAAAGTCTGAAGGCAAGGCTCATTAAAAGCATAGGCAACTGTCAAAAAGAGTTGGCTGTCTTGTGCAACGAGTTGCATGTTGAGCCATTTCAGGTACACAGGGTCTGGGCTCCTGTTTGGGTCTGAGATTGAGGCAGGAGCTTTGCCTTGGGGCTGAGTGGAGGGTGTCTGTGTCAGGGTGGTCCTGGACACGAGAAGTGGGGGAAATGTGCTGCCGAGCCAACCAGTTCCACAGTCATTTTTTATTTTTTATTGATTTCAGAGAGGAAGGAAGAGGGAGAGAGAGATAGAAACATCCATGATGAGAGAGAATCATGGATCGGCTGCGTCCTGCACGTCCCCCACTGGGATCAAGCCCACAACCTGGTCATGTGCCCTTGATCAGAATCGAACCTGGGACCTTTCTTTTTCTTTCTTTCTTTTCTTTTTTGAACTGGGACCTTTCGGTTCCCAGGCCGAAGCTCTAGCCACTGAGCCAAACCAGCTAGGGGCCCAGCAGTCATTTTTACTTACATAAAGAGCTGCCCTGTTGAGAGGTGAAGCAGCTAATTTATGTTTTTTGAGAGTTTGTTTATTAAATCTGAGGATAGCAAAACAAGGAAGGACTTAGGATAGAAGAAATAGGAGAGTATAGGAGCTGTTTTGGGAAGTCAGAGAAAAGGCGGCCTTGGAGACAGGTTCAAGGGGTTGGCCCGGGCCAAGACGCTGCGCATTGCTCCCCTGATTGTGAGTCTCCTGGGGACTCTTAGAGTTTCGGAGATGCCGCCTGAGGGAGAGGCGTGGGCGTGCTCCCTGGAGGGACAGCTTGCCCGAGGCGAATCAGCTAATGAGTATTGCAGTGCTTTAGTCTAAAACACTCCCTCTTGCTATCAGTTTGTGAGGCATATACTACAACTTTTTTATTTTTAACTCTCAGGAAAAGTTAGGCAGAGATGACCCTGTGCCACGAACTGATTTATTTGTAAGTTGTCCTACTCTTCCTTTGAGGAAATCCACTTGGAACTTGTAACAATCGTGTATCCTCTTCTACAGGAGGAAGGAGAGCCGACCATCTTGCAACTAGAAAAAGACTTGCGCACTCAGGTGGAGCTGATGCGCAAACAGAAAAAGGAGCGGAAACGTGAACTGAAACTACTTACGGAACAAGATCAAGAACTGTGTGAAGTGCTTTGCATGCCACAGTACGACATTGACAGCGACTCCGTTCCCAGCCTGGAAGAGCTGAACCAGTTCAGAAAGCATTTGGCGACTTTGAGGGAAACAAAGGTATACTCCCTGCCTCCATACTTCCTAAAAGTCAGTCTGACTTTCCTGTGGGTTTCTTCTGATCATTTGATTTTACAGGCATCTCGGCGTGAGGAGTTTGTCAACATAAAAAGACAGATCATACTCTGTATGGAAGAATTAGATCACACCCCGGATACCAGCTTCGAAAGAGATGTGGTGTGTGAAGATGAAGATGCCTTTTGTTTGTCTTTGGAGAATATTGCAGCACTACAGAAGTTGCTACAGCAGGTAATGTCTATTCGAAATATGGCCTGGGATCTCATCTCCATAGTATCCAGTGATTTGAAAAAAAGGGACAGGTTTTTCCCTGCAGTGTTTTTTAGGACCCAGTGTAGGTTAAGAGAATGAGGGAGGGAGGATGAAGATAGTATATGATATACAACCATGATTTTTTTAAACAAAAAACTTAATTTATATGTTGCTCTAAGAACATGAAATTGAAATGATGGATGAAATAATAGTCATTGAATTAGTGTTTAATTGAAAAAAAATTTTTTTAATCTTTATTGTTGAGATTATTACAGATGTCCCTCTTTTTTCCCCCTATTACCCCTCTCCACTGGAAAAACTTTTTATTTCAAAATTTGAATCCTAATTCTTAGGGTGTGAGATCCTGCTGTAAATGACAGACTTAAAGTTTGTATTCAGAAGTCATGAAAACACACCTCTTCACAGTCTTATAACAGTACTTACTCTGCATCGGGTCCAGACACTTTGTGGGAAGCCAGAGGGCTAACCTCTGCCGCTGCCTTTGCCATAACCACTGTCTTTCCTTGCCACAGCTGGAAGTGCGGAAATCACAAAACGAAGAAGTGTGTGAGGGGCTGCGTGCTCAGATCCGGGAGCTCTGGGACAGACTGCAAATACCACACGAAGAGAGAGAAGCTGTTGTGGCCATGGTTATGACTGGGTCGAAGGCCAAAGTTAAGAAAGCGGTAGGAAACCCATAGGGTGCTGGATCCGTAGTCTCTACAGGCATTTTTATGTCTGATCTCATGTCTGTACCAACTTCTGCCTCGAACAAGTCTTTTTTTGTTGTGAATCCTCACCCGAGGATATTTTCTCCATTGATTTTTAGAGAGAGTAGAAGGGAGGAAGAGAAACATTGATGTGATAGAGATACATGAATTAGTTGCCTTCCACCTGCACCCTGACAGACTGGGGATCAAAGCAGCAACCCAGGTACCTGCTTTTGACCAGGAATCCAATCTGAGACCCTTCGGTGCACAGGCTAACGCTCTAACCACTAAACCCACCGGCCAGGGCGAGCAGGTCTGTTTTAAAGCAAGCATCAGAAAAAGGTGGCAGTAACCCACTTACCTTTTATCTTTCCTGTGCCTTTCTTAGGTTTCTGGCTCCTGTGATAGCATTGTTACAGTGTTCACTAACCTCTGTGATTTTGTGCTATAATTTTATTTAAAAAGGGGAAATTTTTGCCCTAGCCAGTTTGGCTCAGTGGATAGAGCATCGGTCTGCGAACCAAAGGGTCCCGTTTTGATTCTGGTCAAGGGCATGTACCTTGGTTGCAGGCTCCTCCCCGGCCCAGGCCCTCATCGGGGCTCGTGCAGAGGCAACCCAATCGATGTGTTTCTCTCACATTGATGTTTCTTGTCTTTCCCTCTTCATTTCACTATCCTCCCCTGCCCCCCCCGCCCCCCAAAAAAAGGAAAATATCCTTGAACCTAGCCTGTTTGGCTCGGTGGATAGAGTGTCAACCTGCAGACTGGAGGGTCCCCAGGTTCAATTCCGGTCAAGGGCACATGCCAAGGTTTTGGGCTCAATCCCCAGTAGGGAGCATGCAGGAGGCAGCCAGTCAATAATTCTCTCTCATCATTGATGTTTCTGTCTCTCGCTCCCTCTCCCTTCCTCTCTGAAATCAATAAAAATATATTTTTAAAAAATATCCTTGGGCCGAAACCGGTTTGGCTCAGTGGATAGAGCATCGGCCTGTGGACTCAAGGGTCCCAGGTTCGATTCCCGTCAAGGGCATGTACCTTGGTTGTGGTAGGGGGTGTGCAAGAGGCAGCTGATCGATGTTTCTCTCTCATCGATGTTTCTAACTCTCTATCCCTCTCTTTCCCTCTCTGTAAAAATTCAATAAAATATATTTAAAAAAATATATATCCTTGGGTGAAGATTAACAAAAATAAATAAATAAAAATGGAAAAATTTTCCAAAGCTCTGTGAATGTAAAAGTAGAACAAGCACCTTTACCAGACATCTGTGTTTCAGCTGCAATTAGAAGTGGATCGCTTGGAGGAACTGAAAATTCAAAACATGAAGAAAGTGATTGAAGCGATACGAGTGGAGCTGGCTAAGTACTGGGACCAGTGTTTCTACAGCCAGGAGCAGAGACAAGCCTTTGCTGCTTACTATGATGGTTAGTACAGGAGTGCTGGCCTTAGTGTGGCCTGCACTTGTAACGAAGTGCGCATGTTCACCAGAAAGTACTTCCTCTGCTGAATAGATAAAACTGCCTTTTCAAGCCTTTCACCATAAGTTGCCATTCCTGTATCAGTGAGCATTTGCAGATGCTACTGGAAAATAAGGGATGTCTTAATTTCTGGAGCAGCTTATCACTGTACCCTGTAGTTGTGAAGCTCAAGTTTATCAGCGTGTGCTCACTCTATGCCAGGTGCAATGGCAAACTCTTAACAATAATATCTCAATCTCATGTCAAGAGATGAGGACACAAAGGTGCATAAATGTTGAGCAACTTGAACCCGAGGCACAGCAGGTAAAGGGCAGAGCTCATATTTAAGGCCGCAGCGTCTGACCCCAGAGCCCCACAGAATTCTAGTCTGACCTGAATTGAGTATAAAGATGAGGTTATCTACTAAATTCCACATTGGGGACATTTTCTGTGACCCAACCCACTCCTGAGCAGGGTGGCAACAAAGGATATGAAAGAAAGCTAAGAGAAGGTGAGAGATGACACAGAGGTTTGCGAATCTCTGTCATTTTAGTCCTTACTCCGTAGTCCCTCCAGGTGGAGGGTGACAAACCAGATTTTTATTATCCACAATGTATACTTATTCATGTAGCGTTTTTACTATAATGAAGAATAATCTATTTCCAGTTTAGGGAATGAGGGGTTAGAAAGTAAGATGCGAAACACTAGAGGAATTTTTTAAAACTCCTGGGTTTCTGTCTTGCAGAGGACTACACAGAAAGTCTGCTCCAGGTCCATGATGCTGAGGTTGTGCGGTTAAGAAACTACTTCGAGGTTCACAAAGAACTCTTTGAAGGCGTGCAGAAGTGGGAAGAAAGCTGGAAGCTTTTCTTAGAGTTTGAGGTACTGCCCTCACTTTCCTCAGTTTTCCTCAGAAGACATTGAAGTATTAAGAGAGCATGTCCTTGCCCTGGCTGGTTTGGCTCAGTGGATAGAGCGTCGGCCTGCGGACTAAAGGGTCCCGAGTTCAGTTCTGGTCAAGGGCACTTACCTCTCAATCCGTTGCAGGCTCAATCCCTGGTCCTGGTCAGGGAGCATCGGGGAGGCAACCAGTTGATGTGAGAGAGACATCTATCGATGGTTTCTCTCTGCCTCTCCCCCTCCTTCCCCCTGTCTCTAAAAATGAAACATATCCTTGGGTGAGGATTAAAAAAAAAGAAAGAAAGCATGTCCTTTATAGAGTCAGTCTCCTTTTCTCTTTACTGAGTTTCTAATACCAGTGTCTTCATCACTAAGTCTCTAGCTTACTACTGACCCATCTGTATTTGTGAGGCTCATGTACAGGAACATATAAGAGAAAAGCCCTGAACAAATGGCTTCATGAAGGTAGAAGTTTCTGGCATAAAGGAAGTCCAGAGGGGGCCAGTGCAGGGCAGCTGTGGCAGTTCCACAGTCAGTGGGGTCCCAGACTTCTCCAGCTCATGGGCCTTATCCTCAGGTTCAGGTTGGCCCTCGAGCTCCCACCACAGCCCTCAGGCACCATGAGGAGGAAGGCACACAGAAGGCACTGTCCCGACAGCCCCTCTAAGGGCTCTCGCAGCTCTCGTCCCAGCATTTCTGCTCAGGTGCCACGCTGGTGAGGCTGGCGGTCTTGCTGCCACAGAGGAATTCGGTTCTGTTACTGAGGAGGGAGAGAAGAATAGATAATGGGCCAGGCAGGCAATATTTTCTCTTCCAACTTTTGCTGTTTTCTTCGAAAATTGCCTGGGTGTTAGTGCATATTTGCATGCTGAATTCCATTTTTTCTGATCGACATAGCGCAGGCAGGTTCCCTCAGAGCATTTCAGAGCTCGGGGTAGGGACTAGGAGGAGGCATAGTGGACACAAAAATCAAACAGCCTTGCTCCCAGGTTCATGCTGGCCCTGTTAGAGCCTCATGGGTCCTTCAGGGAAGCCTGAGTTCAAGCTCACGTTTACAGGTGGGAAACGAGGACTCAGACCTGGGGAGAACTGTGTGAGACCTTACAGCTGGTTAAGGACAGGTTTCCCCGTCCTCAGTGACCCCTGACAGAAGGAGGAGGAATAACTGTCAGTAAAGAGCCAAATAAGTAACCCTTATTGACATGCAGGTATTTAAGAAAAAATAAGAAACTAACTCCCATCCCTTTTAGGAATTGTTTGTAGGCCATCACCGACCAAGCAGGCTGGGAGGGGAATGGAATGTCTTCACAAGCTTAGCAAATTGTCAGGGTTGTTTCTGTACTTTTCTGATGTCCTGCCCCTAACTTTGAGTGTACACGTCTAACTTCTATTTCTAAATTATATGCTTATATTACTGTTCTGGTATACTGTATGCATGATAAAATTAAAAAACAAAGCACAAACAAACAAAAAAAACCCAGGCCCTAACGGGTTTGGCTCAGTGGATAGAGCGTGTGCCTGCGGACTAAAGTGTCCCAGGTTCTATCCTGGTCAAGGGCATGTATCTTGGTTGCGGGCACATCCCTAGTAGGGGGTGTGCAGGAGGCAGCTGATCGATTGTTTCTCTCTCATCGATGTTTCTAACTCTCTATCCTTCTCCCTTCCTTTCTGTAAAAAATCAATAAAATATATATAAAATAAAAAACAGAAAAAAAAGAAGCCTAACATACTATATATTTTTTTGTCCATTTTGTGAGGGTCAATTCAATGAAAACCAGATTATCTGTGACCCTTAACCTTCCATATTTAAGCTGCATTGTCTCAATGGGCAGAAAGAGAGTGGACAGTAGGGGTGCCCACCAGACTCTGAGTGTGGACCTTTCCCTTGTCCCTCCACATAGCTTATTTCCTGTAGGTGACGCAATCTTTTGACATCTGAACCAAGGAAGGGAGCCAGTGGCGTGGTGCGGTAATATCGCAGCCTGTCTTTTAGCTGACAGAGGAAGCACTGGTTTTCCTGCACCAAGTGGAAGTGCTCACACCCAGCTCCCCTGCCTTAGGACCCTCCGTTCCTCACTGCTGAGAGGCAGTGGGAATGCAAACCTCACAGACTCCTTAACCCGTTAACTGCCACGCATCCAAAATGGGAACCATCCCACAAGCCACGGTATTTTGAATTTTAATTTCAAAAGTCATTTTTGCAATGAATATTATAAAAATAAATATATTACTCCTAATTCGGGTGTTCTTGAATATTTTCAGCTGAAAATTCTCATGAAAAATGATTTTAAAGTTGATCACGGCTTTCACTTAGGGAAAACTTTTTTTAAAAAAATATATTTTATTGATTTTTTACAGAGAGGAAGAGAGAGGGATAGAGAGTTAGAAACATCGATGAGAGAGAAACATCGATCAGCTGCCTCCTGCACACCCCCTACTGGGGATGTGCCCGCAACCAAGGTACATGCCCTTGACTGGAATCGAACCTGGGACCCTTGAGTCCGCAGGCTGACGCTCTACCCACTGAGCCAAACCGGTTTCAGCAATACATTTTTTTTTATAGATGTTTGTGGCATGTGGGAAAGGTCTGCTGCTTGCGTCTACAGACACTTATGGCGTACAATGGGTTAATAATGTACATCCGAATGTGACAGCAAGGAGTCCTAGCAGAAGTGATTGGTCTGATTGATTGCCTGTCCCAGGGTTTACTCTGATTAAAATGTATTTTCACAGAGAAAAGCATCTGATCCAAGTCGATTCACAAATCGTGGAGGAAATCTTCTAAAGGAGGAAAAACAACGAGCCAGGCTCCAAAAAACACTCCCGAAGGTAATAGTGTTAATAGTTTTGGTGCTCGACTACAAAATACCTCACTTTTTGTGGATTCTTTGCTTTGAATCATTTGCCCCAAGCTGTCTTCTCTTTCAAAGGTTAGGCAAGGATAAGTCACACTGGGCTTTACTGGCCTAAGCAGCTGTATGTCAAGGTGTATTCGTTTTCTAGCACAGCTGTAACACTACCACCGACTGGGCGGCCTGAACAAAGACATGTATTTTCTCACAAGTCTGGGGGCTGGAAGTCTGAGGTCAAGGCCTAGGCAGGGCTGGTTTCTTCCAAGACGTGTAGGTGGTTATCTTCACACGTCAAATAAAACCACATTCCTAGATACTGGAGGTTAGACTTCAACATATGAACAGGGTGGGGAGGGGGCACAGTTCAGCCGATAACACAGAGCAAGCTCTTTATCTTGAGCAAGTTCTGTGGGCTTAAGTAGCTTCTCTCTTTTAATAATAATAGTATTTACTGAATGAAGGGCCAGGTATTATTTCAAAGTGCTTTCCATTTTTGCAGATGAGGAAACGGGGCACTGAGAACTTAAGTAACTTGCCCACTTTTGACGGCTCGCAGGAGGCAGGTCCCAAGCCTGACCCAGATGGTGCTGCCCTCACTGCAAGCCATTCTCTCACTCTCAGCACCAAAACCAGTGGCAACGCTGGGCCTGTGTATTGGGAACAAACCATCCCTCGCCTTTGATTTCAGCTACTCTGACATTTCCCCAAGTGGGTCCAGCTCCCTGGAGTCAGCCTAGTGTTGCTCTGGGAAAGGAGTAATCATTTTTTGGAGGAAATGATTTCCTTCAGGCTTCACACCAAAGGTTTGAAGTAAATAACACGTGCTTAGCCCTGACCGGTTTGGCTCAGTGGATAGAGCGTCGGCCTGCGGACTAAAGGGTCCCAGGTTCGATTCCGGTCTAGGGCATGTACCTGGGTTGCAGGCACATCCCTGGTAGGAGGTGTGCAGGAGGCAGCTGGTCAATGTTTCGCACTCATAGATGTTTCTAACTCTTTCCCTCTCCATTCCTCTCTGTAAAAAAATAAAATAACACGTGCTTGTGTCTGGTCTCAGCTGGAAGAGGAATTGAAGGCCCAGATTGAACTGTGGGAACAGAAACACTCAACAGCATTTGTGGTCCACGGGCAGAAATTCATGGACTATGTGACTGAGCAGTGGGAGATGCATCGATTAGAAAAAGAGCGAGCGAAGCAGGAAAGGGTACGTGAGCCCAGTTTGGGAAGAGGGAAGGGTGGCCATGTGAGCAGCCCAGACCTGCTCTCTCCCCGGATGTGTCACTGTTGCTTCTGACTGTCACACAGCAACTGAAGAACAAGAAGCAGACAGAGACAGAGATGCTGTATGGCAGTACTCCCAGGACACCCAACAAGCGGCGAGGAATGACTCCCACCACCCCGGGCAAAGTGCGCAAGGTAAGGAGGCTCCATGGCCCACTAGTGATGAGGGCGTGTGGAGGGCAGGGCCAAGCCGTCTCTTGCCATGTGTCCTGCAGAGATTGTCCTGCAGGGATGGGGAAGGGTTCTGGAGACTTTCAGTTGAGTCCATTTGAGATTGGAGCATTATTTCTCTTCTCCTACTCGTACTTTATAATATGTAAAAACCATTTTAAAAGCACCTGCACCATAATTCCAAGAAGACTACTAAAACTATTTGGTGTTTTTCTTGTTCTTTTGAAATATATTTTTTTTATTGATTTCAGAGAGGAAAGGAGAGGGAGAGAGAGATAGGAACATTAATGATGAGAGAGAATCATTGATTGCTGCCTCCTACACGCCCCACATTGGGGATCACTCCCACAACCCGAGCATGCGTCCTGCTGATTCATAGGTCAATGGTCAACCACTGAGCCACCTTGGTGGGGCTTAAAAAAGCTTTTAAAAATAATGTATGTTGCCGAAACCGGTTTGGCTCAATGGATAGAGCGTCGGTCTGCGGACTGAAGGGTCCCAGGTTCGATTCCGGTCAAGGGCATGTACCTTGGTTGCGGGCACATCCCCAGTAGGGGGTGTGCAGGAGGCAGCTGATCGAAGTTTCTTTCTCATCGATGTTTCTAGCTCTCTGTCCCTCTCCCTTCCTCTCTGTGGAAAATCAATAAAATATATTTTAAAAAAATAAATAATGTATGTTTACAAAGTAGAGTTCACATTATATAATTTTGATTTCTGTCTTTTTGCTTATTTTATATTGTTTGTGGTTTTTTCTTCATAGCATCAAACTTTCTTTAAATACATGGTCATTCTTCACTACTTATTTGTGTCCTCTTAACATTTTATGAAATTAGCTCCCTATTGTTCAATATTATTATGAAAATAATGTGAACTTTTTAAAACATATAACACTAATATTCAGTTCCAGAAAGGTTTATTTTAATTAAAAGTTTGAGAATCTCTCTGCTAAGAGTACAAGGTGGGCTATCCTTGCTGTCAAAGTGCTGCCCTCATATGTTTCTTGTTTTTTAATTTATTATTTTAATTTTAAATATCAATTAATTTTTTAATTGACTTTAGAGAGAGAGAGGAAGGGGGAGGAAGAGAAAAACATTGATTTGTGTTCCACTTACTAATGGCATTCATTGGTTGATTCTTGTATATGCCCTGACCTGGGATCGAACTGCAGTCTTGGTGTGTTGGGACAACACTCTAATTAGCTGAACTATTCAGCCAGGGTTCTATTATTTTTTATTTTGTAATTACAGTTGGTGTATCCCCGAAATAATATAATGCTGTACCACTCCGTGACTAAACATTTAAATAACTTAAAAGGTGATCACCCCGATAAGTCCAGTACCCACCTGGCACCATACATAATTATTACAATATTGACTATGTTCCCTGTGCTGTGCTTTGTTTTGTTTATTTATTTTGTTCTTTAGGTTTTTCATATAAGTGACTAACATGGTATTTGTCTTTCTTTGACTTATTTCACTGAGCATAATACTCTCTAGGTCCATCCATGTTGTTGCAGGTGGCAAGATTTCATTCTCTTTATGGTTGAGTCATATTGCATTATATGTATATACCACTTTTTTTTTTTTTTTAATCCTTGCCCGGAGATATTTTTCCCATTGACTTCTAGAGAGTAGAAGGGGAGGGAGAAGAGGGTGGAGAGAGAGACATAGATGTGAGAGACACATTGATTAGTTGCCTTCCATACGCACACTAACCAGAGCTAGGAATCGAACCTGCAATGGAGGTACATGCCCTTGACCGGGAATCGAACCTGGGACCCTTGGGTCCACGGGCCTATGCTCTAACCACTGAGCAACCCTTGAGGGCTACCACATCTTTTTCCTTTCATCTATTGATGTACACTTAGGTTGCTTCTGTCTCTTGGCTATTGTAAATAATGCTGTAAGGAATATATGTATGCGTATGTCTTCTTAGGAGTGTTTTGGGTTCCTTCAGATACATACCCAGAAATAGAATTGCTGGGTCCTTTTTTGTCTCTTATTATAGCCTTTGTTTTAAAGTCTGTTTTATCTGCTGTAAGTATTGCCACACCAGCTTTTTCATGAAATACCTTTTTCCATCCCTTTACTATCAGACTGTTTGTGTGTCTTTTGATCTGAAGTGAGTCTCTTGTAGACAGCATATTTCATTATCCATTCAGCCACCAAATGTCCTTTTGATTGGAGCATTTATGCCATTAGCATTTAGAGTAATTGTTGATATGTATTTGTTGCCATTTATTTACATCTTCCCGTCTTGGTGGAATGCCCTTATGTAGTAGGCGTCCTGTAGGGCCATCCCCAGTCACCTGAGCTGGCGCTCCAGGTACGGCTGGCCTCTGTGGCCTATGTGCACCCTCCAGTTGTAGTTGAGCCTTGATCTCTATTGGCAAGGATTTACCCCCAGACTGATTGGCTACAGGGGAGGAGCTGCTTTTCAGCACACTCTCACCACCAACAACACCCTCCTCTCCCCCCCGCCAGTCCACCTCGCTCCTGTGGAAAGGAGGACTCACTTCAGCTGGGCTCTGTTGCTGTCACTATTTAGTAATTTGCATTTTATATATAGAGACTCGTATAACAGGGCTTTTTTTCACTTGGCATAATTTCTTTCATTTAGCATAATTTGGAGAGATTGATCATGGTGTCGCATGCATCAGTAGGTCATACTTCCTATTGTTGAACAGTATCCACTGTATGACTTTACCGTGGTTGGCTTATCCATCTGCCTATCCATGAATATTTTGGCTTGTTTCTGGTTGTTTGCTATTGCAGATAAAGCTGCTATAAATATTTATGTCTGAGTCTTTGTATGGAGCTGTGTTTTCGTTTCTCCTGGGCTGGGTCATATGATAGGTGTCTGTCTAATTTTAGAAACAGATGGTTATACCATTTTAGAGTTCCATATACTAGACATAAATAGGCTTAGAACACTTTTCACAAGTTTCCTCAAAGCTCTTTATGGAAATGCATCTTTGTTAGTCTGCTGCCCAGACTCATTTCTCTGAGTCTGGGGGTGGATTGCTGAGCGTGTTACCTGAATGAGTAATCTCTCTGTTTCCTCAGCTGAACACTACCATCATGTCCAATGCCACGGCCAACAGTAGCATTCGGCCTGCCTTTGGGGGAACAGTCTACCGCTCCCCCGTGTCTCGACTTCCACCTTCTGGCAGCAAGGTTAGTAAGTTCCGCCTACCAGCCCGTCCCCAGCACCATCCCAGCCTGTTTATCCCGGGGCCCCGCGTACTGGTTCCAGTTTCTAAGACCCCTGGACTCAGTTATCATTGAGATGCTGCAGTTGGCAGATGCAAGCTGGTTCATCTAAAACCGAATGAGAGACAGAAGAGCGTGGCCATGCTGAGCCCCACTGGTATCATGGGGGAGCCCTGGGATGGGGCTGGGAAGCTGGGGAGACCTGGGGGTCTCCACAGGCTCATTTCAGAGCCAGGTCTTCAGTGGCTGCTGAGCAAGGGCCCTGCACGTGGGTTGCAGCCCTGACACTGGGTCACTAGGCAATCAGGTCCCCTCGCTTAAGGAGACAGGTGGGGAGTCTGTGCTGTAATGTGTTTTACAGATGATGCTCAAGATAGGTGTTCTGAGAATCAGTACGGGTTTTTTATTGTTTGTTTTTTACATCAGAAGTACTGTATAGGATTACCGACACATGTGTGATATTAAGATGGTATAGTGTGTGTGTGTGTGTGTGTGTGTGTGTGTGTGTGTGTGGCCATTATAAGAGTAACTGATCTCTCCTTTCCCTACAGCCAATCCTCACTTCTACCTGTTCAGGGAAGAAAAACCCCCGTGCTGCTCGGCACGGAGCCGACAAGGAGAACCTGGAGCTCAATGGCAGCTTGCTGAGCGGTGGGTACCCCAGCTCGGCCCCCCTCCAGCGCAACTTCAGCATTAACTCTGTTGCCAGCACCTATTCTGAGTTTGCGGTAATTGACCTTTTCTAATATCTGCCAGTCTCTGGGAGCACACAGTTGGGGCAGTGGGTGTCTTCCCACGGGGGCCCAGGCGCCCTTAGCTGGGACAGCTTTTTGGAGGCTGAGAATCCCTTTCCTGCCTTGACCGTGGCATGGGGTGGGCTGGTTCCGGGAGGTACGTAGGAAGTTGACAGCGGCAAGTAGACATGTCACCTGGATCCTTCTGCTAAAGAAGTACCATTCCCTGGCTGCAGGAGGCGACCCTTCGCATCACTGCCCTGGTGCTCTCTTGGTGGAGTTCTTGGTAATTGTCTTAATTCTCTGTTCTTAGAAGGATCCGTCCCTCTCTGACAGCTCCACTGTTGGGCTTCAGGTCTGTATGGCAACCCCTGCATGTCCCATGTCCCTTTCTCAAACCGATCTGTCATCTGCTGGCTTCATTCCGATCTGGGCACGGGGCTACACTAACCAGTAAGCGTCAGCTGTGCAGTCACAGGCCTTTACACAAAGGAGGCGGGAGTTCCCGAGGCAGACGGCATGACCAGCCACCGGCTTCAGTTCCTGCACCCTAACCTGCCGATTAACAAGAAAACTTGTGCAGACGTGAATTGGATTCTCAGCCCCCCTAAAGTCAGGCACAGTTTTTGTATCGTGTTATTCACAACAGAAAGCTTTCACCATCCCGATTGTGACATCAGAGGCCTCCCACGTGCTGGAAAGAATAGCGGCCCCGTGGCCTGGGAGGGGAGCCCCAGCTGTGTGCTGCTTAGAATGAGGTGCTTGGCCTACGTGATGATTCTCCCTGGAGTATGTGCCTTACTAACCCTCAGGGCTGGATGCCCCTGTCTGTCCACTCGGGGCTGGCCAACACTCATTTCCTCGCCTTTGCCTATTTCTATCCCAAAGCATATGTGAGGCTGTGGAAGAGTCATTTTCCCAGAATGCTCTTCAGCTCCTGTATCCTCCTCCATATTTACCAGCACTTCCCTGCAGTGCCCTTTACTTAACGGGTGTGCTCTCTCCTCAGTAGCTTCCTGCTGAGAGGGTGAGGCTGCCTTGCCCTTGGGGGTGCCGAGTTACAGGCGTGGGTGCCAGCTCGCTTCCTGCTGGGAGATGGAGAAGGGCCCAGTTGTCCATGGCTACAGCTCGCTTTGAGCCCTGAAGTTAGCTTCCTATTCTGGCACTTCTTTCAAATCACATGATGGCTGTGGCTCTGGCTGGCTGAATGCTGGACTGCTTGTCCAGGTGTCTCTTTTGGGCTTGCTCAGTCGAGCCCCATTTCACCCACTTGGAGCGCACCTGTACCTGCTTACCTGCGGTCAAGCCTGAGGAGGTGCATGTGGTTTTGGTTGCTGTGGGTGGCAGCCTTCATCGGGCCGCACTGCAGCCAGCAGACTAACCGCTACTAACACCTGTCCTTGTCAAGGTCATCTGTGCTTTCTCTCCTCCTCCTGTACCATGTGCTCCAGCATGAGATCGAATCACCAGGTTACAAGGCCCTCAGCCCCAGGGATTGGTAGATATGTGGTCTGGCCCATTGTTTTATAAAGGCCTCAGACACCAAAGCTTGTTGCCAACCCAGCTCAGCAACTCAGAGTACTTTGTGACGCAAAAGGGATTTCTCTTCTGTGGGGTTTTAACAGATGGACTGGCTGAGGGAAGGGTCACATGCTTAACCTGTGACTAATAGAATGGTGCTCAGAGTGCCTCACCGTTCGTTCCTAACACAGCCTGTGCAATGCACCTGTGTCAGAGAAGCGGCCCTCAGCGGCCTTACGCTGACACCTAACCCAAGCTGACGCGGGCGGGTATGCATGAAAGGGAATATTGCCACTAACGGTGTTTATTTTTCCACAGCGAGAACTTTCAAAGGCCTCCAAATCTGATACTACGTCCCGAATCCTCAATTCAACCAACATCCATCCCTAAGAACCCCTAATCAGTCAGCTAGCCGTGGCTTCCTGTGCCTAGACTGGACCCAGTTACACAGGGCGGCTTTCCTTTCTCTCCAGGCTAGGTGTGCTTGAAACCCTGCGCCGGCTCGTTACCACAGCCTGGCTTAGGGATGGAAGCCCATCACAGGCCTAGTGGGTCCTTAGACACTTTGTTGGGGGATCTAGAACTTTGCACATGTCAGTCCTGGGGCATTGTTCCCGCTGCACCTTACTCAGTGGGGCCCCATCCTGAGCTATCCTATTGGTCACTACGATTCTCCCAAAAGCACTATTATTTATTCCTGCTCCCCCCGCGCAGTCCCGCTGTCAGAGCACTAAATGGTTCTAAGAGGCTTCCAGTGCGGCTCGGGTTGCACGTGGGAGTCCTGCTGTTTTAGTCTGTGTATACTTGTCCTGCTGTAAAATATGTATTTTTAACAATAAATAAAAATGTGTGTTGCAAGATTACAAAAACAATAGCTTGTGTTTTCAAAATTTCCCAAATAAGGTTTTAGTTGCTTTGGTCTGGGGAAAGCGGAAGTTTCTACTTCTACTTGGAAATTTCTTTTTGTAATACATACTGTTTTGTGCATGTGTAAATGAAGAATATCTCTTAATCTGATAAAAAGGACTTAAAAAATGTTTTCTGTATTTATTTTAGAGAGGGTGGGGAAGGGATTGAGAGAGAGAAACATCAATTTGTGCTTCCACCTATTTGTGCATTCTTTTTTTTTTTAATATATATTTTTATTGATTTCAGAGAGGAATGGAGAGGGAGAGAGGGATAGAAACATCAATGATGAGAGAATCATTAATCGGCTGCCTTCTGCACACCCCACACTGGGGATGGAGCCCACAACCAGGCATGTGCCCTTGACTGGAATCGAACCCGGGACCCTTCAGTCCGCAGGCCGATGCTCTATCCACTGAGCCAAACCAGCTAGGGCTATTTGTGCATTCTTGTACGTGCCCCCACTGGGGATTGAACCATCCACATTGGTGTATTGGGATGATGCTGCAACCAACTGGGCTACCTGGCCAGGGCTGATCAAAAAAGGATTGTGAGAGGAAAAAAAGCCTAAGTCTTGATGTATAAAGGGATGAGTTAACGTTAGGAAACTTGTAGTTTCATTGGTATTTGTCATAAACAGGACTAGGTTTGATAGGGTGAAGCTGTGTGGTTATTATTATTTTTTTTTTCTTTTTTTTTTTTTCGTTTTTTTTTGTTGTTTTTTTTTTTGTGTGTGTGGTTATTATTTTAAAATAAAAGTAAAGGTTTAGTTTTAATGTTTTTTTTATCATTTGTACGTTTCAGTTATATTTGCATTGAAAATTGTTAGTTACAGGTGTCCAGTAGAATGGTGAGACATTGCTATAACTTCGGAAGTGATCCTCAAAGCAGTGCAGTAGTGACCTGGAATTAGTGGATTCTTGCAGAAGCTATAGAAGTGGGCAAAATCCAGAGCGGCAGGCGGAGGAGGGGGGGTGGAGGGAGGGAGGGGGAGGGCAGACTAGAAAAAAAGAACGCAGCATGGTGCAGTGAGGCTTACCCTAACAAAGGAAGTCAGGGTCTGTATTGCTGGTGGGAATGTAAGATGTTGCAGAAAACCGTGTGTGTGTGTGTGTGTGTGTGTGTGTGTGTGTGTGTACACTTATGCGTGTTGTGGGGGTGACGGTGTTTATACCGTGAGGCCTCTCAGTGCAGGAGGTAAGTGCACAAGAGGTCCAGTGGGCTACCTTGGTGGTAAGAGGGGAGCGTTGTGCAGCTGTAACTGAAAGTGCAGCGGTGTGAGCCTGTGTAAATGTGTGTCTGTCATGTGATCTGCACATTCATTTACTCGCCAAGTCGACGCATCTACTGACCCCGGAATTCGCCATCTGAAGATCCACGCACAGTCCCTGCCTTCCAGCTCAGACCTGCAGGGTGAGACACGACCAACGGGTGGGGGTAAGTGCTGTCCAGAAAACAGCGCCTGGGTGGGGTGGGAGCTGCGTTAGCTAAGAGGTTAGGGAAGGCTTGTCCAGTGCGGTGACATTGAGTGGCATGAAAAGGAGCCAGCCCTGCACATAGCTGGGGGGGCGTAGGAGGCAGGGGCACAGCAAGCCAGGATGGGGGGAAGTGGCTGGCTTCACTCAGTGGGCGGAGAGACTGCCGGTGACTAAAGCACAGCTCAGTGAGGAGCACAGATGAGATCTAAGAGGAAGGCCAGGCTAGGTAACCCGGGGCTCAGGGCATGGTCAGGCTTCGGGTTATAGTCCAGTAGCAGTGGGGAACCACTGGGTTTTGAGGCGGGAGTAAGATGATCTGCTTTATGG
Source organism: Eptesicus fuscus (assembly GCF_027574615.1). Lineage (NCBI taxonomy): Eukaryota > Metazoa > Chordata > Mammalia > Chiroptera > Vespertilionidae > Eptesicus > Eptesicus fuscus. The sequence goes on along the minus strand of NC_072497.1, from coordinate 4,184,390 downwards.
TGCTAAATCAATATGGCTTTTGGCTGGAGAACAGACAGGGTCTGGGGTGGGGCAGAGTGAAAGCAGGGAAACCAATCTTTGCATGTGCAAAGGCCCAAAGGCAGGGAGGGTGGGTACCGAGCAGGGTCAGAAACAAGTCCTCCAAGGATGCAGCAAGCTGGGCTGGGGAGAAAATGGGAAGTAAGGGCCAAGGAAGGAAGTTAAAGGGGAGTGACACGATTAGACTTGTTAGTTATGAGACAAATGTAATGAGCACTTTTTTTACTGCCTATATTTTTCAAACGTTTTATGGTTTCGAGTCTCACATGGTCTTTAATGCATTGAGTTTATTATGTATGGTGTAAGAAGTTGGTCTAATTTCCTTTTCTTGCATGTATGTTCAATTTTCCAACACCATTTATTGAAGAGACTGTCTTTACTCCATTGTATGTTCTTGCTTCCTTTCTCCTTATTAATTGACTGTATAGGTGTGGGTTTATTTCTGGGCTCTGTAGTCTGTTCCATGGACGAATGTGTCTGTTTTTATTTCAGTACCATGCTGTTTACATTAATGTAGCCTTATAGTATAGCGTGATACCACCAACTCTGTTCTTTTTCAAGATTGTTGTGGCTATTTGGGGGTCTTTTTTGGTTCCATATAAATGTTTGGATTATTTATTCTAGTTCTCTGAAAAACGCCATTTTATTTTCGTAGAAAGTGCATTTACTTTATAGATTGCTTTGGGTAGGATGATGTGAAATAATCATATATCTCACCCATGTGTAGATTGGAGCAAAGGTAGGCTTACAGATTTGGATATGCAAATCACAGAGTTTATTCTCTTATCTACACTAATCCTATCTAATAAAAGAGTAATATGCAAATTAACAGTCACTCCGGGAAAAATGGTGGCGCACATAGCCACAAGATGGCGGCAGCCAGTCCTCTGAGCCCCGCTGGAGTCCCCCAGTCTCAGGGAGGGCTGCCGCTGACAGCCTGCAGAGTAAGTGGCCTGGCGGAATGCTGCCCAGAGGCCCTCCTGACCCTTTATCAAAACAAAAACAAATTAAATCCCCTCCCTGCGGTGGCAGCCCTGGCAGGGGCGCTGCACCCCCACAGAGCGATCCCCTGCCAGCGGCCGCAGTGCACACCCACACGGCGCCATCCACTCCCAGCTGCGGCAGGCTGGGGTCTCAACCACTGAGTCACACCAGCCAGGCAGATATGGAGGAATCTTAAATGTTTCTTTTTTTAAAATATGTATATTTTATTGATTTTTTTACAGAGAGGAAGGGAAAGGGATAGAGAGCTAGAAACATCTATGAGAGAGAAACATTGATCAGCTGCCTCCTACACACTCCCCACTGGGTATGTGCCCCCAACCAAGGTACATGCCCTTGACCGGAATCGAACCTGGGACCCTTGAGTCTGCAGACTGATGCTCCATCCACTAGCCAAACCAGTTAGGGCTGTCCAATATGTTAAAGAAAAAACCCTATCTAATAAAGAGGGAATATGCAGGGGAGGGCATTTGGGGGTGAATGGATTGCCAGGGGAGGGCAGTTGGGGACGATCGGGCTGGCAGGGGAGCAGTTAGGCATCGATCAGGCTGGCAGAGGAGTGGTTAGTGGGCGATCACGCTGGCAGGCAGAAGCATTTAGTGGCAATCAGCCAGGCAGGCAAGCAGTTGGGAGCCAGCAGTCCTGGACTGTGAAAGGGATGTCTGACTGCCTGTTTAGGCCCAATCCCACAGAGATCGGGCCTAAACAGGCAGTTGGACATCCCCTGAGGGGTCCCAGATTGGAGAGGGTGCAGGTTTGGCTGAGGGACAACCCCCCCAGGTCACTAATTTCGTGCACCGGGACTCTAGTAAAAGAGAAATATGCTAATTGACCATACCTCCGCTGTGCCCACCAGCCAATCAGGAGTTATATGCAAATTAACCCAACAAAGATGGTGGGTAAATTTGCATATGCAGGTGGGGCAGGCAGTGCCAGACACCATCTGCGGCGTCTAGACCTGCGGCGTCCAGGCCACAATTGGGGCAGTAAGTGCCAGACGCTGCCCCCGGGTTCTGGGTTGCAATTGGGGACCGGACAGGTCGGGCGGGCAGCGTCTCTGGGATCACTGCCTGCTTCTGAGCCACCTGCGGACACCAGTGGAGCTGGCCCAGGTTGAACATTTTAATGAAAATGGGATGCCTGTGCCCCGGCCCACCGCGCCCTGTCCCTGGCGAGGAGAGGGCAGTGGGCAGTTAGGAGGCACCGGGGCTCGGAAGGGACTGGGAGCAACCTGCAGGCGCACTACCAGGAAGAGGTGCTGAATCATGAGGACACCAAGGGCTGGCTGATGGAGGTGCGCAAAGGTGCAGATGAGGTGGCTCTTGCTGGCGCTGAGCTCAAAAAGCTCATCGACAGCCTGATGGACGGAATCACCTTTCTGAAGAAGGTTCACAAAGAGGAGATCGCCGAGCTGCAGGCGCAGATCCAGTACGCTCAGATCTCCGTGGAGATGGACGTGTTCTGCAAGTCCGACCTCTCCGCCATGCTCAAGGACATCCGTGCCCAGTACGAGAAGCTGGCTGCCAAGGACATGCAGAATGCCGAAGAATGGTACAAGAGCCACTTCACCATGCTGACAGCGCTGCCAAGAACACCTACGCGGTGTGCGCCACCAAGGACGAGGTGTTCAAGAACTGTTGCCTGTTCAAGCCAAGACCCTGGAGATTGAACAAGCTGGGGCATGAACGAAGCGCTGGGAAAGCAGCTGCGAGAGCTGGAGGATAAGCAGAACGCCGACATTAGTGCCATGCAGGACACAATCAATAAATTAGAAAATGAGAACGACAAAGAGTGAAATGGCATGACATTTAAAAGAAAGCCATCCTCAATGTGAAGATGGCTTTGGACATTGACATTGCAGCTCACAGGAAACTCTTGGAAGGTGAGGAGACCCGGCTCAGTTTCACCAGCATGGGAAGCATAGCCAGCAGCTACTCCCAGAGTTCTCAGGTCTTTGGTGGATCTGCCTACGGTGGTTTACAGACTAGCTCCTACTTGATGTCTGCTCGCTCTTTCTCTTCTTAATACACCAGCCACGTCCAGGAGGAGCAGATCGAGGTGGAGGAGACCACTGAGGCTGCAAAAGCTGAGGAAGCTAAGGATGAACCCCCTTCTTAAGGAGAAGCTGAAGAGGAGGAGAAGGAGAAGGAAGAGGAAAGAGAGGAAGAGGAAGAAGGTGCCAAGGAAGAAGTTGAGGATGCAAAGGAGGAAGAAGGAGGTGAATATGAAGGAGAAGATGCCCAAGAAGCTGAGGACGAGAAGAAAGATGAAGGTGCTGGGGAGGAGCAAGCAACCAAGAAGAAAGATTGAGCCTCCCTTTCCTTAATTATTTCAGGAATAATCCTCCCAAAACCAGGTCAACCCTGTCACCAACCAAGCAGTTGAGTTCCCGATACTATATGAATTAAGAAGTCAATATATATAACATTCTGAGGTGACTCAGGTTGTTTCCCTGACCTGCGGGGTCTTCTAACGGGGGTACCGAGGCGGTGCACCTAAGAGAATGAGAAACAGACAAGGGACGCAAAGAATGGAGGCAAGACAAAGGGGTTTCTGATCAAGCCTCTAAATTTTATTTTTACAGCACTCCTTATATGTGGTTTCTAGAAGGGGAGATGTCTGGGGGAGATGGGGGCTGAAAGGGTTATGTGGACTTAGATAATTGACTAAGGTTGTGAAGGGGGCTGACTATAAACTAAGGTTGTAAAGGGGGCTGACTATAGATAAAGAGTTTGGCAGTTAAAGGGCAACTAAGGAAAGAATGCTTTGTTCTCAGATGAGAGGAGGTGGGCCTGGTTTCTGTGAGTTTCTGTTTAGATAACTTGCTAAAGTAAGGTCAGAGTTAACCCTTTGATCAACTCTTGGCTCCGGACAAGGTTGGACATTAAATGTTGTGCTATGACTTTTCTCCTCATGCAGAGTATCTGTTTGCTTGCAGAGTGGCTTCCTGGCTTGCTGCCAGTCTATGCATGGTCCACGCTTATGAGTTCAGGATCTATGACAATGTGAATAATTCAGATGTTTACAATAAAAACACATGAATACATGAATTCACTAATATTAATGTTAAACTTCTTGGAAAAAATAGTCCTTTGAATCTTTGGTGGTTAGAAATAAAAGACCTCAAATCATGTGCAATAAACAGTAAATAAAGTTACACTGAATGACAAAAAAAAAAAACAAACACACAACAAAACATTAGGGTCCAGGAAAAATTCATGACTCCACCCCCACACTGGGAATTGAGCCTGCAAACCATGTATGTGCCTTGATCAGGAAAAGACCCAGTATCACATGACCTTATCATTTGTGGAATATAATGAACAGCATAAATTGATGAACAAAAATAAATTCAGAGACACAGAAGCATTGAACAGACTGTCAAACTTCAGAGGGAAGTCAGGGAAGGGAGGGGTTAAGGGATCGACCAAAGGACTTATATGCATTCATATAAGTATAACCAATGGGCACAGACACTATGGGGGACAAGGGCATGTGCTGAGGCTTGGGGCGGCTGGGCAGATCTCAGTGGGGGAAAAAGGAGTTGCATGTAATACTATATGTAATGCTTTAAACAATAAATAATTTAAAAATAAAAATAAAATGAAGCCAAAACCGGTTTGGCTCAGTGGATAGAGCGTCGGCCTGCGGACTCAAGGGTCCCAGGTTCGATTCCGGTCAAGGGCATGTACCTTGGTTGCGGGCACATCCCCAGTTGGGGGTGTGCAAGAGGCAGCTGATCGATGTTTCTCTCTCATCGATGTTTCTAACTCTCTATCTCTCTCTCTTCCTCTCTGTAAAAAATCAATAAAATATATTTAAAAAATAAAAATAAAAAAAAATAAAATGAAAAGAAACATGACCTCCTGGTTCATAGGTCGAGGCTCAACCACTGAGCTACATCAGCTGGGATACATTATTTTAAAATTTACAAAAATACATATATATTTTATTGTTGATAGTATTATTGATGTCTCCCATTTCCCCCCTCTGTATATATTCTTTGGTGGATCTCTTGCATTCCTCCTCACCGCCTTCCCCTTGGAGATCTGTTAATCAGCTCCAGTTAGCCAGTTCCTCCCCAGGCTTCACTCCCTCTGCCACACACCTTCATTCACCTAGTCATACATTGGAATGCTAGTACGCCCCTGGGCGGTTGAGAAAACTACATTACCCAGAAGGAACTGCACTCCTGTGGGCGGAGCTAAAGGGCATTTTGGTGTCAGTGTATCCGGTTAGGGCGGGACTTCCGCCTTCCTCCTCGCGGTGGTCATTTTAACTTCTTAGGTCTTTGTTCAGAGATCCACAGGCTTCAGGGCGCTGGTGGTGAGTAGGAGGAGGCCTGGGAGGCCGCTGCCTGCGGTGCAGGGTGTGTCTGAGGCTCCTGGAGCCCCAACAGACCGAGATCGGGGTCCCCGTGCCTCCCGGAGGCCTCTCTGCTCACAGCGTTCCCGCAGCCCGACCCCCCTGAACCCTCCGGCCTGGGGAACCGGCGCCGCTCAGGTCCTGCCGCCCAGGTCCCAGCGTCCAGAATGGTGAGTCCGTCCTGGTGACACGTGGTTTTTTGGGGAAGAGGGTGGAAGGCTGCAGTGCCACCTTGTAAGGAGGCCATGGTGTGACTGAGTAGGGAGGATTGGGAAACCTGGGCCTGTTGTGGGTGTAAAGGAAACAGAGATGAGGTGTGGATTTTGCACGAGGAGTTTTACTTTCATTCTCAGAACTCTGGGGCCATACATGGTTGTGAAAAAAAGAGGGATATTTTCTGAGGTAGGGGGCTATCCCTAACATTGCTCAGAGGAAGAACAGACTAGAAGACAGAGGACAGCATTGTGGACAGGAAGGGGAAGTCCTGTAAATGATAAGGTAACTGGCAAGAGTGAGCACTGAGGACTGAGCCCTGAGATCATACAGGCATCTGGAGGGCACCTGGCCTCCGGGCTGGGCAAGGGGTACTGAGCAGCCTGAGTCCATAGAGCTTGGTGGTTGCCAGGCTCTCAAAAGATCATTTTTTCCCCCCACAAATTCCTGCAAATGCAGAATCGATCAGGTGTACGGGTTTGTGGGACTTATTTCAGGGCCTCACACACTTGTGGCCTCTGAGATAGTGATGCGCTGGGACTGTCAGTCACTCTTGTAGCCCCCTTGGACCTGGGCACTTTGAACAGACACTGAGCCCAGAATCCTAAGGCCACGACTATGTCTTCATGTTGTACACCTTGTTTTTGGCAACCAGTGTAATGAGTGAGAGTTCTTCCAGGACATAGGTTCCAGAATGTGCAAAGGCTTGGAGTAAACAGTGAGCTGAATTAGTAACCTGCAGGTATGTTTTTTAAAGTACATACATATTTTTATTGATTTTATATGTACAAATGAAGTGAGAGAGAGAGAGAGAGAGAGAGAGAGACGGAGAAACAGGGATGAGCAAGAAACAAGGGTTGGTTGCCTCCTGCACAACCCCCACAGTGGATCCAGCTCACAACCCAGGCATGTGACTTTACCAGGGCATGGGTCTATGCTCAACCAAATGAGACACATCACCCGGGACTGTATGTCACTTTAATACAGGGGATCATGGTCAGGTTGGTAATGGTAATAATATCTCAGAAGGGACAGTGTGAGCCTGAGGACTGGCTTTCTTGCTGGGGCCACTGTTGGTTGGAGGTGGCTATCACAACACAGCTTAGGGACAGAAGTTGTTATGTAGAGTGTGGGGAGAGAGATAATGGTTTTTCAGTGGCCGAGGCCAAGAACTAATTAAAACAAGGTGAGACTAGGGCTGGTACATACCAACTTTTCTAAACTCTCACCAGGATTTTGTTGTGACCCTCGGTGTGGCCTGGCTGTGGGGAGTTGCAGTCAGTCTTGTGGATTATCTAAGAGGCTTGAGTGGGCATCTGTGAGACTCACTGGGCGTGGTGCAGAGGGCCATAGGGGCTGGGACTTGAGTGAAGATTAAGTGAGAGACGTTGGCTGTGAGTAGTGAAGGGACATCAAGTGCAACATCACAGGAGGTGGCCTGTGGATATCTGAGATCTCATTGTTGTTCTTAATAGTTGAGGTTGAAGGAAAAAAAAAAATCATGGAGAGAGGCCTCCATAGCAGGACTCAAGGCTGCCTCTATGAGCGTGAATTATCAGACTCTCGGCAGTACTTGATCCTGATTCAATTTGTTAACCATTCTCTGGGCCACACATGCTGAGTAATAAATAAAAGCCAGCAGATGACTATGGGGGCCGGGGCTGTGGAAGTGCAGGTGTGAGAGAGGTGTGGTAGAAAGAGGGATGTGCACTCGGAGAGGGAAGGTGAATTCATGGCCACAGCACCCTAACATTGACATAAGAGTGAATGAAGGAAGAGTCTATTTCTGGTGTTGCCTGGATGTAACAATAAGGTGGATTTTAGGGTAATTGCCTGTAAAGAGAGGAGTTTGGGTGCTACATTCTAGGTTAGAGCTTAGGTGCCATTTAACTAAACACCTGACTTTTGTCGTTGGGAGGAAACACTGGTTGATGGGAATGAGATAGCATACATCAGTGTTACCCAGGCTTGTAAATCTCCACGGGCACGGGTAAGTGTCAGGGCCAGCCTGACAGGTTGAACTGGGCTGAGGTAGGGAGGTGGGAATTGAGAAAAGAAAGAAAGACAGGACAGTGGGATCGGGAGGAGTCTGCAGGTAGTCACCGACCGGCTGCACCTCTGCCAGCCGTCGAGCTACTGCAGCTAGCTTTATTGACTACACAAATACTGAATAGGACGTCAACAAAGAGGAATGTACTCTCTGTTCTTCTTAATCTCAAAGAGAAGTCAGGAGACCAAGTTCTCGGTAAATATTTACAGACTTTTGATAAGCTATACAAGGTTTCTCTTATTCTACTCATGTGCTGACAATAGGAATGTGCCATCAAAACAAGCTAGACTGAAACAAGTCAGGGGACAATGCGTGGGCTTACACCCGGTCTCCCAACAGGTAAGGAAGAAGGGTAAGAGAGAAATAGATTATGGAGTTGGTGAACTATAATTTTGGAAAAGAAGGTGATTAGGAAATAATTTTTTTTAAATATTTTATTGATTTTTTACAGAGAGGAAGAGAGAGAGGGATAGATAGTTAGAAACATCGATCAGCTGCCTCCTGCACACCCCCCACTGGGGATGTGCCCGCAACCAAGGTACATGCCCTTGACCGGAATCGAACCTGGGACCTTACAGTCTGCAGGCCGACGCTCTATCCACTGAGCCAAACCGGTTTCGGCTGATTAGAAAATAATTTATCCACGCCACGGCATGTTGGCATTACGTTTGAAGTTGTGCCTCTGGGAAGGAAGCTGTGTGAGAGAAGTGTTGTTCCGAGAACTATGTGCCGCAGCTTGGGGATGGGGTCAAGAGGGTGAAGTGTGATGCCACGTGTTTGGTGTCTTAGAGGAACAACCCGAGGGTCTACAGGCTCTTTCCTGAGAAGAACGGTATCAAGTCACTCACACTCTCTTTATGGCCAACATCCCCCTGTAACCTATGCTTTTGACCCCTCCACTCCATTGATAAGAGGCGGTGTGGCGTACATGGGTGGGGGGGGGGGGGGGGGAGTCCAGAGCTCAGGAATCTTCTATCTGCTCAACTTAAATTTCTAACAACAGAGGGATACCTAGGTTTTTATTTGGATCTGCTTTTCCAGGCTTTACTTAGGCGTATGTATCACTGGCAAACACTGAAATGTACTTTTCTAATGTGTATATACTATTTGGTGAGTTTGAACATACGGATAACGCTCTGAAATGTTCACAGGTGAAATAAACTTCTCTGTTACACATATCCACGGTGAGGCAAAAGCAGGCTTATAGTTGTGAGTATGGAGAGTATGGGCATATTGCCGAAACCGGTTTGGCTCAGTGGATAGAGCGTCGGCCTGAAACCGGTTTGGCTCAGTGGATAGAGCGTCGGCCTGCGGACTCAAGGGTCCCAGGTTCGATTCCAGTCAGGGGCGCGTGCCTTGGTGGCGGGCACATTCCCACTGGGGGGTGTGCAGGAGGCAGCTGATGGATGTTTCTCTCTCATGGATGTTTCTAACTCTCTATCCCTCTCCCTTCCTCTCAGTGGAAAATCAATAAGATATATTTAAAAAAACAAACAACAGTTTATTCTCTGTTCTTAAGTAACTATGTTATATATTTTAAATGATATTTTTATTGATTTTTTAGAGAGCAAGGGAGGAGAATAGAAACATCTATCTACTAGCTCCTGTAAGCCCACTACTGGGGATCCAATAACGTATGATCCAGGAACGTATGTGCCCTGACCTGAAATTGAACCAGTGACATTTTAGTGAATGGAATGACGCTCAATTAACTGAACCACACTGGATATGGTGGCGTTTATACTTGTATTATCATTTATTAATTATTTTCAACACCAACAACTCTAAATCTACATTTGCCACACCCTGTATTTACCTAATGCCCTTTTATTTATTTTTTATTTTTTTATTTTATTTTTTCCATTTTTTTTTTTCTTTATTGATTAAGGTGTCACATATTTGTCCTCATCCCCCCATTCCCATCCCACACCCCTCCCCACGGATGCCCCAACCCCCTGTTGTCCTTAACCATTGGTTAGGCTCATATGCATGCACACAACTCCTTTGGTTGATCTCTCCCCCCTCCCCCCACCCCCCATCGATAGTCCAATCGATGCCTCCTTGTTTCTGGGTCTGTTCTTGTTCCTCAGTCTATGTTGTTCATCATTTCCCCTAGATGAGCGAGATCATGTGTCACTAGAGATATAAGAACTGAATGTGAGACGAGCAATAATAGTTATGCTGACAGGCACATGAATCAGTCTGTAGTGAGTTTCTTTCTGGACCAACAGTTCTTTTGAGACCGAATTTCAATGTCCACCGGTTCCTTATGTGTATATGTCGGCACTGACCCCTCAGCTCTGGATGGTGGACAAATGGTGGTAATGCAGGTCCGACTCCCTCTGGTTTGGTCTCAGCTGGACCCAGGGACACGGCTTCACCCTGACTCAGGGGCGCGTGGCCTCACCTGAACCCAGGTGCACACGGCCTCACCCGGACCCGGGACCCAGCCTCACCCGGATCCAGGGGCACACGGCCTCACCCGGACCTTACCTAATGCCCTTTTACTTTAATATATTTTTTATTGATTTCAGGTAGGAAGGGAGAGGGAGAGAGAGAGAGAAACATCAATGATGAGAGAATCATTGATTCGTTTCCTCCTGCACGCCCCCACTGGGGATCGAGCCCGCAACCCTGGCATGTGCCCTTGACTGGAATCGAACCTGGGACCCTTCAGTCCACAGGCCAATGATTATCCACTGAGCCAAACAAGCGAGGGCACTCCTACCCTTTTATACTCTTTCTGCTTCCCAAGCCCTCCATGCTGGCATTGATATAACCTCTTTCGAAATAGATGAGTTCCTATTTCTCATTATTTGTAGGCATTATAAGGTGTATAATCTTTAAGAAACACTGGCATTTTTCATGCTACACGGTTATTTTTGAGATTCACCAATGACATTTATGTAAATAGTTAATTTTTTGTTTCTAAAATATTGTATTATTTGGATTATCCTCTTATCCTTTGATCTGTCTATGGTTTTGTTTATTTTCACATTTGGGGTTTTATTTATTTATTTTTAATATATTTTATTGATTTTTTACAGAGAGGAAGGGAGAGGGATAGAAAGCTAGAAACATCAATGAGAGAGAAACATCGACCAGCTGCCCCCTGCAACCAATGTACATGCCCTTGACCGGAATCGAACCTGGGACCTTTCAGTCCGCAGACCGACGTTCTATCCACAGAGCCAAACCGATTTGGGCACATTTGGGGTTTTATAAATAAAACTGCTGGCATTATTGTGCTGTTTTTTTCTACAGATACATGTGTGTGTTTTTTTTTGTACTTTTTAATTTCTTTATTGATTAAGGTATTACATATTTGTCCTCATCCCCCCCAATACCTTCCCAAACCCCACCCACTCATGCCCCCTCCCACCCTGTTTGTGACCACTGATTAGGCTTATATGCATGCATACAAGTCCTTTGATTGATCTCTCCCTTATCCCTACAATTACCCTACCTTCCCTCTGAGGTTTGACAGTCTGATCGATGCTTCCCTGTCTCCGGGTCTGTTTTTGTTCATCAGTTTATGTTGTTCCTTATTTCCCATGGATGAGTGAGATCATGTGCTATTTATCTTTCTCTGACTGGCTTATTTCACTTAACATAATGCTCTCCAGTTCCATCCATGTTGTTGCAAATGGTAGGAATTCCCTTTTTTTATGGCAGCGTAGTATTCCATTGTGTAGATGTACCACAGTTTTTTGATCCAGTCATCTGCTGACGGGCACTTAGGCTGTTTCCAGATCTTAGCTATGGTGAATTGTGCTGCTATGAACATTGGGGTGCATATGTCCTTTCTGATTCGTGCTTCTAGCTTCTTGGGATATATTCCCAGGAGTGGGATCACTGGGTCAAATGGGAGTTCCATTTTTAGTTTTTTGAGGAAACTCCATACCGTTCTTCACAGTGGCTGCACCAGTCTGCATTCCCACCAGCAGTGCACGAGGGTTCCTTTTTCTCCGCATCCTCGCCAGCACTTGTCGTTTGTTGATAATAGCCATTCTGACAGGTGTGAGATGGTACCGCATTGTCGTTTTGATTTGCATCACTCGGATAATTAGTGAGTTTGAGCGTGTTTTCATGTGTCTCTCGATTCTGTTTAGGTCCCTTGCCCATTGTTTGATTGGGTTGTTTATCTTCCTTTTGTTAAGCTGTGTGAGTTCCCTGTAAATGTTGGAGACCCTCCCAGAATGTGTAAACACATGGAATAAAGACCAAACTAGTTTAGAGACATGCAGGTATCCTCTTTTTAAAAAGAGGGAGGGAGCCCTAACCAGGTTGGCTCAGTGGATAGAGTGTCGACCTGCGGACTGAAGGGTCCCAGGTTCGATTCCGGTCAAGGGCATGTACCTTGGTTGCGGGCACATCCCCAGTGGGGAGTGTGCAGGAGGCAGCTGATCAATGTCTCTCTCATCAATGTTTCTAACTCTCTATCCCTCTCCCTTCTTCTCGGTAAAAAAAAAATCAATAAAATATTTTTAAAAAGTCTTTAAAAATAAAATATATAAAAAGAGGGAATTATTAAAAATGGGGAAAAAATCAGATCTAGAGGAGCTTTGTGACCACTTTGGAGTCTGCTCTGCTGGTGATGGGGGTATGGCAGATTTGCAGCAGCGGTGGCAGGTGATCTGAACCAGGTCTCCTTAGACTCCTGGTGGCTGCGGCATGATGAACAATATGCCCGCAGGGAGGAGGCAGAAAGACGAAGAAGGAAGCAGCTGTGAGAGATGGGGTGCGTGTGATGGTAACTGGCTCATGATGGCGGCCGTGGAGATGGAAGTAGCAGTTGCATTCTGGGTCAGTGATTGAGGTGCGGCCATCTGCATTTTCTGATGTTGGGGTTGAGAGAGACCGAGAGGTAGTAGTCACAATTGAAAAATTAAGGCTTGGATTTCGCACCCGAATGTATGGAAACACCATCAACCCAGATGGAGAAATTCATAGTAGGAAGTGTTACGTTCATAGGAGATATAAAAACTTTTTTATTCTCTGGCCTGTTAGGGTATTTCAGAGAGCAGGTCAAGAGCGTCTAGAATTCTGATGAGCAGTTCCATAGGAAGACCTCCTTAAATGTAGTGGGAAATGCATAGGCCACATAGGAGTTGTAGATCACCTTCTCGTTTGTGTGTGTGTGTGTGTGTGTGTGTGTGTGTGTGTGTGTGTTTGGAATTGGATGCCAAAGAGTATTTTAAACAAAATGAGGCTGTGGTTGGTGCTTATGTTCTTCTCTAAACACTTACCAGGTTTTTTTGTGTGTGTGTGTGTGTGTGTGTTTTTATTACCATCGCTGTGGCTAGGTTGTTGCAGGCAGTTTAGTGGAATTGCTTCGGGGCATGAGTGGTCATCTCTGAGCTCACTGGGCATGGGGTAGAGAGAGGGCATAAGTGATGGGATTGAAGTGACGAAAGGCTGAGACTGGTGAAGAGAAGTCATCAAGTGCAGTAACAGTGAAGGTGGCCTCTGAATATCTGAGATCTGATGTGGTTCACGTTAGGTGAGGTGGGAGGGGGAAAGACAATCAGGGATGGAGACCTTCAGAGCAGGACACACTTCCTCTGTGGTTGTGAACTAGGACATTATGGTTAGTACATCACCCAGGTTGAGTTTTCTAGGCATTCTCTGGGTCATACCTGCTCAGTAATGAGTGTGAGGCCAAGGAGATGACTATGGGTGCTTAGGATACTGGAGTGCAGCAGGTGTGAGACAGGTGTGGTAGGAAAAAAATGTTGTGCACTTTGGAGAGGACATGTGTGTGAGTTTATGGCTGCAGAGCCTTGACATTAACATAAGAATGAAAGAAGGGGCCGAAACCGGTTTGGCTCAGTGGATAGAGCATCGGCCTGCGGACTCAAGGGCCCCAGGTTCGATTCCGGTCAAGGGCATGTGCCTTGGTTGCGGGCACATCCCCAGTGGGGGGTGTGCAGGAGGCAGCTGATCCATGTTTCTCTCTCATCGATGTTTCTAACTCTCTATCCCTCTCTCTTCCTCTCTGTAAAAAATCAATAAAATGTATTAAAAAAAAAAAAGAATGAAAGAAGGGTGAGTCCATTTCTGGTGGGGACTGGATGGTATGATATGGGGAATTTTAGGGTAATTCCTGAAAAGGGAAGTTGTTGTGGTTCTACATGCCAGATGAAGAGCTTACATTATTCTCTCTCTCTCTCTCTCTCTCTCTCTATCTCTCTCTCTCTATCTCTCTATCTCAACTGCCGTTTTTTGTTGAGGGCTGCCCAGTGATCAGTAGGAATGAGATGGCATACATCAGTGTCACCTGTGCTTGAAAACCTCCACTGGCATGAGGAAGGGAGACGATAAGGGGGGAAATACATCATAGCGGTGGTAAATTAGAATTTTGAAAGAAGAAGCTAATTAGGACACAATCTGTCCCTTGTCCCAGCATTCTCGTATTGCCAGTGAGGTTGTTCCCCTTGGAAGGAAGCTGCTTGAGAGGAGTGTGGTTCAAAGAATCACGTGACGAAAAGTGATGCAGTGGAATGTTATGGCCTCAACAGTCTGGGTTTGGAGTCCGAAGGGTGAAGAGTGATGCCCTGTTTTTTGATGTCTTGGAGGGAAAACTGAGAGAAAACAAGCATATTACCCGACAAGACCAGTGCCAAATCACTCACACTCCCTTTATGTGCCACAGCTCTCATTGCCCGAAGTTCCTGACACCCACTGTTATGAGAAGGGGCAGTGTGACTCACATTGAGGCCCCGAGCTCAGGTATCTTCTATTTGCTCAACTCTGTTATTGTTGTGGAAGACACAGCATCAGTAGGAATATCAGGATAGATTGCATTTTATGGTACCAAAGCCTGGTATCTCCTATGATGTAGGGAGTCGAGGGAGCAGATGGATGTGGTGAGTTAAGAATATGACAGAGCCGAAACCGGTTTGGCTCAGTGGATAGAGCATCAGCCTGCGGACTGAAGGGTCCCAGGTTCGATTCCGGTCAAGGGCATGTACCTTGGTTGCGGGCACATCCCCAGTAGGAGGTGTGCAAGAGGCAGCTGATGGATGTTTCTCTCTCATCGATGTTTCTAACTCTCTATCCATCTCTCTTCCTCTCTGTAAAAAATCAATAAAATATATTTTAAAAAAAAGAATATGACAGAAGTGGAATATTAGAAGAGAATCTGATCATGGGCTGTACTCTCCCCGTTATGACAGGATGTGAACTTTGAGGACGTGGCCATTGCCTTCTCCCAGGAGGAGTGGGGGCTCCTTGATGAGGCTCAGAGACGCCTGTACTGCGATGTGATGCTGGAAGTGTTCGCACTTGTTGCATCCATAGGTAAGAACTTCCCATCTCTCCTAGTGTCCTGAGGTGATGTTCTCTCTTACTTAATTCTCCAGGCATAGCACTCTCTCTCTCTCTCTCTCTCACAACCAGCCCACGGGTTCTGCAAATATTCCTCGCTGTCTTCAAATGTGCTCTGCATGCCAGTGCTGAGCACTGTGGAGAGCCCTGAGCAATAGACTCCACTCACTTCTCTTACAGCATTTTTCTCAGCAAGTGCAGGAGGTTTCTGGGAGTAAGGGGTCCTACAGACAGCTTAATTGCTCCCACCTGCTGTTTCTTCCTGGGAGGGTGACCATACTCACAACCATGGCTTCCATTTCTACGCCCTTCCTGTAGCTAAATTCCTGGGTGACTATCTGTGCCAGATTGTGGTCTTTATAAGACCCTCGTTCATACCAGGAACCAGCTCTTTTCCATCAGTGTTCAGATGGAGGTGCCACTGGTCACACCACACTGATTCCTTATCTTTTACCTACTTTATTCTTTCTGACACGTCATTTCTCCTGTGACTTCTTGGCTTTCGGCTATGTCCACCTTTATGGCATTTTTACGTCATCTGCTCCTCTGCATGGCTGCCTCTGCTGCATTCTTTAACACTGACTTACACATGTGTTACGAATTACACATACATGCTTAAGTAGGTTTCAAACACCAGCTACTCGTTTATGGAATTTTTCTTGAAATAAGACATAAGCAAAATGCTGCAGAGCTTGCCTATGTCACCTGCAGCCAGCCCTGCTTGACCACCGTTAGCCTCAGGAAGGGCTGGGAGTCTTACGTCTCTTCCATGTGGTGCTTGCCATCTTCGTGTCATATCCCTGGTGTGGTCTTCCTTCCTTTATGATATGCAGAGGCCCAGAACTTCAAAGAAGCCTCTTATTAATGCTTCCTTCACCTCTCTTCTTTTCTGAAAATGGCACGGAGCCCAGGTCTCATGGTGCACACACTTTTGTAATGGAACTTCCCCCCGTCACCACAGTCCTTACTCACGTCCTCACCTTTTTTCTGTTTTCAGGTTGTTGGCATAAAAAGGAGGAGGAGGAGGAGGCCTGTTCTGATCAGAGTGTATCTCTAGAAGGAGAGTCACATGTCTGGGCTTCTAAGACAGCTCCAGCCACCCAGAAGTCGCATTTCTGTAAGCGGTGTTTCTCAGTGTTAAAAGATATTTTGCACCTGACTGAGTTACAAGCGGAATACTTTGAGCACGAACGCTTCTTCAGTGACTTATGTGTGAGAGACTTCTGTTTCGGTGCAAACCCTTACCAGCAACAGGAGGAGGTCAGTGGAGAGACCTCCTGGGAAGAAGCTATGGACAGGCCCTCATTTGTTACCAGGTGTAGCTTCTATTTATCAGAGGTGCCTTCAAACAACAAGGAGGTTATGGAATACGTCCAAGCTCCCTCAGAACTTTTCCAGCCCCAGGCCTCTCAGAACACTGAGGAGCCACACATTGGCAGTGAGGTTTCACAAGAATATCTCAGTGGAAAAAGTGACCACCAGTGGGCTGAATGTGAAACAGCTGCCAGCCAGACACAGAAAGTTGTTGAATGTCAGGGTGTCTGTTCTGGAGAACTGATTTACGATTGTGACAAATGTAGGAACGTTTTCAGAGGAATCTTTAACCTCATTCAGCATCAGAGAGTTCACAGTGAAGAAAAGCCACAGGAGTGTGCAGACAGTGGGAAGTCCTTCAGTCACAGTTTCACCGTCATTCAACATCAGAGAACTCACACTGCGGAAAAGCCTTATAAGTGTTATG
Organism: Eptesicus fuscus; assembly: GCF_027574615.1. Taxonomy (NCBI): domain Eukaryota; kingdom Metazoa; phylum Chordata; class Mammalia; order Chiroptera; family Vespertilionidae; genus Eptesicus; species Eptesicus fuscus. Next base: position 4,167,651 of record NC_072497.1, on the reverse strand, counting down.
AATGTGGGAAGTCCTTCAGATATAAGTCTCATTTCAATAAACACCACAGAGTTCACACTGGTGAAAAGCCCTATGAGTGTACAGGCTGTGGGAAGTCCTTCAGTGAGAATTCTAAACTGATTCGACATCAGAGGATTCACACTGGAGAAAGGCCATATCAGTGTAGTGAATGTGGGAAGTCCTTCAGAAGTAAGTCTGAGGTCAATAAACACCAGCGAGTTCACACTGGAGAAAAGCCGTATGAGTGTACAGATTGTGGGAAGTCCTTCAGTGAGAGTTTTAAACTCATTCAACATCAGAGCATTCACACTGGAGAAAAGCCTTACAAGTGTAGTGTTTGTGGGAAGTCTTTCCGATGTAAGTCTAGTGTCAGTGAACACCAGCGAGTTCACACTGGAGAAAAGCCATATGAGTGTATAGATTGTGGGAAGTCCTTCAGTCAGCATTCTAAACTCATTCAACATCAGAGAATTCATACTGGAGAAAAGCCTTATAAGTGTAGTGAATGTGGGAAGTCCTTCAGATTTAATTCTGATGTCATTAGACACCAGCAAGTTCACACTGGAGAAAAGCTATATGAGTGTACAGCTTGTGGAAAGTCCTTCAGTCAGAGTACTCAACTCATTCAACATCAGAGAATTCACACTGATGAAAAGCCATATGAGTGTACAGGTTGTGGAAAGTCCTTCCTTAAGATTTCTGCCCTCATTCAACATCACAGAATTCACACTGGAGAAAAGCCATATCAATGTACAACTTGTGGGAAGTCCTTCAGTCAGAGTTCTAATCTCATTCAACATCAGAAAATTCACACTGGAGAAAAGCCCTATGAGTGTACCGTTTGTGGAAAGTCCTTCCATAAGATTTTTGACCTCATTCAACATCAGAGAACTCACACTGGAGACAAGCCATATGAATGTACAACTTGTGGGAAGTCCTTCACCCAGAGTTCTAATCTCGTTCAACATCAGAGAATTCACACTGGAGAAAAGCCCTATGAGTGTACCGTTTGTGGAAAGTCCTTCCATAACATTTCTTCCCTCATTCAACATCAGAGAATTCACACTGGAGAAAAGCCATATCAGTGTATAACTTGTGGGAAGTCCTTCACCCAGAGTTCCAATCTCATTCAACACAAGAGAATTCACACTGGAGAAAAGCCATATCAGTGTAGTGAATGTGGGAAGCCCTTCAGAACTAAGTCTGAGGTCAATAAACACCAGCAAGTTCACACTGGGTAAAAGCCTTATGAGTGTACAGATTGTGGGAAGTCTTTTACCCAAAACAATGTATAGCCTTAGAAGACACCTAAGACTTCACAGTGGAAATAGGCCTTAAATGTGTAGGGAATGTTTCCTTTTTCTAACAACACTAACGGAGAATCTATGATACACTTTTGTCTTAATATGATCCCTTTTTTATCAGTACATACACTCTGCTAGATTCCTCATAAGTTTCAGGTACAAGTGAGGCCTTAAGGAGCTACCTACACTTGCTCTCCTGCCCAGGTCCACTATGTGATTGATACCACGGTGAGAGTTTATGGCTGAAGTGATTTCTCCTCTACCACCTGGCTCACATGAACAGTGTGAATCAGTCACGAACCCTGCATGCTCTCTTGTGCTTGAAGAAATTCTCAACACTCTGAACACACCTTGGGAAACTTGGCGCAGTGGATAGAGTGTTGGCCTGCAGACAGAAGCTTTCCTGGGTTTGATTCCAGTCAAGGGCGCATGCTAGGTTTGTAGGCTTGATCCCCAGTGGGGTGCATGCAGGAGGCAGCTGATCAATGATTGCCTCTCATTATTGATGTTCCTATCTCTCCCTCTCCCTCTGTAAAATAAATAATAAAATTCTTTTTTTTTTATAAAGGAACAACTGGTGAAATTTAAATAAAGCCACAGATGTGTAAATAAGTAAATACATAAATAAATACTCTGAACACTTGGCAGGATCTCCATTCCTTCCTCTCTGACTAGGGAATGGGCCTGACTCCGGGTTTGTCCAGAATAACCCATGTACAGCAAAGAAGTAGTCCCTCTTAAGGTGGTTCTCACATTATGCTGTGATGATTGGCTTATGTTCTAGTTCACCAATCTGAACCCCACTGGCTCTCATTTATGATATTTCAGTAAAGGTGTTTTTTTAAAAAATATATTTTACTGATTTTTTTACAGAGAGGAAGGGAGAGGGATAGAGAGATAGAAACATCGATGAGAGAGAAACATCGACCAGCTGCCTCCTGCACACCCCCCACCGGGGATGTGCCCGCAACCAAGGTACATGCCCTTGACCGGAATCGAACCCGGGACCCCTCAGTCCGCAGGCCGACGCTCTGTCCACTGAGCCACACCGGTTTCGGCAGTAAAGGTGTTTTTTGTTGTTGTTGTTGTACCTTTCATTGTGTTGGTTCTATTTACTGCATGCCATGATTGGAAAGCACCGTTGTGATCTGTCGGCATGTAAATGTGAACAGATAATGTGGGGACGTCAAGCCTTCAGTGTTTCAGAAGGGAGAGCGTGATGGCAGAAAATCACTCTCTGTCCACAACCTGCTTGTTTGTGCACTGCTGTCCAAGGCCTTGAAAGAAAGGCAGCGTGACTTTGCAGTTTTAATTTACATCCCCGGACCTGGGTTATTGGTGATGTCATTGGCCACCCAAAAGTGGCGGATTTTGCTGTTCTTCTGTTCACAATAGGAATTACGTTCTGTTCATAGTATGTGTTACACATGTATCAGCGGAACTCCTCCCCACGGACTGCAAAGGAGCCTTGTGCCATTAAGAATGCAATCTCAGAGACTGGTGTCATTTGTTGTAAGACTCTGAGGTCTAAATGGATCCACCATTATGACAGAAACACTGTATTCACAGTGAGTGGGAAAGCCTGCAGAAAATTGGAGGAAACGTGTCCTGAACATTTTCCAAAAATGATCATAGGTCTGTGGCTTGTGTGATGTTTGCTTACAGGCATTCTCAAGGCCTCCATAGCTGTTTTCTGTGGCTGAAGTCCTTGGCAGAAAAAATAAAGTTTGTTGGAGACCCTGGCCTCACCTCTTTATTTTAAACAATAAATGATTTAAAAAAATAAAATAAGAATAAAATAACAAGAACCATGAACTCCCGGTTCATAGGTCGAGGCTCAACCTCTGGGCTACATTATTTTAAAATTTATGAAAATACATATATTTTTTATTGTTGATAGTATTATCGATGTCTCCCATTTCCCCCCTCTGTATATATTCTTTGGTGGATCTCTTGCATTCCTCCTCACCTTCCTCCCCTCAGAGATCTGTTACTCTGCTCCAGTTAGTCAGGTCTCTGTCCAATCTAGTACCACCCCAGGCTCACTTGCTGGGCCACAACACCTTTATTCACCTATCAGTGGTGGGCAAACTCATTAGTCAACAGAGCCAAATATCAACAGAGCGACGATTGAAATTTCTTTTGAGAGCCAATTAAAAAAAAAAATATATATATATATATATTTTTATTGATATTTTACAGAGAGGAAGGGAGAGGGGCAGAGAGCTAGAAACATCGATGAGAGAGAAACCTCGATCAGCTGCCTCCTGCACACCTCCACTGGGGATGTGCCCGCAACCAAGGTACATGCCGATGCTCCATCCACTGAGCCAAACCGGTTTCGGAAAGAGAGCCAAATTTTTTAAACTTAAACTATATAGGTAAGTACATTGTTATTGACTTAATTAGGGTACTCCTAAGCTGGTCTTTGCTAAAAACTCAAGGGGTCAAAGAGCCGCAAGTGGCTCTCGAGCCGCAGTTTGCTGACCATTGACCTAAGTCATTGGCTGGGATGCTAGTATTCCCCTGGGCGCTTGAGAAAACTACATTACCCAGAAGGCACTGCACTCATGTGGGCGGAGCTAAAGGGTATTTGGACTTCCGCCTTCCTCCTCTCGGTGGTCATTTTAACGTCTTAAGTCTTTGTTCACAGAGTCACAGGCTTCAGGGCACTGGACTGAGGAGGAGGAGGCCTGGGAGGCCGCTGCCTGCGGTGGAGGGTGTGTCTGAGGCCCCTGCAGCCCCAACAGACCGAGATCGGGGTCCCCGTGCCTCCCGGACGCCTCTCTGCTCACAGCGTTCCCGCAGCCCGACCCCCCTGAACCCTCCGGCCTGGGGGCCGGCGCCGCTCAGGTCCTGCCGCCCAGGCCCCAGCGTCCGGAATGGTGAGTCCCTGGTGGGTGACACGTGGGTGATGGGGAAGAGGGTGGGAGGCTGCAGTGCCACCTTGTGAGGACGTGATGGTGACACTGAGCTGGGAGGATTCGGAAACCCGGGCCTGTTTGGGTCTAAAGGCAACAAAGAGATGAGGTGTGGTTTTGTGTGAGGAGTTTTACTTTCATTCTCAGAATGCTGGGACCATAGATGGTTGTGAAAAAAGAGGGACATTTTCTGAGGTAGGGGACTAACTTTCCCTAACATTGCTCAGAGGAAGAACAGACTAGAAGACAGAGGACAGCATTGTGGACAGGAAGGGGAAGTCCTGTAAATGACAAGGGAACTGGCAGGAGTGAGCACTGAGGACTGAGCCCTGAGATCACACAGGCATCTGGAGGGCACCTGGCCTCCGGGCTGGGCAAGGGCACTGGGCAGCCTGAGCCCAGAGAGCCTGGTGGTTGCCAGGCTCTCAACAGACCATTTTCTTTCCACAAATTCCTGCAAATGCAGAATCGATCAGGTGTACGGGTTTGTGGAGCTTATTTGAAGACGAGCGCGATATTGATCAGACGCTGACTAGTAGCCCGGACGCCAGGCAGATGGCGCCCAGACCACGGCATGGGGACAGAAGGAACCGCCCAGCAGCCCTGGGCCTCTTCCTCCAAGGCGGGTCCCTGGGTCTGTTTGCTCCCCCCATAGGCGCCTCTTGGAGCGTCCCTTACCCAATGGCGCCAGAGGGGGGCACTGTTGCCTGTGAGTGAAACCAGGTTAGGTCCCAGAAGCGCGGATAAGGGGTGCCTGTCTCCCCGCCCACGGCCATCACAAAGCGGGGCGCATCTCAGCTTGTGCGCGACCCCGAAGCGCTGCGTGACCCCCGCGCCCCGCACCTCTGACCTTGCCCCGGGACCCAGCTTCCTAGGCGGGTCTTCCCCGCCGTTGGGCTTCCTCCGTGTTTCCACGCAACAATGTGGCGGGGGCGGAGCCAGCGGCCTCATTTGCATACGCCGGGACTTGGCCAATGGGCAGCGCGGGGGGTGGGGCTTGGGAACGCGGTGTTACCAACCGCCCGCGCGCGCGCGTGCGCGGGTGCCGGCGTGACCGCGGCCAAGACCTCAGCGGTGCCCGCGGCCCTGGAGGCGGGGGCGGCGGAGCCCAGCGCGGGGGGACCGGCCCTGGTTCCCCCGGGGCGGCGCCTCCTGGAGGCCCGGCCCAGCGCAGAGACCACGCAGCTCCGGGGGCGCCAGGCCGCGTTGTCGGTGGGGAGGCTGAAGAAGCAGTTACTCAAAGCCAGCCAGGTGGGGGCGCGGGAAAGTGGGGGGCGGGGTCCCCGAGGCTCCGGGACCTCCGGGGCTCCAGGTCTGCCCGCCTACGAGTGCGCGGGGGCGGAGTGAGGGTCTGGGGGCGGAGACGGGGAGCGACCGGAGACCCCGCTGGGGCCTCTCCCCCCTTCCCACGCAGGGAGTGAGTGCGGGGTCCCCGCGGGCTTGTGGGGGTCGGGGGCCCTGCATCCTGCCCCCTTCGGGCCCGGGACTCCCCGCGCGTGCGCCTAGCGATGGACCCCTTGGACTGCGCAGAGCAGGCGCATCTCCTCACCTGGGACACAGGCTGTGAGGCCAAGGCAGGGGCTACAGACCTTTTGGCCTTTCCAGCCTCAATGGAGTTTTAAAAGTATCAGTGCAGCCGAAGCCGGTTTGGCTCAGTGGGTAGAGCGTCGGTCTGCGGACTGGAAGGTCCCAGGTTCGATTCCGGTCAAGGGCATGTACCTTGGTTGCGGGCACATCCCCAGTGGGGGGTGTGCAGGAGGCAGCTGGTCGATGTCTCTCTCTCATCGATGTTTCTAGCTCTCTATCCCTCTCCCTTCCTCTCTATGAAAAATCAATAAAATATAAAAAATAAATAAATAAAAGTATCAGCCCTCGCTGGTCTGGCTCAGTGGCTGGAGTGACGGCCCGCAGACTGAAGGGTCCGGGGTTCCATTCCTGGCCAGGACACATTCCCGGATCCCCAGTGTAGGGTATGCAGGAGGCATCTGATCCCTGATTCTCTCTCATCACTGATGTTTCTGTCTCTCTCCCTCTCCCTTCCTCTCTGAAATCAATAAAAAATAAAAGAATGTTCTGGTCTAAGTATCCCACTGCCAAGATCCAGAAACTCTGCCTCACAGACTTGTTTTTCCTCCTGCCTCCTGCTGGGAGGCCTTGCCCTCCAGGCTGCCCTTTAAATGCTCTGCTTCCTGAACCAGCCGGCTCAGATGCCCCGCCTCCTGGGAGCCAGGCCCGGGGAGATCCCCACCCCCATCCCTGCCGCAGGTTCCCAGAATCCCCCCTGGGAGTCCACAGAAATGCCCCTTGCTGGGGATGTTTGCAATAGTATGAATCCAGGACTGATCTCCTCTGTTGTTTTCATTGCCCCTCCTTGTACTTGACTTGAATGCCTTTATAGCTGTTGTGGTATAACCCCCATCTTACAAAGGACGCCTCAAAAGAAGTCGAATTATGGAGTCATTTATTAAAGGCCGGCGGCATACGAGGGGCTGAAGCTCCAGACCTCGCAGCCCCGAACAGCTTGCCACGCCTGGCTTATATTGGCAGAATATCACAGAAGTATCGATTACATCTTTGGGTCTGGAATGAGGAACCTGTTTCACGATTTTACAGAAGTGAAACTGAGCAAGTTAGTTATCTAAAGTATCTACGAATCACTGAATCAACAGAAACACATTATCTGGGACCACCTGGACAATTTTAGAAGAATTGTGCTGTCCAGATTCTGGGATCACTGAGTCAACAGGAATGCACTCTCTGTAGCTACTGAGGCAATTTAGGATCATTGAACTGTCTTGGGTCCCAGGAATGTGCTTCGATGACCAGTGAGATCACAATCAATGGGATATTCACACCGCCATCAATAGAGTATTGGGATAGCATACATAAGTTCAGAAAATCACAATAACTTTTAAATGAGTACAGAACCCAAAACAGCAAGGTTAAAATATTAAGCAGCAATTTTTACCCAAGTATGGTTGCTACCATAATTCATAGCGACTCTTATGATGGGACCCTGGCTTCGGGGATGACAAGGGTCCCTCTTATTTGTTTTATTTTTGGTTGGTTTTTGTTTTATTTTGTTGGTGTGCTTTTTTATATATATGTACTTTTATTGATTTCAGAGAGGAAGGGAGAGAAAGAGAAACATCAATGATGAGAGAGAATCATGGATCAGCTGCCTCCTGCACGCCCCGCACTGGGGATTGAGCCGGTAATCTGGTCATGTGCCCTTGACCGGGAATCGAACCGTGACCTCCTGGTTCCTAGGTCGGCGCTTAACCACTGAGCCACACCAGACGGGCAATCTTGGTTTTGTTTCTATTGGAGCCCCTTCCGTGTGCTCTCACCTACAGTAGGAGCATAATAAACATCTGTTGAGTGAGTGACATTGTGTACCTTCCTATGTCCTCAGATATGGTTACTCCTTCCAGTATTGTTCATAAAGGACTGAGTTAAAAAAAAAAAAATCCAACAGTCCTGGCTGGCGTGGCTCAGTGGTTGGGTGTGGACTGTTGAGCCAGGAGGTCTGGATTCAATTCCTGGTCAGGGCACATGCCCATGTTGGGGGCTTTATCCCCAGTGTGGGGCGTGCAGGAGGCAGCTGATCCATGGTTCTCCCTCATCATTTATGTTTCTCTCTCTCCCTCTCCTTTCCTGTCTGAAGCCAATAAAAATACATTTAAAAAACAATGAACAAACCAAAAGAAAAACAGGCTGAATCTGAGAGTGTTTTGTGTGTGTGTGTGTGTGTGTGTGTGTGTGTGTGTGTATCTGTGAGAGAGAGAGAATTTGCGTCAAGATACTGTGATCACAAATCCTTGTATGTTATACTTACTTGTCTTTATTTCTGCAGCTAATTAGTGAAAAAATAAATGGCATTGAAGGCACGAAACTAGATGACCACTTTCTTGACCTGGAAAAGGTAAGAGCATTTTAATGTCAATTGTGTGAAGAATGTGAGTGTCATCACATGATCTCACTCCTATGTGGAGTCTAAGTAACAAAATACCAAACTGATGATCAGAGTGGATGCGGACATGGAAGCATGGAACAGAGTGTGGAACCTCGGAGAGAAGGCGGGGAGGGTGGGTGGTGGCAGGTAATCAGACAAGGACCTTGCATGCATCTCTGCATGGCCCCGGGACACAGACATCGGGGTGGTGAGGGCCTGGGTCGGGGGGCAGCAGTGGGCTGGAGGGGAGCAAGGGGATAAAAAGTGACATATGTAATGATTTCAGTAATAACAAATTCTTTTAAAAAGAGAAAAATCTGGGGGAAACATTTTTAAAAAGGAAACCAATTTGACTGTAGTTGTGAGATGAGACATACTGATAACTGTGAAGAGAGTAGAGTCTAGGATGCTCACACACAGGAGTGGATCCTGGGACCCGAAAGGCATTTTTCCCAGGTCTAAGCCCAAATGAGGACCCTTGATTATGAAGGAGCCTGGATATGGCTCACTGGTTCCCTCTAGTGGACAAAATTCAGAATGCTCACTATATACTAGAGGCCCTGTGCACAAAATTTGTGCATGGTTAGGGTCCCTAGGCCTGGCTGGCGAATGGGGCTAATCTGTGGGGTGATTGCAGGGGGTGGGGGGCCCTCCACTGGCACCCGCCTTGGCTGGCTTGGGGGTCTGTGGGCTTGGAGCAGCTCCTTCATTGAGCATCTGCTCCCTAGTGGTCAGTGCACATCATAGCGACCGGTCATTCTGCCAGTTGTTTCACCTTTTGGTCGATTTGCATATTAGGCTTTTATTATATAAGATATGCATTTTTATTGACTTCAGAGAGGAAGGGAGAGGGAGATAGAAACATCAATGATGAAAGAGAATCATGGATTGGCTGCCTCCTGCACGCCCCTCACTGGGGATCGAGCCCATGACCCAGGCATGTGCCCTGACCTGGGTCATGGGCTCGAATTTGACCAGGAATCAAACTGTGACCTCCTGATTCATAAGCTGACGCTCAGTCCCTGAGGCACACCGGCTGGGCAAGATGGGCAGTCTTGGCAAGCAATTAAAAAGCCCCAGCATGTGGTTATGCTCCTGGAGGGTCAGAGTGTATTTCTGGGCCGAGATCCTCATATGGATACATATTGAGGCCCCACGTGGAAGCCCTGGCTGTGTCTCCTGGGCACGACAGCTGTGTGACGCATCCCCAGATCCTGGCGCTGCCCTGCAACCGGCCTGAGGGCCTGGGGGGGCGGGTTCGCCTTTCCCGACTATGACACAGGGTGACAGCCAGGGCGCTGCTCACCTGGCATTTCTGTTGTGACAGTTGTGGGGAATGTTCATGCATGTGACAGCATTGGGGAAGTACGATGGTACTCCTTTTTTTTTTTTTTTTAAATGTGTTTCACCCCGACTGGTGGCTCAGTGGTTGAGTATCAACCTATGAACCAGGTCATGGTTTGATTCCTGGTCAGGGCACATGCCCAGCTTATGGGCTCGATCCCCAGTGTGGGGTGTGCTGGAGACAGCCGATCCATGATTCTCTCTCATCAGTGATGTTTCTATCTCTCTCTCCCTCTTCTTCCTCTCTGAAATCAATAAAAAAGATCCTATATTATGAAAGGGTAATATGCAAATTGACCAAATGGCAGAACGACTGGTCGCTATGACATGCACTGACAGCCAGGGGGCAGACGCTCAGTGCAGGAGCTGCCCCCTGGTGTTCAGGGCGCTCCCACAGGAGAGTGCCACTCAGCCGGAAGCCGGGCTCACAGCTGGCGAGTGCAGCGGCCGCTCCCACCTCCTTGGCAGCACGTAGGATGTCTGACTGCCAGCTTAGGGGGCCTGAGCCCCCAGTCAGCTATCCCCCGAGGGCTCCCCGCCTGTGAAAGGGTGCAGGCTGGACTGAGGCCCCACCCCCCTCTGTACACAAACGTCCTACACCAGGCCTCTCTCTCTATATATATCTTTTTAAAATGTGTTTCTTTTAATCCTCACCCAAGGATATGTTTTATTGATTTTAGAGAGAAAGGAAGAGGGAGAGTAAGAGAGAAACATCAACATGAGAGAAACATCTCCCTGCCTTCCTTATGCACCCTAGCCAGGGATTGAACCTCTGACCTTTCGGTGTCCAGGATGACGCTCCAACCCACTGAGCCACCCGGCCAGGGCACGTCGAGACTGTTAAGAGAAATGATTGTGACGTTGTCCCTGGTCTCCTGTGTGGAGCATCCCTGGGGCCCCACAGGTCCTCCGTGTCCTTCCCTGTGAATTCATCACTTGTCACTCACCAACATTTTATGTGCTTTTTTTTTAGAAAGTAGATCTCACCAATAAAGCTGTTTCAGAAATCCTTTTGAAAGCCACGGAATACATTCAGCCCAATCCAGGTAACGTGGGACGATGTCTGGAACTGTCCTGTTCCCCACTCACGGTGACCCACGCTGACCACCCACAGCGGCTGGGCCCTCCCTTGATGTGATCTAGAAACAACCCCATTGGGGTCCCAATCATGAAATGTGGTTTGGGGGTTTGTTTTCAAAATATATATTTTATTTATTTCAGAGAGGAAGGGAGAGGGAGAAGGGGAGAGAGAGAAGCATTGATGTGAGACACATTGATCTGTTGCCTCCTGCACGTGCCCCGACCAGGGCCGGGGAACCTGCAGCCAAGGTACGTGCCCTTGACCGGAATCGAACCCAGGACCCTTCAGTCTGCAGGCCAACACTGTATCCACTGAGCCAGACTGGCTATGGCTTGCTTACTTTTTAAAATCTATTTTTATTGATTTCAGAGAGGAAGGGAGAGGGAGAGAGAGAGCCAGAAACATCAATGATGAGAGAGAATCATGGACAGCGGCCTCCTGCACGCCCCACACTGGGGATCTGCCCGCAACCGGGCATGTGCCCTGACCAGTTATTTAACTCGGGACCCTTCAGTCCGCAGGCTGATGCCCTATCCACTGAGCCATACAGGCTAGAGATAAATTACTTTTGAGAGAGAGAGGAAGAGCAAGAGAGAGAGAGAGGTCCTGATACAGCCTGGTTGTAATGTGTGCACAATTTCCGTTTCTCACGTGACTCGGCAACCAACCACTCTGCACCCATCTGGATGACAAATATGCCAATCACGGCAAAGACTAAATAGGTCACCGCGGCCCTTTGGCACCTCGGGTCTCTGCCATGTCGCCGAGGGTGCCCTCAGTTTTGCGGCTGCGTTTGTTGCATACCCTGTGCCTGTCCCTTGAAGGAATTACCAATGACCTGTCTTGAAGCACACAGAGTGAAGCAGGGCATGCTGGTCCCGGTGTCGAAGATCCACAATCGGGGGAACGCCCCGGAGTGCCCGCAGCCGGAGGGCCTGCTGGGCGACTGCATGCTCAAGTACGGCCACGAGCTGGGCGAGGACTCCATCTTCGGTGAGTGCGCAGGGCCTGGAGGGCGGGCGGCCCGTGTCGCCCGTAGTTTATACATGAAGCCTTCCTTTTCTCTTCACTTTTCTTTTAGGATTGATTTCAGAGAGGAAAGGAGTCGGGGAGAGAGAGAAACATCAATGATGAAAGGTAATCATGGATCGGTTGCTTCTGGCACGCCCCCTACTGGGGATCCCAGGCATGTGCCCTGACTGGGCATTGAACCATGACCTCCTGGTACGCAGGCCGGCCGGGAGATGTTTTTTTTGTTTGTTTGTTTGTTTTTGCTAATCCTCACCTGAGGATATTTTTTCCGTTGATTTTCAGGGAGAGTGAAGACAGAGGGAGAGAAGAGAAACATCGATGTGAGAGAAGCAGTTGATGGGTTGCCTCCTTCATGAGCCCCAATCAGGGCCAGGGCCCGCCCGAGTAGCATGTAACTAGGTACGTGCCCTGGACCCAATCGAACCTGGGGCTCTGGTCCGCAGGCCAACGTTCTACCCACTGAGCTACACGGGAGATGTACAAACCAGTTAGGGCTTGTTTTGTTTTGTTTTTTTACAAAAAAAAAAAATAGAGTTTTATCTTCATCTAGTGGCCAGAATGGGAAGTGCCTCAGCCTGTAGGCTGCCAGGTGAGTTTGATGAAGAAAAGGAGGAAAGGAAGTAGAGAAGAAATGTAGGGTTTTTATTTTTAGCCAAGCTGGCTGGCTCAGTTGTTGAGTTTCTTTTTCTTTTTCCATTTTTTTCAAGAAAAAACTCTTTAAAATATAATAATGTTTCATGCAGTAAACATTAATATCTCAAGAAAAACTATTTTAAACATAATAATGTTACACGCAACAAGCACCAATTATTCAAGAAAAACTCTTAAATATAATAATATTACATGCAATAAACAATATTTCCAAAAAAGAGGGATTTTAATTATTATAATTCTTATACTCAGGTTGAGATTTGACCTATGAACCAGGAGGTCACGGTTCAATTCCCGGTCAGGGCACCTGCCTGGGTTGTGTGGGGGCCGTGCAGGAGGCAGCCTATCCATGATTCTCATCATTGCTGTTTCTCTCTCCCTCTCCCTTCCTCTCTGAAATCTATAAAAATATATTTTTTTTAAAAAAGGAAGTTTTTATTTTTATTCTTTTCTGAGTAAGTCCCTCAGAAAAGACCTTGTTAAGTAAACCATCCCCCCACAAATCTTGGGCAAGCAGTGAATAGTGCCACCCACCTCTGGGCACTCCGTGAAGGAACGCTTTTTATTTGTGTTTCTGTCCCAGGCGGCGCGCTGATCGATATGGGCAAGGCCATGAAGCTGATGGCGGAGGTGAAAGAATCCTTTGATATTAACGTCAAGGAAACCTTTATCGAGCCACTCCAGTTAGTACACGACGAAGATTTAAAGCAGATTTCGGTAAGTTTTCTCGGCTGTAAACCCCGGCGTTGCTACTTAAAGTGGTGTTTGTAGTTAAAACCATGGGGACGTGTCTGTAGGGTCCCAGCAAAAGCATCATCTTAGTGTGGGCGGAGAAACAGGTAACCACGCAGTGATGTTCACCTGCCCCCTGGGCGGGAGCCCCAGGAGCCGTGAGCCCTTTATCCTGTAGCTGTGTGTGTGTGTGTGTGTGTGTGTGTGTGTGTGAGAGAGAGTATGTGTGTGTGAGTGTGTGTGTGTGTATATGTGTGTGTGTGTGAGTATGTGTGTGTGTATGTGTGTGAGTGTGTGTGTGTGTATGTGTGTGTGTGTGTGTGAGTGTGTATGTGAGTGTGTGTGTGTATGTGAGTGTGAGTGTGTGTGTGTATGTGTGTGAGTGTGTGTGTGAATGTGTGTGTGTGAGCGTGTGTGTGTGTGTGAGTGTGTATGTGTGTGTGAGTGTGTGTGCGTGTGTGTGTGTGCGTGTGTGTGTGTGTGTTTTAATGGTAAACGTGTTTATTTATTTTAATCCTCATTCAAGGATATTTGTTCCATTGACTTTTTTATTTTTTATTTTAATTTTAAAAAATATTTTTATTTTATTAAAATATATTTTTACTGATTTTTAAATATATATTTTATTGATTTTTTTACAGAGAGGAAGGGAAAGGGATAGAGAGTTAGAAACATCGATGAGAGAGAAACATCGATCAGCTGCCTCCTGCACACCTCCTACTGGGGATGTGCCCGCAACCAAGGTACATGCCCTTGACCGGAATCGAACCTGGGACCTTTCAGTCCACAGGCCGATGCTCTATCCACTGAGCCAAACCCGGTCAGGGCTTTTTTATTGATATTTTACAGAGAGGGGAAGAGAGAGGGATAGAGAGTTAGAAACATCGATGAGAGAGAAATTTCAATCAGATGCCTCCTGCACACCTCCCACGGGGGATGTGCCCGCAACCAAGGTACATGCTCTTGACCGTAATTGAACCTGGCACCTTTCAGGCCAAAGGCCGATGCTTTATCCACTGAGCCAAACCAGTCAGGGCAAAATATTTTTATTTTTATTGATTTCAGAGTGGAAGGGAGAGGGAGAGATAGAAAAATCAGTGATGAGAGAGAATCATTAAGTGGCTGCTTCCTGCATGCCCCCCACATGTGCCCTTGGCCGGATTTGAACCTGGAACCCTTCAGTCCACAGGACAAAGCTGTAGGCACTGAGCCAAACCAGCTAAGGCTGTTCCATTGGTTTTTAAAGAAAGTAGAAGAGAGAGGGAGAGACAGAGGGAAACATTGATGTGAGAAAAACACATCGGCTGGTGCCTCCTGCTCACACCCTGCCCAGCGCCCCTGCTGGGGAGGAGCCTGCAACCAGAATGGAATGCAAGACCCTTAGGTCTGAAGGCTGACGCTCTATCCACTGAGCCACACAGGCTAGGGCTCTCCTGTGGCTTATTGAAGCCAGAAAGAAACCAAGCTAAAGGTACTGATTTCCACAGCCGTTGTTCACAGGAAATGATTCTTAAACTGTGGAGTGGGTTTTCAACAATGAAAATCAAAACATATACTCATTGCATCTTTTTAAAATATATGTATATATATATTTATATTTATTTAAGACAGAGAGAGAAACATCAATGATGAGAGAGAATCATTGATCCACTGCCTCCTGCACACCCACTAATGAGTATCGAGCCCACAACCCAGGCATATGCCCTGACCGGGAGTCTTAAACTGTGACCTGTTTCCTGGGTCGATGCTCAACCACTGAGCCACACCGGCTGGGCCTCGTTGCTAATTTTGATACATGGCACAAATGGTCATTAATTTCCAGGTCTTTATTATATATTTGGAAAATTTTTATATTTTATTTATTTATTTATTTATTACAGAGAGGAAGGGAGAGGGATAGAGAGTTAGAAACATCGATGAGAGAGAAACATCGATCAGTTGCCTCTTGCACACCCCCTACTGGGGATGTACCCGCAACCAAGGTACATGCCCTTGACTGGAATCGAACCTGGGACCCTTCAGTCCACAGTCCGACGCTCTATCCACTGAGCCAAACCGGTCAGGGCTGGAAAATTTTTAAAAATGGCCACATGGAGCTCACACACAAGAGGGTGTGTGTGTTTCTTTCATGGTAGCGTTTACTCAGCTCATTCTGTGATTGTTGGGGAACCTATGGAAGATGTATAAGTACTCCAGAACAAGCAGGTCAAACTCAAAAGCTAACATGAGCCAAATAAACAAGGTTTAAGTGTATGTGGCCGCAAAAACAAAAAAGCTTCAGTTTTCATAGAAACGCGGGTTTATTTCGATAGAGACATGCTGAATGCAAAGGGCTGAAATAAATGAGTCATCGTTAACATAAAATAATAGACCATTTTAATAAAAGTTAGTATTTTTTCTTGAACATTGACTTACCAGACACTGGATAACTGCACAAATGAGTAAGTATAATACAAATAAACCCATTTTTCTTGTCTGAAAGCGAGATATTTTCTGTTGTACACACCAAACAAGTCAGTCCAAGACTAAGGATGTGGCCATCGGCTGCTAAAATATTCGCTGCTGGTGTTAGTGGAGAGAAATATATATATATATATTTTTTTTAATGAATCTTTATTGTTCAGATTACAATTGTTTCTCCTTTTTCCCCACATATCTCCCCGCCACCCAGTTCCCACCCCCTCTGCCCTTATCTCCCCCCTCTCCCCCCCACTGTCCTTATCCATAGGTGTATGATTTTTGTCCAGTCTCTTCCCATACTCCCCACACAGACACCCCTTTCCCCCTGAGAATTATCAATCCACTCCCATTCTATGCCTCTGATTCTATTAAGTTCACCAGTTTATTCTGTTCCTCAGATTTTTAATTCACTTGACTTTTAGATTCACTTGTTGATAGATATGTATTTGTTGTTCATAATTTTTATCTTTCTTCTTCTTTTTCCTCTTTTTAAAGAATACCTTTCAGCATTTCATATAATGCTGGTTTGGTGGTGATGAACTCCTTTAGCTTTTTCTTATCTGTGAAGCTCTTTATCTGCCCTTCAATTCTGAATGATAACTTTGCTGGGTAGAGTAGTCTTGGTTGTAGGTTCCTGCTATTCATCACTTTGAATATTTCTTGCCACTCCCGTCTGGCCTGCATGGTTTCTGTTGAGAAATTAGCTGATAATCGTATGGGAGCTCCCTTGTAGGTAACTAACTGTTTTTCTCTTGCTGCTTGTAAGATTCTCTCTTTGTCTTTTGCTCTTGGCATTTTAATTATGATGTGTCTTGGTGTGGTCCTCTTTGGATTCCTTTTGTTTGGGGTTCTGTGTGCTTCCTGGACTTGTAAGTCTATTTCTTTCCTCAGGTGGGGGAAGTTTTCGTTCATTATTTCTTCAAATAAGTTTTCAGCATCTTGCTCTCTCTCTTCTTCTGGCACCCCCATAATTCTGATGTTGGTACGCTTGAAGTTGTCCCAGAGGCTTCTTACACTATCTTCAACTTTCTGAATTCTCTTCTCTTCATGCTTCTCTGGAGGAGTGTCCTTGGCCTCTTTGTATTCCAAATCTTTGAGTCGATTCTTGCAATCCTCTAGTCTGCTTTTGGGTCTCTGTATAATATTTTTTATCTCAGTCAGTGTATGTTTAATTTCTAGTTGGTCCTTTTTCATATCCTCAAGGGTCTCATTGAATTTATCGGCCTTTTCCATGAAATTCTTGAAAAACCTTATAACCGTGGTTTTGAACTCTATGTCCAGTCGCTTGTTCTCCTCCATTTCTTTGGTTTGTGATCTGTTTCCTTGCTTCCTCATTTTCACTGCTTCCCTGAATTGGTAGGGTAGCTTTGTGTACTAGGTGTCCTATTGGTTCAACGGGTCAGCCTCCCAGTTACTTGAGGTGGACACTCTGGGTGTACCCTTGTGTACTGTGTGTCCCCCAGCAGGAGCTACAGCAAGGGCTAGTTTTCTTCTCCTTTGCTTGGGCGGATTTGGAGCAGTCTGACTGGAGCTGCAATTTATTTGGTTAAGCTGTCACAGAACAGGCCATTTATATGCAAAAGCCGCTGTGTGGAGCCTGGGAGGGTTTGTAGAATGTGCGGGGCGGGGCCTCAGGGCGGGGTGGGGTCTCAGGGCGTCACTAGGCTGGGGCGTGGCCAACGGCGATGGCTGGCGTCAGCCATCTCTGCCTTTCCACCTTTCCAAGTCCCTGCGCCCCGCGCTCCAGCGCAGTAAACAATGATTGCTGGGCGCACCTCTGCAAAAATGTCACTCTCACTTTCCGACCCGATGGCCGAGAGTCCAGCCTCTCCCCGTAGGTGCCTGGGTCCCCCGCGTGTCCCCAGAAACTGGATTTCCGAGTGATTGGGAGCAGTGGAGAGAAATATTGCGCCAGCGTGTAAGGCGCGTAAGAGAAATGAATGCAACACGGTTATAGTCATCAGTCATTAGTGAGCATTGTAGTTCATTGTTAAGAATTATCTATAGCTGAAACCAGTTTGGCTCAGTGGATAGAGCGTCGGCCTGCGGACTCAAGGGTCCCAGGTTCAATTCTGGTCAAGGGCATGTACCTTGGTTGCGGGCACATCCCCAGTGGGGGGTGTGCAGGAGGCAGCTAATCGATGTTTCTCTCTATCCTTCTCCCTTCCTCTTTGTAAAAAATCAATAAAATATATTTAAGAAAAAAAGAATTATCTATAACAGGATATTGTAAAAATTAAGTTGCAAAATTTTTATTAAAACATTTCTTACTTAACTTTTGTATTGGCTGGGCCACAAAAATATTCATTGTGGGCCACATGCGGCCTGCAGGACATGTTTGACATGTTTGCTCTAGAAGATACTAGAGATTTGTATTTTTATCATCTACTTCTTAATAAGGATTCGACAGTAGTGCCGGAAGACATCCATCCCTATTTTTGGTATTGTTAATTTGGTTGGAAATTACGGACATTAACAGAGCTGGTGAGAGTTCCTGTAAAGATCTTTGAAAATGGAATCCGAGTGACAATACTGTGTCCTTATGGTCCATATTGACAATCATCTGTCATTCATCCATCCATCCATCCATCCATCCATCCATGTCATCATCTATCCATCCTTGCATCTACTCATCCATTCATCCATCCATCTATCCATCCATTCATTTATGCTATCATCTGTCCATCCATCCATCCATCCATCCATCCATCCATCTGTCCATCCACCCATCCATCCACCCACCCATCCACCCATCCATCCATCCATCTATGCTGTCCTCCATCCATCTATCCATTCATTTATGCTATCGTCTACCCATCCATCCATCCATCCATCCATCCATTCATCCATTTATGCTATGTCCCTCCATCCATCCATTCATCTGTTTATGCTATCATCCACCCATACATCCATTTGTTTGTTCATTTCATAAATATTCCTTGATAAAAGAAGCCTCTCCTAGATGCTGAGGTGCCCACCAAAAAGTAAAGTAACTGGGTCCCTACCCCTAAAATGTAGACCGAGAAAAAGTAATGACCTTCCTTGTAGAGGCACGGCAGGCCGCCCTGGGCCACGTGCCGAGGTAGCAGCTCCAGGTCTGTCTCCTCTCCCTCAGCACCACTTGAAGAGGCTGGAGGGCCGCCGCCTGGACTACGATTATAAAAGGAAGCGCGTTGGAAAGATCCCCGACAACGAGATCACACAAGCAATGGAAAAGTTTGAGGAGTCCAAGGTCGTGGCAGAGAGAAGCATGTTTAGGTTTTTAGAAAATGACGTAAGTATTGACCCCAAGCAGGAGACCCTCCTGGGAATGAAAACATTGTATGTTTGTGGGGAAGCTTTTGGGAGCATTTGTTGTTTTAAAAGTTTCCAGAAATCAGAATTTTTTAAAATTTATATACTGGTGGCCTGGTGCATGGGTTCGTGCACATTGAAAGGAAATTAATTAGAAGAAAGATTCATGCAGTACTTACATTACTGCAAAAAATTACATGTCAAAATAGTATATATAATATCTACACTAATAAAGGTAAGATACAAATGGACCGTACCTTCGTGACGCCCACCAACCAATCAGGAGTGACTATGCAAATTAACCCAACAAAGATGGTGGGTTAATTTGCATACTCAGGCGCAGTGGCAGGGGGTGTTCGGCACTGCCCCAGCCGCTCTAGGCCTCTGGGCAGGGTGGGAAGGCAGAAAGGCAGCTCCAGCCAGAGCCAAAGGCGGTGCCGGCAGCCGGGGGAAGGAAGGACTACTCTTGCACAAATCTTTGTGCATCGTGCCTCTAGTAGTATAAAATTAAAACACGTGTGCGATTGGTGCCAGCGAGAGCTTTATATGTATTGTGCATGTGTGAGTCAACGTTTATTTTTAAATTGCCAGTGCACGTCATACGTACTGGCCAGTCAGTCGGACGCATGTACAGTCAGCCACTTAGAGGGAGAGGGAGGGAGAGAAATATCAATGATGAGAGAGAAGCATGGATCACCTGCCTCCTGCACGCCCCCTACTGGGGATTGATCCTGCAACCCGGGCATGTGCCCTGACTGGAGTAGAACCGTCACCTCCTGGTTCCTAGGTCAGCGCTCAACCACTGAGCCACACCGGCCACAACCAGGTATTTCATTCTAAGTGTGGTTTGGGAAGCAGAGGCCACCACACACAGCTGGCTGCTCGTGGCCCGGACACAGCTGGGGGCCTCCACATGACAAGAGACTCAGCTTAGTAACCACCTCTCCCCTGGTTGCATTGAGCACCTACTATGAGTGTGCACAGCGTCCCGGGATGCATGTCTGATGTGATTGTTTTACGTCCACTGATGTTTGGTCACAGCTTTCACAAACGTCTGGATGGTGGGAAAGAGAGATGCCACCATCTTTATAGTTTATTCCTTTCAGCCTTTTGTCTCAGGGAAGGCTGTCATAGCGGCAAGAACCTACAGGGGGCGCTGCCCTGGGTCCCTCCTGTCTGAGAAGAGCAGGATGTACTTAGTCTCCTGACTGGACTTGACCAGAAAGGACCCCAAGAGACACTTCAGTGAGGGAACCTCTCATCCGCTCAGTGTCAGGTTCCCTTGTCATAGGAAAAGCTGGATCTCTGTTTCCACATGGACGATGAACTTTATTGTTATTTTTTTATTTTTTTTAAAATATATTTTATTGATTTTTTACAGAGAGGAAGAGAGAGGGATAGAGAGTTAGAAACATCGATGAGAGAGAGAAACATCGATCAGCTGCCTCCTGCACACCTCCCACTGGAGATGTGCCCGCAACCAAGGTACATGCCCTTGACCGGAATCGAACCCGGGACCCTTCAGTCCACAGGCCGACGCTCCATCCACTGAGCCAAACCGGTTTCGGTTATTGTTATTTTTTTAAAGAAACATTATTTTATTTATTTATTTATTGTTGGTTAATCCTCACCCGAGGATGTTTTCCCAATGATTTTTAGAGAGAGTGGAAGAGAGAGGGAGAGACAGAGGGAAACATCCATGTGAGAGAAATGTCGATCAGTTGCCTCCTGCAGGCGCGCGGACCAGGGCCCTGGCCGGGGAGGAGCCTGCAACCAAAGCACGTGCCCTTGACCGGAATTGAACCTGAGACCCTTTGGTCCGCAGGCCGATGCTCTCAGATCGGTGAGCTTTATAGCATAAAAGTAAATCTCCTGAGACTATCCTCTCCGGGGGGTAGTCGGCATTTGATTGAGTTAAAGCACATTTACAATCAGAACTCCATGTGCACGTGTGCGGCCGGCATCGCTAGCCCTGTACACTGGACCCGCGTGATGCTCACCAGCTCCTGTGACATTAAAATTCCCTGCAAGGCCTGGTCCCTGGGCTCATGTCCCGCCTCCGGCCCCCACGGGCTCCAGCCTCCAGGGACTAACATCTCCTTCCCTGCAGGTAGAGCAACTCGGCCAGTTGGCCCAGTTTGTCCAGGCGGCTCTCGACTATCACCAGCAGTCGGCCGACATCCTGCAGCTGCTGCAGAGGAAGCTGCGGATACGGTAAGAGCCTCCGGCACCCACCCAGGAAGGCGGGGTCACAGCCAGTGGGAACCCCTCCCTCTGGCTCTCTGCCTCTCCGTCTCCCCCACCCCTTCCATTGTCCATTCTTTTATATATTAATTGATTTCAGAAAGGAAGGGATAGGGAGAGAGAGGAACATCAATGATGACAGAGAATCATGGATCGGCTGCCTCCAGCATGTCCCCCACTGGGGATCAAGCCTGTAACCTGGACATGTGCCCTGACCGGAAATCGACCCCTGACCTTCTGGTTCATAGGTCGATGCTCAGCTGCTGAGCCACCCCAGCCTGGCTGCTCTAGACTTTTTTTGAAAATGAGTGATATCCTATGGAGTATGCATGGTAACCCTGTGCATTAAAGTGAGCGGTGAACAAAAAAAAAAAAACAACTCCCCTATTGTTTGACTGGAGTTGGATAACAGAAAATTGTCTTATCCAGGACTAGCATAATGAATAAATGTGGAGGGGTTTTGTCTTATCAACGCCCTTCTGACAAAGGGAAAAGTGGTGTCCGGTCAGCAAGGTGTCCCCTCTGTAGACGGGTGGTCACTGGGAGCTCACAGGTGCAGCATTTCATTTTCTTTCTTTTTTTTCATTGAAAACTTCATCTGATATATTTGTTTATTGTTGAAGTCATCTCATATCCAAAGCATCACATATACAAATTTATTCCAAGGAACTTGTAATACTATTGGAACCTTTATGAGGAAGATATCTACCTACCAGTAGGATATAAGATATACTGTTCTTCTCCTTTAGTAAATTTGAAATTCACTGTCCTTTAAAAACTTTTAACTGCAATTACAACCACAATGTGTTTCTAAACATTAGCTCACTTATATTAAGAAATGAATGGTGCGCCTTTTTTTAAACACAAATTCTTCTAAGTTATTTGTACAATTTGAATGGCTTTATAGTCTAGGTTTACAGAATTCAAAGTTTAATTGAAATTTTTTTTTGTTTGTTTAAATTATTACATGTAGTAGTACATATATGTCCTTTTTTTTCCCCCATTGACCTTCCCCCGGCCTCCCCTACCCCGTCGCATGCCCTCATCCGACCGCCCCAGTGTCTGTGTCCATTGGTTGTGCTTCTATGCATGCATACAAGTCCTTTGGTTGATCTCTTTCCCCCCCTCCTCAACACTCCCCAGCCTTCCCGCTGTAATTTGACAGTCTGTTCGGTGCTTTACTGCCTCTGTATCTATCTTTTTGTTCATCAGTTTATAATGTTCTTTATTTTCCATAAATGATTGAGATCATGTGGTATTTTTCTTTCATTGCCTGGCTTATTTCTCTTAACATAATGCTCTCCAGGTCCATCCATGCTGCTGCAAATGGTAAGAATTCCTTCTTTATTATAGCAGTGTAGTATTCCATTGTATAGATGGACCATAGTTTTCTAATCCAGTCATCTGCTGATGAGCATTTAGACTGTTTCGAAATCTTAGCTATGGTGAATTGTGCTGCTATGAACATAGGGGTGCATATATCCGTTCTGACTGGTGTTTCTAGTTTCTTGGGATATATTCCTAGAAGTGGGATTACTGGGTCAAATGGGAGTTCCATTTTCAGTTTTTTGAGGAAACTCCATACTGTTCTCCACAGTGGCTGCACCAGTCTGCATTCCCACCAGCAGTGCACGAGGGTTCCTTTTTCTCCGCATCCTCGCCAGCACTTGTTGTTTGTTGATTTGTTGATGATAGCCATTCTGACAGGTGTGAGATGGTACCGCACTGTCGTTTTGATTTGCATCTCTCAAGTGATTAGTGACTTTGAGCATGTTTTCATATGTCTCTGGGCCTTCCTCTGTCTTCTTTTGAAAATATTCTATTTAGGCGCGTTGCCCATTTTTTTTATTTTATTGGATCATTTATCTTCCTTTTATTAAGTTGTATAAGTTCCCTGTAGATGTTGGAGATTAAACCTTTATCAGTGATAACATTTGCAAATATGTTCTCCCATACAGTGGGCTTTCTTGTTATTTTGTTGATGGTTTCTTTTGCTGAGTGAAAGCTTTTTATTTTGATGTAGTCCCATTTGTTTTATTTTCTCTTTAGTTTCCATTGCCCTAGGAGCGGTATCGGTGAAGAAATTTCTTTGGCGTATGTCTGAGATTTCTCTGCCTGTGGATTCCTCTAGTATTTTTATGGTTTCCTGTCTTATGTTTAAGTCCTTTATCCAGTTTGAGTTTATTTTTGTGAATGGCGTAACTTGGTGGTCTAGTTTCATTTTTTTGCATGTATCCGTCCAATTTTCCCAACATCATTTATTGAAGAGACTGTCTTGACTCCATTGTATGTTCATGCCTCCTTTGTCAAATATTAATTGAGCATAGTGGTTTGGGTCGATATCTGGGTTCTCTATTCTATTCCATTGATCTATATGTCTGTTCTTGTGCCAGTACCAGGCTGTTTTGAGAACAGTGGCCTTGTAATACAGCTTGAAATCTGGTATTGAGATCCCACCTACTTTGTTCTTTCTCAGGATTGCTGTGGCTATTCGGGATCTTTTTTTATTCCAGATGAATTTTTGGAGAGTTCTTTCTAGGTCTGTGAAATATGCCGTTGGTATTTTAATGGGGAGTGCATTGAATCTATAGATTGCTTTGGGTAGTATGGACATTTGAATGATGTTGATTCTACCAATCCATGAACATGGTATGTTCTTCCATGTGTTTACGTCTTCCTCTATCTCCTTTTTTCAGTGTCCTATAGTTTTCCGCATATAGGTCTTTTACCTCCTTAGTTAAGTTTATTCCTAGGTATCTTAATTTTTTTGGTATGATGATAAATGGGTTTGCTTTTTTTTTTTTTTTTGAAATATTTTTTATTGATTTTTTACAGAGAGGAAGGGAGAGGGATAGAGAGCTAGAAACATCGATGAGAGAGAATCATCGACCAGCTGCCTCCTGCACACCCCATACCAGGGATGTGCCCGCAGCCAATGTACATGCCCTTGACCGGAATCGAACCTGGGACCTTTCAGTCCGCAGACCGACGCTCTATCCATTGAGCCAAACCGGTTTCGGCTGGGTTTGCTTTTTTAGTCTCTCTTTCTGTAACTTCACTATTGGTGTATAGAAATAATTATATTTATTTAATTATTATAATAAATAATATATTCAGAGAAATAATTCAGAGAAATGGTCATAAGGTGGATGAAAAGAATGGAAGATAAATTCGACAATATGTGTAAGAACCAAGAGGAAATGAAGAAGAATCAAGAACAAATGAAAAATGACATCGCTGCTATAAAGAACTCAATAGAAAGCATCAAGAGTAGACTAGAAGAACCAGAAGACCGAATCAGTGAGCTAGAAGACAAGGTAGGAAAAAATACCCAAGTAGAGCTGCTTCTAGAAAAAGAAATTAAAAAGTAAGAGGAGAGCCTAAGGTAACTTTGGGACAACACGAAACAAAACAACATCTGCATAAGAGCGGTGCCAGAAGGAGAGGAAGCTGAGCAAGGAATAGAAAACCTGTTTGAAATAATAATGACAGAAAACTTCCCTGATATAGGGAAGAAAAAAACCCACACAAATCCAAGAAGCTCACAGAGTCCCAAGCAAAATGAACACCAAAAAACCAACACCAAGGCACATTATAATTAAATTGGCAAACACCAACGACAAAGTAAGAATCTTAAAAGCAGCTAGAGAGACAGAAAGTTACCTACAAAGGATTCCCCATCAGGCTAGCGACTGATTTCTCAACAGAAACACATCAGGCCAGAAGGGAATGGAATGAAATATACAAAGTCATGCAAAGGAAGGGTCTGAATCCAAGAATACTGTACTCAGCAAGGCTATCAATCAAAATTGAAGGTGAAATCAGGAGCTTCACAGACAAAAAAGGACTAAGGGAGTTTATCACCACCAAACCAGCAATGTAAGAAATGCTAAAGGGTCTGCTGTAAAAAAAAAAAAAAAAAAAAAAAAAAAAGGGAAGCGAAGAAGGAACACAGGGGTAAAGAATAAAAATTGCGACCAACAAGTACCTATCAATAATAACTTTAAATGTAAATGGATTAAATGTCCCAATCAAAAGACATAGGGTAATGGTTTGGATAAGAAAATTTGACCCATATATCTGCTGTCTACAAGAAACCCACTTCAGAAAAATAGATTCACACAGACTGAGAGTGAAGGCATGGAAAAAGGTTTTCCAGGCGAATGGAAATGAAAAAAAAAAGCTGGGGTAGCAATACTTATATCTGACAAATTAGATCTCAAAGTGAAGGATATAAAAAGAGGTAAGGAAGGCCACTTCATAATACAAAAGGGAGCAATCCAGCAAGAAGAAATAACTCTGGTAAACATATACACACCCAATACAGGAGCACCCAAATACATAACAAAACTCCTGGAGGATGTCAAGGGAGAGATTGACAGAAATACAATCATAGTAGGAGACTTTAGTACCCCGGTATCACCATTGGACAAATCCTCTAAACAAAAAATCAGCAAAGAAACAGCAATCCTAAATGACTCACTAGACCAGATGGAATTAATTGACATCTTCAGAACATTTCACCCCAAAGCCACAGAATATACATTCTTCTCAAGTGCACATGGGTCATTTTCAAAGATTGACCATATGCTGGGTCACAGGCAAAGTCTCTTCAAATTCAAGAAGATAGAAATCCTATCAAGCATCTTCTCAGATCACAGTGGCATAAAACTGGAAATCAACTACAATAAAAACAATCCAAGAAAATCAAACACATGGAGACTAAATAGCATGCTATTAAACAATGACTGGGTTGCCAGGGAGATCAAGGAAGAAATAAAAAACATCATGGCAACAAATGACAATGAAAACACAACAATCCAAAATCTATGAGACACAGTGAAAGCAGTCCTGAGAGGGAAGTTCATAGCTCTACAATCCTACTTCAAAAAAACAAGAAACAATGGTAATAAATTACCTAACTCTACAACTCAACGAGTTAGAAAGAGAGCAATAAGAAAATCCCAGTGTAAACAGAAGGAAGGAAATAACAAAGATCAGAGCGGAGATAAATGAGATAGAGACAAAAAACAACAACAACAATACAAAAGATCAACAAAACCAAGATCTGGTTCTTTAAAAGAATAAACAAGATTGATGAAGCTCTAGCCACGCTCACCAAGAAGCAAAGAGAGAGGACCTAAATAAACAAAATCCAAAATGAAAGAGGAGAAATAACAACAGACCCCACAGTTATACAAAGGATTCTTCAAAAATACTATGAACAACTCTATTCCATCAAACTGGACAATCTGTAGGAAATGGACATATTCCTAGAAAAAACAACCTTCTAAAACTCAATCAGGAAGAATCGAAGCATCTCAATAGGCCAATAACTATGGATGAAATTGAAGCAGTCATCAAAAAGCTTCCGGCAAACAAAAGCCCGGGGCCAGATGGCTTCACAGGAGAGTTTTACCAAACATTCAAGGAAGAACTAAAACCTGTCCTCCTCAAACTATTCAAAAAAATTCAAGAGGAAGGAACACTTCCAAGCTCCTTCTATGAAGCCCGCGTCACCCTAATACCAAAACCAGATAAAGACAACACAATGAAAGAGAATTACAGGCCAATATCCCTCATGAACATAGATGCCAAAATCCTCAACAAAATTCTAGCAAATCGGATCCAGCAGTACATCAGAAAGATCATACACTATGACCAAGTAGGATTTATCCCAGGGATGCAAGGATGGTACAGTATCCGCAAATCAATAAACGTGATACATATATAAACAAATTGAAAAATAAAAATCACATAATCATATCAATTGATGCAGATAAATCATTTGACAAAATCCAACACCCATTCTTGATAAAAAGTCTCAGCAAGGTGGGGAATAGAAGGATCATACCTCAATGTAATAAAATCCATATATGATAAACACACAGTCAACATCATACTCAATGGGCAAAAACTAAAACCATTTTCCCTAAAACAGGAACTGAACAGGGATGCCCACTCTCACCACTCCTGTTCGACATAGTAATGGAAGTATTAGCCATTGCAATTAGACGAGAATAAGAAATAATAGGCATTCAAATTGGAAAAGAAGAAGTAAAGCTGTCCTTAATTGCAGATGACATGATATTGTACTTAAAAACCCCAAAACACTCCATCAAAAAGCTATTAGACTTAATAAATGAATTTGGCAAGGTAGCAGGATACAAAATTAACGCCAAGAAATCTATGGCATTTCTATACACCAATAGTGAACTTACAGAAAGAAAAACTAAAAAGAACAGCATTTCATTTTCTGTCTCTGTATCGGGGAGAAAAAGAGACAGAAAATGAAAGCACCTCCCCGTGGCAGGATCCTGCTGGTCACACAGGAGTTAATCCCCCTCCCAACCTAAGGCTCCTGCTGCTGACTCAGGAGGTGAGCCCCTCCCACTGACAGGATCCTGCTGGTCACACATGAGCTAAGCCCCTCCCACAGGAGCTAAACTCCTCCCATAGGACGTAAGCACCTCCCACTGTCTGGGTCCTGTGGGTAACAGGCATTATGCCCCACACTCCTGAGCTAAGCTCCTCCCACAGGAGCTAAGCCCCTCCCACTGACAGGATCCTGTTGGTCACACAGAAGGTAAGCCACTGCCACAGGCAGGGTCCTGCTGGGCTTAACTCCCATGTGACCTCTGCCCGCTGCCAAGACCTACTTCACCATAGACGCTCTTACAAGGCATGGTTGAACATCGACATCTCGGGGCGTCACCTCTAGCACTTTGGGCTACTCCAGAGTCGGGGTGTAAAAGTCACCCCGAAAACGCCCCTCAGGGTGTAGGCTCCTCAAGGCAGAGCCAGCGTGTGTGGGAGGCTGTTGGGCTTCAGCCGACACATCTTCCAACGTGTGTGTGTGTGTGTTATGTGTGTGTGTGTGTGTGTGTTATGTGTGTGTGTGTGTGTGTGTGATATGTGTGTGTGTGTTATATGTGTTATGTGTGTGTTACAGAATCGCGGCCGCCTCCTCTCTGAGCAGAAATAACTTCAGGCCACGGCCCCTGAGAAGGTGTCCCTGCGCACTCAACGTGTCCGCCGCCTCCTCGTCCAGGTCGAAAGGTGAGATGCCCGCACTGGGGCCAGGTGCGCCCTGCGGGAGGGTCTGCCGGAAGCCTGTGCTCCTGCGTGTGGCCCGTGCTCCTCTGCCATTGAAGACACTGACACCCCGAATTCCCCACCTCCCCTCCTCCCCCTGCCATCACCCCCAGGAATGCCCCTTACCCTGCTTCCTGGACTCGGGTACTTCTGTCAATTTTTAAAAACCAGCAGCAGGGCCCCGACCAGTTTGGCTCACTGTTTAGAGCATCAGTCTGCAAACTAAAGGATCCCGGGTTCGATTCCAGTCAAGGGCAGGTACCTCAGTGGCCTCGGTCATCTGTAACGCTCACTGGGCATGGGGTAGACTCTAACCGTGAGAGGGACACAGGCGATGGGACTTGAGTGATGAAGGCTGTGACTCGAGAAGGGACATCAAGTGCAGCACCAGAGGTGGGGGCTCTGATATCTGCGATCTGATGCGGTTCATTAGGTGAGGTGGAAGTGAAAAGCACTCAGGGAGGGAGGCCTTTGTAGCAGGATGCGAGGCTGAGTTAGAATTTTGGAAAGAAGGTGATTAGGAAAAATTCTGTCCGCAACAAGGCATATTGGTGTTCTTGAAATTGTGTCTCTGGGAAAGAGGCTGTGTGAGAGGAGTGTGTTTTGAGGAATTATGTGACTGTTAGTGAAAGGTGATGGACTCAGCATCCTAGGATTGAGTTCCAAAAAGTGAAGTGTGATCCCATGCTTTTCTGAGTCTTGGAGGGCCATTCTGGGCACTACAGGGGGAATGCCTGACAAGACCTGTGTGAAATCAATCACACTCCCTTTATGGCCAACATTTCTCCCTCAGCTGTATTGAGCAGAGGCTGTGTGACGTACATGTGAGGCCCAGGACTCAGATATATTTTATCTGCTCATCCAACTTCATTGTTGTGGGAAGACGCGGTACCAGTTGGCATATAAGGAGAGAGTCAGTTCAATTGGACTAAGGCCTGGTACCTACTCTGATGAAGGTAGTAGAGGGAGAGGATGGAAGTGTAGGGTGGGGAATATGATGAACAGAAAATCATAGGGGAGATGCTGATCATGGGCTGAACTGTCCCCATTATGACAGGATATGAACTTTGAGGACGTGGCCATTTCCTTCTCTCAGGAGGCGTGGGGGCTCCTTGATGAGGCTCAGAGACGTCTATACTGCGATGTGATGCTGGAAGTGTTCGCACTTGTATCATCCGTAGGTAAGACTCACATTTTCTAGTGTACCGAGGTGATGGCCCCTCTTCCTTTATTCTCCAGACATAACTTTCTCTCTTCCAGAGCCAAACCATGGGCTCTGTTCATTTCCCCCACATTATTTTATTTTAGTTTTTAAATATATTTTATGGATTTTTTACAGATTTTTTTCCTTGTTCTTGATCATCAGTAGCCCAGACCTTCATTGCAGCATCCTCTAAGTCCTTCCTGGAAATCTTTTGCTCTCATCCAGTTGCACGAAGCCAAGGTAATAAGTGCGACACACTTTTGTAAAGGGATATCCCCGTGTCACTGTCAACATTCATTTCCTCACCATATTTCTGTTTTCAGGATGTTGGCATAAAATGGGCCAGGAGGAGACCTGTTCTGAGGAGAGTGGATCTGTACAAGTGGATGCAAAAGTTATGGCTTCTAAGAGCTCCAGCAACCCAGAGGACCCATCTCTGTAAGCGGTGTTTCTCGGTTTTAAAAGATGTTCTGTACCTGACTGAGTCACAAGCCGCATACTCTGAGCATAAAGCCTTCTTCAATGACACATGTGTTAGAGGCTTCAGTTTCCATGTAAACCATCACCAGCAACAGAGGGATGTCTGTGGAGAGAAGTCCTGGAAAGAAGCTATGGACAGGGCCTTGTTTGTGAGCAGGTGCACCCCCCATATCTCAGGGGTGCCTTCAACCACTGGGGAGCCTGGGAAAGACTTCTCAGCCACCCCCAACTGCCCTCCCCTGCAAGCCTGATTCCTCTCAACTGCCCTCCCCTGCTGGCCATCTTGTGTCCACATGGGGGCAGCCATCTTGTGTGTTGGAGTGATTGTCAATTTGCATATTACTCTTTTATTAGATAGGATAGAGGCCTGGTGCACAGGTGGGGGTCAGCTGGTTTGCCCTGAAGGGTGTCCTCGATCAGGGTGGGGCTTCCATTGGGGATTGGGGTGGCCTGGGTGAGGGGCCTGTGGTGGTTTGCAGTCTGGCCACGCCCCCAGGCGACACAATCAGGCTGGCAGGGGAGTGGTCAGGGGGTTATCAGGCTGGCAGGCAGAAGCTGTTAGGGGCAAGCAGGCAGGCAGGCAGGCATGCAGTTGGGAGCCAGTAGTCCTGGATTGTGAGAGGGATGTCCGACTGCCCGGTGGGATTGGGCCTGAATGGGTGGGATCGGGCCTAAACAGGCAGTCTGAAATCCCTCAAAGGGTCCCAGATTGCAAAGAGTGCAGGCTGGGCTGAGGGATGCCCCCGTGCACGAATTTTGTGCACCGGGCCTCTAGTGTAGGATAACAAAAGTAAAATCTTATATAATGAAAGCCTAATGGGCTAATTTTGTCTGGTCATCCAGTCAGCCATTCAACCAATCAAAGTGTAATATGCTAAAGATATGCTAAGGCCGCTCAACCGTACACTATGACGTGCACTGACCACCAGGGTGCAGACGCTCCAACTGGTAGGTTAGCTTGCTGCTTGGGTTCTGAGCAAGAGAGGCCAGACATGCCCTGGAGCCCTCCTGTGGTCCCTCCCCGGCTGACCAACCTCCTGCATCCCTCCCCGGCCACGATCATGCCCCGGATGGGGTCCCTCAGCTTGGCCTGTGCTCTCTTGAAATCAGACTGAGGGGCCCCTGTTCCCCCCCCCCCCCACTCCCGAGTGCATGAATTTCATGAACTGAGCCTCTAGTCTTAAATAAGTAAATATATAAATACCCCCTTCCAAAGGGTAGAGATTCAGATTGGTTTGGGGGAAAGTTTCTTCAAACCTGTGCTCTTTAAACAACTCTTGGACATGGAGAAAAAAGACAGATGGGCTGGTTCCAAGCAGCCCTGCCCAGGACAAGGGGGGCTGTGCCCAGTCCTGACCCAGCTGCCCTTGAGGGGAGAGGGTGGCTACTCACCCAGTCAGGCCCACAGCACTCAGCCAAGCCATATTGATTCACCCTCGGGATAGCTGCCTCATCCCCTCGGCTCAACTGATCCATTTTCTCCCATCTCAGAGGAAGAATGCTCCTGTCCAACCCCCTAAGGGAATGTGGGGACACTGAGGCACGGGTCGGGGGGTTCCCAGCCCAATCCTCACTTGGGTGAAGTCAGGGATAAAGGAGCTGGGAGCTAATGGCCAAGGAGAGGCTGGGTGACTTCTGTCCTGGAGAAAAGAGGACGCCAGGGGTGGGCGCCAGGGAACAGGGGGCCCTTGGCCATCCAAATGGATATGCTGAGGTCCCAGGAAGAGGAGTTCTTTGTTTTAGGTGGAGGCTGGAGGGGGGAGGCGTTTCTTTGTGGAGTGGGTTGTAGGTCTTGGGAGCCCTCAGGGCCTTTGGAGGTCACATGCATCGAAGATGCTGACCTGCTGGGCTCAGCTTGAATGCGAAGCTCAACCAGGTTGCTCCATGCCCTTCTGTGGCTGGCCTGGGCCATGGACTGGAGACTTCTGGTCCCTCTGCAAAATGACACTGGTCAGCGACACACCGAAGGAGCTGGGTCTCTGGTCTGGTGACCTATCCCGGGGACTGAGTGGGCTATTGATGGCTCCTTGGAGATAGTTGCGCTCTCTCTCTCTCTCTGGTTAATCCTCAACTGAGGATATTTTTCCATTGATTTTTGAGAGAGTGGAAGGGAGGGGAGGAAACAGAGAAACATGGATATCAGAGAATCACAGTGAGTGGTTGCCTCCAGCACACACCAGCGGGGTCCTAGGGCTGGGGAACCTGCAACCAGGTACATGCTCTTCACTGGAATCGAACCCTGGACATTTCAGTCCGCAGGCTGACGCTCTATCCACTGAGCCACACCAGCGAGGCCTGGAGATGGTTGCTCTCCAAGCAGGTGACAGTGGGCTCAGCGCTCCAGGGAGGTGAGCAGGATATTGATCAATGACGCAGTAACCAGTAACCGGGACTCCAAGCAGATGGCGCCCAGAGCACGGCATGGGGACGGAA
Organism: Eptesicus fuscus; assembly: GCF_027574615.1. NCBI lineage: Eukaryota > Metazoa > Chordata > Mammalia > Chiroptera > Vespertilionidae > Eptesicus > Eptesicus fuscus. The sequence continues at coordinate 4,135,421 of NC_072497.1, read as the reverse complement.
GGAACCGCCCAGCAGCCCTGGGCCTCTTCCTCCAAGGCGGGTCCCTGGGTCTCTTTGCTCCCCCCATAGGCGCCTCTTGGAGCGTCCCTTACCCAATGGCGCCAGAGGGGGGCACTGTTGCCTGTGAGTGAAACCAGGTTAGGTCCCAGAAGCTCGGATAAGGGGTGCCCGTCTCCCCGCCCACGGCCATCACAAAGCGGGGCGCATCTCAGCTTGTGGGCGACCCGAAGCGCTGCGCGACCCCTCGCCCCTCACCACCGACCTTGTCCCGGGGCCCAGCTTCCTAGGCGGGTCTTCCCCGCCGCTGGGCGTCCTCCGTGTTTCCACGCAACAATGTAGCGGGGGCGGAGCCAGCGGCCTCATTTGCATACGCCGGGACTTGGCCAATGGGCAGTGCGGGGGGACGGGCTTGGGAACGTGTGTTGCCCACCGCCCATGCGCGGGTGCGGGAGTGACAGCGGCCAAGGTGGTGGCGGTGCCCGCGGCCCTGGAGGCGGGCGCAGCGGAGCCCAGCGCGGGGGGACCGGCCCTGGTTCCCCCGGGGCGGCGCCTCCCGGAGGCCCGGCCCAGCGCAGAGACCACGCAGCTCCGGGGGCGCCCGTCCGCGTTGTCGGTGGGGAGGCTGAAGAAGCGGTTACTCAAAGCCAGCCAGGTGGGGGCGCGGGAAAGTGGGGGGCTGGGTCCCCGAGGCTCCGGGACCTCCGGGGCTCCAGGTCTGCCCGCCTACGAGTGCGCGGGGGCGGAGTGAGGGTCTGGGGGCGCAGAGGGGGAGCGACCGGAGACCCCGCTGGGGCCTCTCCCCCCCTTCCCACGCGCTGAGAGGAGGACGCAGGGAGTGCGGGGTCCCCGCGGGCTTGTGGGGGTCGGGGGCCCTGCGACCTGCCCCCCTCGGGCCCGGGACTCCCCGCGCGTGCGCCTAGCGATGGACCCCTTGGACTGCGCCTCCCTCCGGGCCAGGGTTCCCCACCGCTTCCTTCCTCCCCCTTCGTCTCTCCAGGTCGCCCCGGCCTGGGCCCAGGTGGGGGGACGCCTAGACGGACGAGTCCATAGTGTTAGACACGCCCCCACGCACGCGCAGAGGACAAAGCGGGGGCGTCCTGGAGGGCTTCCCGGAGGAGGAGGCGATGATGGGAGAATGAAGTAGGAGGAGCGGTTGGGGGTTGGGGGCTGGGAGGAAAGGAGGAAGGGCGTTCTGTGCTGAGGAAACGGAAACTGGCCTGGAGGCGTGAGATTGGTGTGTGGACGCTGGGGGGTGCGGACTCTGGGGGGTGCAGACGCTGGTGGGTGCGGGCGCTGGGGGGTGCGGACACTGGTGGGTGCGGACACTGGTGGGTGTGGAGAAGCCGATTTGTATTCCAGTCCTGCAGCCTCTTCCGGCCACGGCAGGGCTCACCCTGTAAACCTGCCCTATCCCTGCACCCCTGGACCTGCACTGGGCCCTCCCTCCCCACAGCCCCCAATGTTGCTGGAACCAGGTGAGGGACGTCCTCTGGAATGCACATTCCTGAGGCCTCACCCCGGGCCTCCCACCAATGGGCTCCTGGAAAGCTGCTGGGACGAGCGCCTGCTCTTCTTGGTGTCTCCGTCCCAGGCCTGGGCCCTCTCTGCCCTCCACCCCTCCCCTTCCCTGATGCTGCCGGGGTGAGGTCGGGGTTCCGGCTGGGGGCCCCGGGTGGACGGGGCTGCCCTTCTGGGAGATGGTCCTCCAGGAGGGTCAGATGGGGGGGGAGAGGGTGGACTCCCTGCTGACCCTGGGCGCTCTGAGGGGGTCTCTGGGGGCAGGCGCGTCTCCTGACCTGGGACACAGGCTGTGAGGCCAAGGCAGAGGGACAGACCTTTTGGCCTTTCCAGCCTCAATGGAGATTTAAAAGTATCAGTGCAGCCCTCGCTGGTTTGGCTCAGTGGATGGAGTGACGGCCCGCAGACTGAAGGGTCCCGGGTTCCATGCCTGGCCGGGACACATGCCTGGGTGCTGGATCCCCAGGGTGGGGCTGACGCTCAACCACTGAGGCACACGGCTCGGCTCACCTCCTCTTTTACAAACGTTGCCTTTGCTGGGTATGAATGTGTTAGGAGCAAATCTTAGAGATGGCCAAGACATAGCTGTGGGATAACTCAGGTTGGTTTCTGACCACTGACCAGCGTGACACATGGTTAAAACCTTAGGAAGTCACTGGTACTGGAGAAAGACTGGACTAGTGATGAGGTGGTTTGGCTTAAGCCCCTGTAATCTTTCAGTGTCGCAGATTTGGTGGAGAAATGGGGCTGGGTTTACTGTAAGAGGGACCAAGGTAATAAAATGGTAGATGCTGCCCTAGCCGGATGGCTCAGTGGATAGGGCATCGGCCTGTGGACTGGAGGATCCCAGGTTCAGTTCCGGTCAAGGGCACATGCCTGGGTGGTGGGCTCCATCCTCAGTAGGGGGTGTGGCAGGCGGCAGTAATCTATGATTCTTTCTCATCATTGATGTTTCTCTCTCTCTCCCTCTCCCTTCCTCTCTGAAATCAATAAAAAAAATATTGGTAGATGTTTCTCTCAGTCATTTTGTTGTTGTTAATCCTCTCCCGAGGATATTTTGCCATTGATTTTAAGAGAGAGTGGAAGGGGGGGGTGGGGGGAGAGAAACATGGATGGGAGAGAGACATATCAATTAGTAGCCTCCTGCATGCATCCCAATCTGGGTCCAGGGGTCAAGTCCGCAACCAAGGCACGTGGCCCTTGACCAGTATCGAACCCGGGGCCCTTCCGTCTGCCAGTAGACGCTCTGGCCACTGAGCCACACCGGCTAGGGCGGTGGGGCCTTCTCACCCCTGTCCTTTGCTGCCTCGGATCGGGGTTCCGGTGGCAAACCTGCCTCCCCCGTGGGAAGGCGCCTGCTTCACGGCCGTGGTAGGGCCTCTGCCTCCGCCGCTGCCGCTCAGGGAGCCCCCCGGGCGCTGTCAGAAGGTGGAGGCTTTGACCTTTGACCTTTGCATCGGCTTAGTGGAGCAGGTGGCAGACTGTCAGGTGTCTGTGTCACTTTGAAACCTTGAGTTGAAGTGTTGGATTTTTTTTTTTTTTTTAAATGAATTTGGGGCTGAAACCGGTGTGGCTCAGTGGATAGAGCGTCGGCCTGCGGACTGAAGGGTCCCGGGTTCGATTCCGGTCAAGGGCATGTACCTTGGTTGCGGGCACATCCCCAGTAGGGGGTGTGCATGAGGCAGCTGGTCGATGTTTCTCTCTCATCGATGTTTCTAGCTCTCTATCCCTCTCCCTTCCTCTCTGTAAAAAAATCAATAAAATATATTTAAAAAAGAAAAAGAAATGAACTTGGGGTCCTACGTTGATTTCTAAATACTGCTTTTACTGCGTTCCCCACAGGTTGTGATGTGTCGTATTTCTATTGTTAGATTACATTTTTAATCTAACAGCATCATCCAAGGTGCCAATGTTTCGAGTTTGATCCCCTGTCAACTGGAATCAACCAAAGAAAGCATAATTAAGTGGAACAACAAATCAGTGTTTCTCTCTTTCTCCAGGCCTGGCTGGCGAGGCTCAGTGGTTGGGTGTGGACTGTTGAGCCGGGGATCTGGGTTTGATTCCTAGTCGGGGCACATGCCCGGGTTGGGGCTCCATTCCCAGTGTGAGGCGTGCAGGAGGCAGCTGATCCATGGTTCTCCCTCATCATTGATGTTTCTCTCTCCCTCTCCCTTCCTGTGTGAAGCCAATAAAAATACATTTAAAAAACAATGAACAAACAAACACACAAAAAAAAGGCTGAATCTGAGAGTGGTGTGTGTGTGTGTGTGTGTGTGTGTGTGTGTGTCTGTAAGAGATAATTTGCATCAGATACTGTGATCACAAATCCTCGTATGTTATACTTATTTGTCTTTATTTCTGCAGCTAATTAGTGAAAAAATAAATGGCATTGAAGGCACGAAACTAGATGACCACTTTATTGACATGGAAAGGGTAAGAGCATTTTAATGTCAATTGTGTGAAGAATGTGAGTGTCATCACATGATCTCACTCCTATGTGGAGTCTAAGTAACAAAATACCAAACTGATGATCGGAGTGGATGCAGAGACATGGAAGCATGGAACAGAGTGTGGAACCTCGGAGGGAAGGCGGGGAGGGTGGTGGTGGGAGGTAATCAGACAAGGACCTTGCATGCATCTATGCATGGCCCAGGGACACAGGCAATGGGGTGGTGAGGGCCTGGGTCAGGGGGCAGCAGTGGGCTGGAGGGGGGCAATGGGGGAAAAAGGGGACATATGTAATGATTTCAATAATAACAAATTCTTTTAAAGAGAGAGAAAGAAATCTAGGGGAAACATTTTTAAAAAGGAAACCAATTTGACTGTAGTTGTGAGATGAGACACACCGATACTGTGAAGAGAGTAGAGTCTAGGATGCTCACACACAGGAGTGGATCCTGGGACCCGAAAGGCAGTTTTTCCCCAGATCTAAGCCCAAATGAGGACCCTTGATTATGAAGGAGCCTGGATAAAGCTCTCTGATTCCCCCTAGTGGACAAAATTCAGAATGCTTGAAAGATGGGTAGTCTTTTTTTATATATATAGACTAGAGGCCTGGTGCAGGAAATTTGTGCAGGGGGGGGGGGGTGTCCCTCAGCCCGGCCTGCACCCTCTCCAGTCTGGGACATCCCTCTCGCAATCCAGGACTGCTGGCTCCTAACCGCTCACCTGCCTGCCAGATTGCCCCTAACCACTCTGCTGGCCGGTCTACTCGCCCCCAACTACCCCCCAGCCTGCTTGATCACCCCCAACTACCCCCCCCACCAGCCTGATCACCCCCAACTGCCCCCCCCCCCCCGCCAGCCTGATCACTCCCAACTGCCCTTCCCTCCTGGCCTGATCGCCCCTAACCACCTCTGCCTCGGCTCTGCCACCATGGCTTTGTCGGGAAGGACATCCGGAAGGTCTCCTGGTCTAATTAGCATATTACCCTTTTATTAGTGTAGACTAGAGGCCCTGTGTACAAAATTTGTGCACAGGTAGGTTCCCTAGGCCTGGCCGGCGATCAGGGCCAGTGTGTGGGGCGATCAGCAGGGTGATCAGGGGGCCCATGCTGGCACCCGCCTTGGCTGGCCTGGGGCCTGCGGGCTGGGGGCAGCTCCTGTGTTGAGCATCTGCCCTCTGGTGGTCAGTGCGCGTCATAGTGACCCGTCGTTCTGCCATTTGGTCAATTGGCATATTAGGCTTTTATTATATAGGATATACATTCTTATTGACTTCAGAGAGGAAGGGAGAGGGAGATAGAAACATCAATGATGAGAGAGAATCATGGATCGGCTGCCTCCTGCACACCTCTCACGGGGATCAAGCGCACAACCCTGGCATGTGCCCTGACCTTAGTTCCTCTGTGACCTCCTGGTTCATAGGTTGACCTCCTGGTTCATAGGTCGACCTCAACCACTGAGGCACACCCGCTGAGCAAGATGGGCAGTCTCAGCAAGCAGTTAAAAAGCCCCAGCATTGTGGTTATGCACCTTGGAGAGTATGTTTCTGGGCCGAGATCCTCATATGGATACATATTGAGGCCCCACGTGGAAGCCCTGGCTGTGTCTCCTGGGCACGACAGCTGTGTGACGCATCCCCAGATCCTGGCGCTGCCCTGCAACCGGCCTCGGGGCCTGGGGGCCTGGTTCGCCTTTCCCGACTATGACACAGGGTGACAGCCAGGGCGCTGCTCACCTGGCATTTCTGTTGTGACAGTTGTGGGAACGTTCATGCATGTGACAGCATTGGGGAAGTACGATGGGACTCCTCTTTTTTTTTTAATGTGTTTCACCCCGACTGGTGTGGTTCAGTGGTTGAGCATTAACCTCTGAACCAGGTCATGGTTTGATTCAGGTCAGGGCACATGCCTGGGTTGCGGGCTCGATCCCCAGTGTGGGGCATGCAGGAGGCAGCCAATCCATGATTCTTTCTCATCATTGATGTTTCTCTCTCTCTCTCTCATCCTCTCTCTCTCTCTCTCCCCCCTCCCTTCCTCTCTGAAATGTTTCTTTTAATCCTCACCTGAGGATATATTTTCTTGATTTTAGAGAGAAAGGAAGAAAGAGAGTAAGAGAGAAACATCAACGTGAGAGAGAAACATCTCCCTGCCTCCCATATGCACCCTATCCAGGGATTGAACCCGTGGCCTTTCAGTGTCCAGGATGACCCTCCAACCCACTGAGCCACTGGCCAGGGCACATCAGGCCCCTTAACAGAAAGGATTGTGACATTGTCGCTGGTCTCCTGTGTGGAGCATCCCTGGGGCCCCCAGGAATCGCCAAGATCCTCCGTTTCCTCCCCTTTGTCGTGGGGGAGAATCACGTCTGTGTGTTTTCCTATGAATTCACCGTTTGTCACTCACCAACATTTTATGTGCTTTTTTTTTTTTTTTTTTTTTTAGAAAATATATAACACCAATAAAGCTGTTACAGAAATTCGTTTGAAAGCCACAGAATACATTCAGCCCAATCCAGGTAACGTGGGACGATGTCTGGAACTATTACCCACTCATGGTGACCCATGCTGACCACCCACGTTGGCTGGGCCCTCCCTCGATGTGATCTAGAAACAATGTCCTTGGGTTCTCCATCATGAAATGTGGTTTTTGGTGTTTTTAAAAAAAATATATTTTTATTGATTTCAGAGAGGAAGGGAGAGGGGAGAGAGAGATAGAAACATCAATGATGAAAGAGAACCATTGATCGGCTGCCTCCTGCACGCCCCCTACAGGAGATGGAGCCCACAACCCGGGCATGTGCCCTGACCAGGAATTGAACCCTGACCTCCTGGTTCACAGGTTGACGCTCAATCCCGGAGCCACGCCTGCTGGGCCTGAAATTCGGTTTTTTGACGTCTAGTCTCCAGCAGCTCAGTGGTTGCCTGGGCTGATGAGTGCAGAGTGGACAGTCCTGGGACCCGTTGGGAGGGCTCCTGGTTCTGCAGCTGGGCACTGCTCAGCATCGACATGTAGGAGACCCTTCAGAAACCCATTCAGGGTTGGTAAATGCTTGCTGCTTCCTTAGACATCTCCTCCTTTTTTACTTACCGTTTTTGTTGTGGTTAATCCTCACCTGAGGATAGTTTTCCATTGATTTTTTAAAAATAAATCTTTATTGTTCAGATTATTACAGTTGTTCCTCTTTTTCTCCCCATAGCTCCCCTGCACCTGATTCCCCACCCCCATGCCCTTACCCCCCCGCCACTGTCTTCATCCATAGGTGTAAGATTTTTGTCCAATCTCTTCCCAAACCCCTCACACCGCCTTTCCCCTGAGAATTGTCTGTCCACTCCCTTTCTATGCCCCTGATTCTATTATATTCACCAGTTTATTCTGTTCATCAGATTTTTTATTCACTTGATTTTTAGATTCACTTGTTGGTAGATATGTATTTGTTGTTCATAATTTTTATGTTTACCTTTTTCTTCTTCCTCTTCTTAAAGAATACCTTTCAGCATTTCATATAATACTGGTTTGGTGGTGATGAACTCCTTTAGCTTTTTCTTGTCTGTGAAGCTCTTCGTCTGACCTTCAATTCTGAATGATAGCTTTGCTGGGTAGAGTAATCTTGGTTGTAGGTTCTTGCTGTTCATCACTTTGAATATTTCTTGCCACTCCCTTCTGGCCTGCATGGTTTCTGTTGAGAAATCAGCTGACAGTCGTCTGGGTACTCCCTTGTAGGTAACTAACTGTTTTTCTCTTGCTGCTTTCAAGATTCTCTCTTTGTCTTTTGCCCTTGGCATTTTAATTATGATGTGTCTTGGTGTGGTCCTCTTTGGATTCCTTTTGTTTGGGGTTCTGTGCGCTTCCTGGACTTGTAAGTCTATTTCTTTCACCAGGTAGGGAAAGTTGTCTGTCATTATTTCTTCTAATAGGTTTTCAATATTTTGCTCTCTTTCTTCTTCTGGCACCCCAATAATTCTGATGTTGGTATTCTTGAAGTTGTCCCAGAGGCTTCTTACACTATCTTCGTTTTCTTTTCTCTTTTTTCTTTTTGTTTTTCTGATGGGGTGTTTTTTGTTTCCTCATGTTTCAAATCTTTGGTTTGATTCTTGGGGTCCTTTGGTCTACTGTTGAATTTCTGTATATTCTTTATTTCAGACAGTGTACGCTTAATTTCTGACTGGTCCTTTTCCTTTTTTTTTTTTTTTTTTTGGCATTCTTATTAAGATCTTTAAAGGTCTCACTAAGTTCCTCAGAGGTTTTAGCAGATTCTTGAGTAACCTTATAACCGTGGTTTTGAACTCTATGTCCAGTCTTCTGCTTTCCTCCATTTCTTTCATTTGTGATCTGCCTCTTTGTCTCTGCATTTTAGTTGCTTCCCTGAGTTGATAGAGTGGCCTTGTGTGGTAGGTGTCCTATAGGGCCCAGTGGCTCAGCCTCCCCAGTTACCTGAGGTGGACACTCTTGGTGCACCCCTTTGTGGGCTGTGTGTAATCTTGTTGTAGTTAAGCCTTGATTGTTGTTGGTATCACTGGGAGGAGTTGACCTCCAGGCCAATTGGTTGTGAGGATCAGCTGTGTCTATGCTGGGAGAGCTTCTGTGCTCAGTTTGGATGGGGCGGCGTCTCAGGGCGGAGCAGGCAGCCTTGGTTTCCCGTCAGCCCCGCCCTAAGAGGCTTGGGTCTCAGTGCCCCGCGACTATGGCTGCACGCACCTCTGAGAGAAAGCTTCTGTCGAGCCCTGCCCGCTGCCAGACAGTCCAGTTTCTCCCCGTATGTGTCTGGGTTCCCCGAGTCTCGCCCGGGACTGGATTTCAGCGCTGTGGGGAGCCTTTGTTTCGCTCCGGTTCGAGAAAGCCAGCCGCGTATTCAGCCGCCCGGCCCATCCTCTCGCACGCACACCTCTCCGTGTCTCCACACCTCTGCCCTCCGCCGCTCCTGCGTCTCAGTGTCCTTTGCTTTGTCTTTCTAGTTGTACAATTTCCACTCGGCCGGCTTTCCGCTGGTTCTGGATGATGTCTGCTCTGTCTTTTATTGTAGTTTTGAAATCGTTGTGCGAGGCAGCAGTGTAGGTGTTCACCTATGCCGCCATCTTGGTTTCTCCCCTCTTACGATTTACTTTCTCCATTCATTTTTAGAGAGAGTGGAAGGGAGAGGGGGAGACAGAGAGAAACATCGATGTGAGAGAGTCACATCCATGGGTTGCCTCCTGCACATGCCCCCATGAAGGTCAGGAGACCTGCAACCAAGGCACATGCCCTTCACCAGAATCGAACCCGGGACCCTTCAGTCCACAGGCCGACACTGTATCCACTGAGTCAGACCGGCTAGGGCTCATTTACTTTTTAAAACATATTTTTATTGATTTCAGAGAGGAAGGGAGAAGGAGAGAGAGATAGAAACATCAATGATGAGAGAGAATCATGGATCGGCTGCCTCCTGTATGCGCCTCACTGGGGATCTGCCCACAATCCGGGCATGTGCCCTCACCAGAATTGAACTCGGGACCCTTCAGTCCAAAGGCCAGTGCCCTATCCACTGAGCCATACAGGCTAGGGATAAATGAATTTTGAGAGAGAGAGAGATCCTGATATAGCCTGGTTGCAATGTGTACACAATTTCCGTTTCCCACGTGACTCTGCAACCAATCATTAGGCACCCACCTGGGTGATGCATGTGCCAATCACAGGAAAGACTAAATAGGTCACTGCGGCCCTTTTGCACCTTTTATCTCTGACGTGTCGCTCGATCTTGCTGGCTGGTTTGTTGCATGCTCTGTGCCAGTCTGAGAGACTGCCCTGTCCCTGGAAGGAATTACAAATGACCCTTTCTTGAAGTATACAGAGCGAAGCTGGGCATGCTGAGCACGGTGTCGAAGATCCACAATCAGGGGAAGGCCTTGGAGTTACCGCAGCCGGAGGGCCTGCTGGGCAACTGCATGCTCAAGTACGGCCACGAGCTGGGCGAGGACTCCAGCTTCGGTGAGTGCGCAGGGCCTGGAGGGCGGGCGGCCCGTGTCGCCTGTAGGTTATACGCAAAGACTTTCTTTTCTCTTCTTTTCTTTTTTGGATTGATTTCAGAGAGGAAAGGAGAGGGAGAGAGAGAGAAACGTCAATGATGAGAATCATGGTTTGGCTGCCTCTTGCACGCCCCCTACTGGGGATCCCAGGTATGTGCCCTGACCAGGCATCGAACCGTGACCTCCTGGTTCCTAGATCGATGCTCAACCACTGAGCCATGCAGGCCGGCCGGGAGATGTTTTCTGTTTGTTTGTTTTTGTTAATCCTCACCTGAGGATCTTTTTTTGTTGATTTCTAGGGAGAGTGGAGGAGAGAGGGAGAGAAGAGAAACATCGATGTGCGAGAAACACATTGATGGGTTGCCTCCTTCATGAGCCCCGACCTGAGACCCAAAAAGCCTGCAACCCAGGTACGTGCCCTTGACCTGAATCGAACCTGGGACGCTGGTCCTGCAGGCTGACACTCTACCCTGGTCACCCCTAACTGCCCTCCCCTGCTGACCTGGTCACCCCAACTGTCCTCCCCTGCAGGCCTGGTTGCCCCTAACTGCCCTCCCCTGCAGGCCTGGTTGCCCCTAACTGCCCTCCCCTGCAGGCCTGGTT